>NW_028277097.1:24124166-24426333 GCF_059951505.1 Python bivittatus | reverse complement strand
TCTGGGACTTCTATGCTGATATGTTTTAGACCACCAGGTTGTGGGAGAATCTGACTAGGATGTGCTCACAAACAAAGCACTGACATTCTGAACCCACAAAATAACGTCATGTAGAATTTGGGCACATATTGTGGCATTGGGTGCATTAAGTACCCTCCGGGAGAAAGATGGGATAGAAATTGAATACGCAAATAAATATTAACAGAGTCAGAGCAAACATGCTTCAGTTCCTGTCTCCAGAAGCCTGAGATACCTTAGCAACATACTTATTTTCTGAACTCAGGGACAAGCAGCCCCAGAAAACTCCACCTTTCACTACCTCTTCACCTGAGCTAAATCCACCCATTCAGCAAAGAGGCTAACTTTCTGGCCACTATTGGAAAAAAACACAGCAATGGAAGCATCACTTTACATAGGAAACCAGCTGACTTGACTGTTCTGGTGGGTCCTGGTATTTCCCCAGGACACACCACAAAACCCATTATTTACAGCTAGGACCTACAATGTATTTGCATCTGTTCAGGTCTATTTGATTGGCACGCCACCAAAATATCTATGCTGGCCATTTCTCAAACCACTGTACCTACTGGAAGAAGAAAAAGCAAATTAACAGGGCCACAAGGCCCCCCAGGGATATGCAAAGGAAACCTGGCCCCACCCGCCCCTTCTTCTCGCCGTCAACAAGCCCTGCTTATTCACTGCAGGTCACTGAGGGTTCCACAGAAGATCCCCTCTGCTCACACCTCCGTTTCTCACAAATATGCAAATTTCCGAACATTTTGTCGCAAAACAAAAAAGGAAAGAAAAACTAGAGTGTTTTAAAGGCATTTTAATGACTAACACAGAACACAGCCAACAGAAGCCTCTGCTAAATTATGGGCGCTGTCTTGAACATGCCACTGGCAGGAGACGCTACAGTTGGCTAACCGTATCTGATCTCAAAACAGCTTAGGGTCAGGCCGCTCAGTATTTGGATGAGAGGCCAACAGGGATTCCTAGGGCTGTAGGCTACTCTGAGAAACACAACAAAACAATTCCTAGGCAACCCACTTCCACTCCTTTACTCAGGAAACTACATGGACGTGTCCATCTGATCATCACCAGAAGCCAAGCGCAGTTGAAGGGAGTCTTCATCTTTTATCCTGAAGGCTCCTCGTGACTCTGGGTTGATTTAGTAAGAAAAAGCTAACTAAACATGGACCACTTTCCTACCACCACGTAGGAGGAGAGCCCTGTTACCCTATGGAGGAAGGAAGTCAGAGGGAGTCTGGTAGCCCTTTTTCCGACTTACAAACTGCAGCTGATGCCTTTGAATAAAATTCGTTAGTCGGAAAACGGACTACCAGACTCCCTCTGACTTCCTTCCTACCACAGGAAAGTGCAGTGACCACAGTTAAGTGGCTGCATTCAGACAAATGCTACTTTCTAAATTGCTTTTGTCCACGGTAGCCTGGTTCCAGCTCCAAGGCTTACATCTTCTGCGGCCTACAGCAAAGAGGCCATGTGGTCGCATAGCATCATGAGGACCAAGTTATGGCTGGACATGGAGGTAAGACTCTATCCCAGTGTTTCTCAACCCTGGCAACTTTAAGATACGTGGTCTTCAACTCCCAGAATTCAGTTCTGGGGATTGAAGTCCATGCACTGTATCTTAAAGTTGCCAAGGTTGAGAAACACTGCTTTATCCCATCAACTCCAAAGGACCATCTGAATGATCAAAATAAACTGTGATAAAACCGTATCTGTGGTGCAAGAAAATATACTTCCTAAACTGTAACCTGCCTCCTACTCTATGTCCTTGAGCCTCTTTTCCTTTTCACACAACCACACAGGGGTTTTAGAGGGAGGGAAGAGAGTTTACCACAACTCCCCCTCCCCCCCCGTTGCTGTCTGGCACACACTGACGCCCCCCGCCCTCTGCAAAGGAACCAGGGACCGCACAGGGGTGGGCGTAGGGCCATCAGAAGGGTCACCAACCCAAGCCAGCCCTTGGGATCCCAGCTGGTCTTGCTAGCAAGGCTTCTTCCTAACAGCCAAAATGAATTAACCGAATTTCTCTGCAGATGCTCCATTAATCTTTCCTTTCATTTGTAAGGTCAAGAACAGCTGACGTGAACATGCAGGAACGAGGCGCAGCTGAGCACAGTTGGAGTTTGTAAGGAAGCCACGCCGTGCGTCCCATTCAAGGCAGGGCAGCTCGGTATGGGTACTGTGGTGCCCCACAGCGCTTTCCACCCCCTCACCCCCGGGCCCTTAATCTCTGCGGAAAGCAAGTCCAGCATAAGCTCTGCAAGGGCGCTCTAATCCTCCCGCCAGTAAGCAGGCCGGTATTTCTCGATCAAGGGTCAGACTTCTTTGGAAATTCTTATCAGATTCATGCGGCCACATTTCAAGGAGAGAGGCAGGGAAGGAACTGAAGCAAGGAAACGCCAGAAGTTTCAAGGGTCTCTGGATTCTTCCGGGGGCTGCGAAACGTCTCCCTGCGAACCCTCCCCAGTCAATGTATCTGTTGTAGCTGCAGTGGCTTCTGGCCAGTACCTAAACGTTTCCAGGCTGCAGATCGGTTAGGACCCGGGATCAAGAGGCCAAGTCCCAGCGATCGAAAATGGGCTGCGTCAAAGGCCCGCTGGTGGGGGCGGCACTGCCCTTTGTCTCTCACGGAGCGCCGCCAAGGTTTCATGGAACCTCTAGGGCAGGGTTTCTTGAAGTGTGGCCCGAGGACCCCTGGGGGTTCCCAGGGCCCTCTCGAGGGTCCGCAAAATCAAAATTATTTGCCGTATGTTACAGGTGTTTTGCAAAAATTTAAAACCGTGTCACTCTTCTCATTATAAAGAGTCACCTTGTGTGAGATGGGCGGCTATATAAATATGATAAATAAATAAATATTTTAAAATGTTATTTAAAATATAGGGTTTTTTCATGAAAATATTTTATTTGTTACTATGTAATGGGTCTAGTATTGTTGTTTTTACATGATTCAGTAAATAAATATTCCAAGAATGCGTCAATTTTAATTTTTAATACCGTAAATGATGGGTTTATAGCATGGGTTATATTTGGGGGTCCTCCATAATTTTTAAAAGTGAGAAGGGGTCCTGAGAGCAAAACGTTTAAGCAACACTGCTCTAGGGCAACCACCCAGCCCTGCAGAGCGTTGGGGTAACTCTACGGTATATGAACTGCCAAAATGTTCCCCTGCACCATGTAGGCAAAAATAAATAAATAAATAAATAAATAAATAAATAAATAAATAAATAAATAAATAAATAAATAAAAAACAGGTGTCTGGTAGCACTTTTTCAATTAAAAGTTTTTATTGAAGGGCATAAGCTTTCATGTGGAAAAGGAGCAGCCAGACTCCTGATTTTTTGCCACTGCAGACTAACAGTTCTCCTCCTCCTCCGAGGCACCAAGTAGGAAGTGAGCTTAAGTGGACAAGTCATATTTTTAGGAAAGCCCGTCTCCCCGGCTGCTCTTTCCCCCACAGTCCTTGAGACATTTCTAAGAAACCCAGAGATTCCCCAGGACAACGTTCGTGCAACGCTGCCTCAGCCCGTTTTCAAACCGCCAGTAAATCAGCTATATTTCCTCCGGTGGCATGCAGCTGTAATTCAAACTGAAGGGGAAAAGCCCTGTCTCAGTTAAGGCACATGCTCCAGGGGTCTTTCCATGCCGTCACAGCCTGCCCAGCGGGGACACCATTCCCCCAGTCCTCAGACGCTGCCCGAGAACGCCAAGGGAGGCGAGCGGAGGCACCGCCTGGAAGGAACTTTCCCCGCCGCTTCAGAGCCCGGCAGCGGACCGTCCCCGAGCCAGACCGGCGTCCCCAGCAGGAGCCCGCCAGGAGGGCAGGACAATGGACGGAAGCGAGCCGAAGCCACCCACCGGGTTAACTGAGGAACGGCTACAGAAGAGCAGCGGAGGGCGCAGCCCCGGAGCCCGGAGCCGCCGGGCAGCTGAGAGATTCGAAGCAACGACCGACAGTCCAAGCCGTACAACTCAGCGGCCCTTCGCTCCGCGACCTCCCGCCCGCTTCTCCGCGCCGGCACATCGCTGCCCGGACAGTAAGAGCCTTCCCGGCCCCGGCCCAAGCCCCCGACGGACCCCCGCCGCGTAGACGCCTGCTCCGGGCCAGCCCCCAGCCCGCCCGAGAGCGGGCCGCTTAGCCCGCCTGGCCTGCCGCGGAAGGGCCGGCTCTGGCCCGCCGACCCTGGAAGCAGCGGCCGGAGCGCATCTGGAGGGCGCCGCTGGGGAGGGCCGAGGAAGGACCGCCGGCTCCGATGCGCCGGGGCCGGGGTTGCGCAAGAGGGCTGGCGGGGGGCGCCTCCGCTCCCCGGCCCCGCGGGAGGAGCCCCACCCGCCTTGGCAGCCGCGCATCTCCGACGAGCAGCGGCCCGCGAGAACTGCCGCCCCCCCCCGCCCCGGGAGGCTGCAACTTTTCCGCCGCAACGGGGCGGCAGGAAAGGGCCCGGCGGGTCGTGGGGAGGCTGAGTCCCCCCGCGCGGACGGCTGCCCGCCCAGCCAGCCCCGGGAAGCCCCGGGAAGCCCCGAGCGCCGCGAGCCGAAGGAGGGGCCGGCTGGCGGGCAAGGCGACGGTCCGCCCCCGCCCGCCCCACCTGGCCGCCCCGCCGCGTACCTTCAGGTCCGGCTGCTCCGGCTCCTGCCTCCGCGGCTCTCCATGGCCCGCGCCCGCCGGGAGAAGGGCGGCTCTCCCGCTGGCCGCCCCGGCGCCCCGAACGCGCCCAGCCCGCCTCGGCTCCGGGGCGCCCACGCGCAGCAGCCCGGCAGCGCGGAGGAGGCAGCCCCGCGCTCGCTCGAAGCCGGCGGCGGCGGCGGCTTGGCTGCCCGGCGCGGCGCGGGGCGAGACGAGGCGAGGCGGGGCGGGGCGGGGCGAGACGCAGGCGGGCGCCGGGCAACCCGGCCTCGGCTGGCGCGAAGGGGCCCCGCCGCTGAAGCTCCGGGCAGCGCGAAGCGTCGGGCTCTCGAGGCGAGCGGGGCTCGGCTCTGCTCCGCTCCAGGCAACGTTTCCCGTCCCAGCGCCGCAAAGCGCTCCAAGCCGGCGGTGACCCTCCTTCCGCCGCCCCCTTGGATGGCGGGGAGGAGCCAGCGGGGCTTCTCCGCCGGGCGGGGGGAGCGCCGACGTTGGCAGGCACAGCGCCCCCTCCCCCTCCTCCCCCTCCCCCCCCGGCCGGCCGCTCCTGGAGCAGCCAAACTTCCCCGGCCTTTCCGCGCGGAGAGAAACGGCCGCCGCCGCCGCCGCCGCCGCCGCCGCTCGGGAGAGCCCCGCTCCTCAGCCGCCACGCCGAGCGGGGCAGGGCGCGGGTGTGCTCGGGTCGCTGCGGCCAGAGCCTGGGCCGGGGAGGCCCGCGTCCCGTTGCGAGCTGGAAAATCCGAGCCGGGCGGCTTGGACAGGGATTCAGAAGACGCCTGTGACCAGAAGGCTTCAGGTCCAGTCCGAGGGTTCGGACTGCCGGTAAAATCTACCGCGTGCCCCGAAGTCAGGGCAGGAGCCCTGCACTCCTGCCGAGGATCAAAATCCTCCCACCGAGCGCCCCTCGTACTGCACGTCCCAAATGGACGTGTTGCCTTTGGGGCCACGCCGCACCAAAGCCAGGCGAAAAACAGCCTCGGTGCCCAGGCCGTGCCACTCGCGGGGAAAACCAGGATGCCAGATTGGTGCAGTTGCTGTGCATAGAAAGCTCTAGTTTCCTCTCATTCCTGCAGGAATCCAAGTCACGGGCATCCTAAGCTCCTTAGGATCTGCACGCCACACACGCAGCGGAATAGTGGGACCTCGGTTCCTAAGGATGCTCAACAGCCAGACACAGGATGCTAGTCTCAGGGGGGGGGGAAGGGGATTCTGCGGCAAACTCGGCCAACACCAGCCCCAGCCTTACAAGTATCGGGACGCTTCTTGGAGCGCGGCAGGCGGGCGTGCAGAGAAGGATCCCGAGGACAGCTCAGGAGATCCTTGACTCTACATGGGAGGCCTGGGAAATCATACGGAGGACAGAGGGAGAAATGTAGGGACTGTGTTCAGGTACTGGAAAGGCCGTCTTTTGGCCTCCTGCAGTAAGTGGCCCACCGGTACGCACTATCTGCACGTGGTCCCCGTAGCATTTAAAGTGTTTATCACCTGCTGGCTATATTCCCACAACACGGTTAACCGGGTCAGAGAAGGTCCTTGCAGATGCATTCACACAACACGTGAGGCTGGTTTAGTCCTGACCCTGGTTCGTTTTCCTTGTGGTTTAGCATGTTATGCTGACTCGCCCTGTTTGGTTAGGTTATGACTCAGTGTACTGTGTGGATCCGGAAAACAGGATAATTCAGCAGGCAACTTAAGTGCGCTTTGCAAAGGCAGCTATTGGATTACTTTAATCTTTACAAGCAGGCCTGCAAAGGTCAGTGTCCTTAATCCTGAAAGGAGCTTCCAAAATCCATGCTGTAGACAAAGCAGGCCATAAACCCACAGCCTCAGACTTCAAAGGAAGCCCTGCGACGCTCCCTCAGCGCCTGGCATAGTCCAGGGGCCGTGCAACACCATGCGCTTATTCAGGGCAGTTAAAGACCCAGCGGTGCTAGTTACACATGCTGCGTGTGGTTAGGCTTCTTTGTGCCTTCCCGTTTTGGTGGAAGCACCCTATTTGGCCAGAAGGGGGTCACTCCTGGAAAATGCAGTGCGGTGTTGACCCAGGCAAATAGCCACCAGCCAACTCAGGAGGGCAATATACTTCCACGGTTTTTGTGTTGGTTTGGAATGCTCCGAGCAGGAGATCCTCTCTTTGGGCACAAGGATAGACCTGAGTTTGGGGGTCTCTCCTGAGATACCTCTGAAATAGGGCAGGGTGTGAATCTCAGAGCTCTTGACAACCTCAGGAAGTGTGGCACTTGAGTGGCCAGGACAGCGAGCCACAGCTGGCCTTGGACCTGAGGCCCCCTCTCGGCACCAGGGAGGGCGCAACCCCGGCCCCCTTCCCAGGCAGCGGGCCACCTCCAAAGCAAACAGCCCACTGTCACTCCTGCATTCCAGCAGCGCACAACAGCCTCTGCAGCGTGCAGAGAGCCTGCTGTGCAGACAAAGGCCCCTTTGGTCTCCTTGGGATTCCAAGGGAACGTTGGCAGGAAAACCGGCCTGAAAAGGTGGGGAGGCGGAACGGGTTCAGGGATCTCCAGGGAGGAGAGGGCCGTTTAACCTCTTCACTCCCAAGCCCAGAAAGCAAAGCCTTGCGGAGGAAGAGGGGGATGCAGGATCCCTTCCCTCCCCAGCCGTAAATCTCTGTCTGCCCAGATCTGCCCTCGCCAAGCCGTGTGGTAGCCATCACCACAGCAACTCCTGTCAGAAACAAAATCACAGGCAGAAATAGGTGGCTTGTGCCCCAGCACCCCTGGCAATTAAGAGGCAGAAGCTTTCAGGAGTTTTCCTATTGAAGTAAATGAAAGCATTTCCAAAATCACTTTTATTTATAACTTGGCAAAAATATAGTTAGTCATACAAGGGCTACATTGTGAAGCACAATGGGTTTTTAATACATTTCAGTTGTTAACTGATAAGGTGCCAGTCATCTGCCTCCCATGTGGCCTGCATCTGCCTCACCGGCCTGTCTTCTCTCCCTCCACCCCCACCCAACGCATCAGTGAGCCGTCTCTGTGCCTGGCGAAGGGAGGCGCAGCCCACAAAAACTGATGCCTCTGAATAAAATGCCTGAGTCGGAAAAGGGGCTACCCGATTCCTCCTAATTTCCCCCCCAAGAGCCCAGGTACTTTGACCCATCCTGGCCCACCTTCTGAAGATAGGCAACTGAGTCATACCTCAGCCTACGCGATGACCCATCCTCTGCTGGAAAGATAATCAGCCCTAACTGATTTCATCTGCCCGTCCTACCAGATCTGGCAGAGAGGGCACGTTACGGGTTCCGACACCCAGGGAGCTATGTTTGGCAGGCCCCGGGCGGCGGCCTTTTCTGCTGTGGTGCCCGCGCTGTGGAATCTTCTCCCCCCGAGGCGAGGTTGGCCTTGTCATTGTGGGGCTTCTGGAGGTCCCTCAAGACTTGGTTGTGCCATCAGGCCTGACGGGCGATCTAGTGAGGTGGCTCCATTATTTTTAACATCTCTTCGCTTATTATCTTTGTTTTAGTTTGGTTTTTATATTTTTATACTTTTTAATGTATTTATTGATTGTTTTTTAACCTTGTTGTACGCCGCCTAACGTCACTTGGAAAAAGTGAGATGGGTGGCTAATAAATTGTGTAAATAAATAAAAATAAACAAACTGACCTCAGCTCATTAGTACAGGGGTGAGAGACCTGGCCTCCCCACCTCCCCCTATGGCTGGATTGCAACTCCATCTGTTTGGCCAATGTTAGCTTAATAAATTATTATTACTATGCTTGGTCACGCAATCAGCCAGATGTTTAGACTGGATCTGGCATTTTTATCCACCTATCGAGTCCTTCCCAACCCTAACCCTAACCCTAACCAAACTCTGGGTGGCTTGCAAACCAAAAATAAAAACAATATATATCAGCAGTGATATATAAACAAAACTTAAAACAAAAAAGACCTCATCCCAGAATACCAGGGCCGTCATTCAGCAAATCTGGGAGGGTCCCAGCCCCACTGCCCAGTGCATTATGGGAGTTCAGCTTGAGAATTTTGCCTCTGACATAAAGAAGAGGAGAAAGCTGGAAGTCAGGAGCTAACAGTAGCAGACTGAGGCAGGAATGAACGGAGGTCAAGCTGACCCCCGCTCTCCCCCAAATACCCAGAATTTGGATGCACCCCCTTCCTCTTCTGTGCTGCCTCCCTTTGCAAGCTGGAGGGCTGAATGCTCCGTGCTCTTCCTGCCCAGCATCTGGCTCCAACACAGAGCAGCCTTCATGGGGTACAGCTGGCAGCATGGTGCTGGCATGCCTCCCTCCCCTCCCTCCCTCCCTCCCTCCCTGCCAGCAGAATTGGAGCCAAGGATCCAGCCCTTCCCCTCCCAGCCCACTGCCCCAAAGGTAAGAGGCCATTTTCGGAGCTGGCCTGGCAGGGAGAACTGTAAAACAAGATCCCCTCAGGTGCATTTCCCTCAGCCAGGGCTCAAGTCCCGCCGGTTACAGCTGCTAAGAAAACATGCATTTAAAAACCAATGGAAGAAAATCATCTTTGCTGGATCGAACGGTGCGTGTGTTTATTTTATCAAACCCAGATGCTGAAGGCGCGGAAGCCAGGGAAGGAGGGCACAAAGCGCAGGATGGGGCAGGAGGGGAGAATAAAAGGGAAGCTTGTCTGAGGCAGGCCTGGGGAGCTGGCTCCTGAATTGGGGGCGGGGGCAGGAAAGGCGAGGGGCCTGGTGCAGGGAAAACAGTAGGTGCTGAAGGGAGGCTGTTTCTCACTTTGGAAACTTGAAGCTGGTCCAGAAGGCTGTTGCAAGAACAGAGTGTCGACAGCGTCCCGGGAAAAGAGGGGCCGGATTCCTTGTGTTCCCTGCTTACCCACATGGCAGCCTTCGCAGTGGTGATGCAGCTGCATGCAGACATTGAGGCACCTCTGTATCGATGAATCCCTAAACAAGCAAGCTGACACCACCTCTGCATGGCATGAAGTTAAGCAGAATATCTTTCTGCACGTGCAACCATGCATTTATGTGCAGTAGTTTACAGATTCAGAATATGAAAACAGTGAATGTGGCAGGTGCGGAAATCTGGATTCCCTTTTTGCCACTATTTTGTAACACGTCCTTTGGCAGATATAAGAGCTTCCAATATTTCCCATAGTCAGCTAAAGGTCCTTCTATTCTTGCTTGTGGATTTTTTCCCCACTCTTCCTTGCAGAATTCTTCTAGCTCAGAAATATTCTTAGGTCTCCTTGCAGGCACCCCACGGCTGAGATTTCCCCACTCATTTTCATGGCTGTGGACTGTGAAGGCCATTCCAAAACCTTTATCCTTCTTTTCTGTAAGTACTTCATGGTTGATTTGGAGGTATATTTTGGATCTTGTCTTGCTGAACTATCTAGTTTCATTTCAGCATCAATTTCTTCACTACCAGGAAACATCACTTTCTAGGAAGCGTTGATAATGACTCGAATCCATTCTTTCTTCCACTCTCCCAGGTATCCTGGGCCACTGGCTGACACGCAGTCTCAGGGTGTGAGAGAGCCACCCCATGCTTGACGGTGGCTTCTTTTCTGCAAATATTTCACCCTCTTTTCTCCAAATGTGTCTCGTGTGGCTGTGGCTGAAGAGTTCCCTTTTTGTCTCATGTGTCAGGTTTATCGAGGTTTTCTTTGGCATACTTAGGCAATCACTTGGTTTCCCTCTGACAATGATCCCACGCAGGTCATTGCCGTCTAAGCAACGGTGTGCTGCGGGGCGTGGACAACTCCTCCAGCATCAGCTCCACTTTTCAGCCGGCCGTTAGCAGTCATCTGTGCCTCCGTTCTGCAGACCTGGACAGCTCTAGCAGAGGTGGCTCTTGGCCTTCCAGATCTGGCCTTCTCTTCAACGGTCCACACACGTTCTGCTTCTTAACGATGCTTCTCCCAGTTGCGATGGCTAGCTGGGAGCCTGTGTAAGAGCGAGTGGTCTTCATGGGAAGGTGCTCAGGCTGCTGCTTAGAGGAGCCCACGGTGGTTGAAAGCAGATAGAACAACAGTCACAACCTGAGAGTCAGAAGGGTCAGAGTATTTGTTCCCCTGTGGAATTGCCTTCTCCTGGGTAAATGTAGGCCCAATGAGTCAGTCGCTATTTGGACTTTATTAAGAACTTTGCAGTAAAAATAATAGTGCCGAGCCTCTCCCGATCATATTGGCTGTCAGTCTGCTTCTGGGTTCAATCCGAGGTGCTGATTATGACCTATAAAGCCCTACCTGGAATGGGGCCAGGTTATTTGAGGGACTGCCTCTCCCCAGTTACATCTCCCCAGCTCATCAGATTCAGCAAGAGGGGCATGTTATGGGTCCAGGAGGAGAGCATTTTCTGCCGTGGCGATCCCCCCCTTTGGAACATCATCTCCCCTGAGGTTAGATTGGCCCCAGTCCGTCAGGCCTGGGGATCCTGTGGAGGTGTGGAACCTGCAAGATGGCTGTATTGTTCGTAAGCTGTTGGTTGGCACTCTCCCGCGTTTTATGTTTCTGATTAATTTGTTTTAATTATGCCCACTTCTGAATTGTTTTTATTTCTATGAGTTTTGGTTTTTTGTTATTTTAATTCATGAGCCGCCCAGAGTCACGTAAAAGAGTTGGGCAGTTATATAAAGTGGACGAAATAAACAAATAAATATTCATGTTTTCTTATTCTGAATCAATAAACAGCTGCACACAAATACCGAGTACCATCCAATTGTCCAGAAAGACATTGTGATTTGGTACCACGTAAAGGCTGTGCACGTCAGCTTCTTTCACTAAGGGGCTCCTTGAAGTGGACACCCTGGCCGGGGGCGCCCACACTTCAGCATCCCATCAGCGAACCTGGCCAGAAGGGAGGCTGCCCCACAGCAACAAAGCCCAGATCGTGAAGCACAACTGGATGAAGTGTTTAAGCAAGCCGTAACCTTAGATATGACCTAATACCCAGGTTTGTTAAATATAACCATATTACCTATCACAAAGTCGCCAAATTAAACATTAACTAGATTCACATCAAGTGATAAATAATTTGGATCAACAAGGCCTCCTGTGATAATGATGGGATGCTTCTGCCAAGATTAAGAGCAGCCCATCTTCGAAGGAGAACACAGGTGTGGAGAGGGACCACAGCAGATGTCAACTTTCTGGCCTGAAGGGGACTGGAGAAGACTTTGGTTCAATCCAGCTTTAAGGCTCTTCTTACCTTCTTAAAACAAGATTAGTTGATGACTCACCATCACTAGATCCCTTTTTGCTACATTTTCATCCCAACGGCCTTGACAGTGAACTTCCACAAAGAACAATCATTCTGGCTGCGAATTCTGAAAGTTGTAGAACCAATATATCTGGAGAGAAACAAATATCCACACATTAACTTTCCACCCATATGACCACACTTTAAGGCCTTTCCCCACCTGCACTTAGCCCCGGCACGACAGTGCCCTGCAGCCTCTTTTCTCTCCCGGGTCTCCAGGCCGTCCCCTCCATCTCACCGCCAGTCCGCGAGTCAGACAGGTGAAGCCATCTTGAGCTGGACCAGCTGAAAACAGGGCTTCCCCCTTCCCCAAACTTTCTTTTTTAGCCGGAGGTCGAGGAAGGACGCGAGAGATGATGGACGCGGCCCCACAGCCCGACCTGCCCCATTCCTGCTGCAGCCGTGTGAGCGGAGGAGGCTCCCTGGGCCAGCAGCGGCCATGCTGAAGCGGGAGGGCGGCAGAGCCAGGGGGCTCGGCCAATCTCTTTGCTTATCACGCACTGCACACACCGAGTCGGGACAGGCCATTTGGCTGTGATTCAGAACAGAAACTTTAATTGACAGGCAAGCAATTGGCAATGAGGGTAGCAAATGTCATGCTGGAAGAGCACTGGGTCTCTAGAGATCATCTCCCACCAGCAAATTCCTTTGGAGGACGTACCATATCAGACTGAGCTAAAGAAAGGCCACGTCCCACCCAAGGGCCATGAGAGGGAAAGGTGGAGAAGTTTGGGGGTTTAAATAAGGAACCTAGTTACTCAATGACAAGGAAACATCCCTGTTGACAATGCAAAGAAATGAAGTCTTAGTTAATAAATTTTAGCGAACTCTTTAAATAAAAGAAGGATAAGTTATTCCCTCCCTCCCCAAACTTAACCCTCCTTTGGGGTCTTAAATGGAGATCCAATAAGCAGATGGTTATGGGTTCTGGCAGGACTCATGTCTCCAACAGGCCCTCAGCCTGAGGTACCTGCCGTCTTCTTACTGTTTGCATGTTGACTTTTTTGGTGAGCAAATGTCTATTTACCTAGTCTGAGGATAATAGAGTGTAAGCGTTGGCTTCCTATGACTAAGTCTGGATGCAAAAGATATGTGTGCAGGTTAACTCTTTCCACCCACCCTTAAACTCTTGGAAATGTGGCCGTGCTTAGCTGGGAACATGGAACGGGAAGGGGGCATCAGGCCTTCAGGGGTCCCACCGGCCATTCCGTAGAAATCATCCTCTTTTCCCTCCCTCCGTATTCACTAAACATCCTTTCTTTGCATTGTCTGTTGGCTGGGAAGAGGAGCCACTGCGAGTTCAAAGAAGGGTTGGCAGCTTCTCCTGCGGCCAGGCTTGGTCAGACCGCCAAGGCGGCATTCCTGCTTCTGTCAGCACAGCCTAGTTTCTCTGAAGGCACCCCATCCCGCGCGGACCAGCCGATCCCAGGGTCTGGCACTGCTCTGCTGTGGTTGCACCAGGGGCGCTCCAGAGAGCCAGCGGAGCCCCTTGAACGATCTCGACCCTTTCTAAGCCAGCCCAGCTTCGTGGCTTGCTCCGTCTCAAGGCACGCCAGCAGCTGGGACGGGTAGACGGAGGCCCCACAGCCACACGCCGCCCAGGAACTTCTTTCTGGGAGCTGTTGATTATTAACCAAAAATGTTTATAGCCCACCCGTAGGATCTTGCGGCAGGCTGACCCCGTGTGGATCGTTTTATTTTAAGCGTTGCGTGTGGTACGTCACCCAGAGTTGTAACGGAGTTGGGCAGCTTATGAATTCAATAAAATAAATAAATAAACTTAAGAAAAACCCAACTGCCCAGAATTGATGAAAGATCAATTTGAGGATGGAAATATTGAGAAACTGCTGCATACATTCTGCATTTTTATTTTATTTAGTTACAGGGCTTCTAGACTGCCCCAATCATCCAATTCTGAGTAGTGTACAATTCCCCAAATCCATTACTTGGGTTAAAACAGGTTACAAAATAGACTAAATCAATGCAATATTGTCAGTTACAAAATCAAATCAAAACTAAAACTCTTACATTACAGCCATAGAAAATCTAAACACTGAAACCCAAAGTAACATGAGTTCAACCCTGCCGGAAGGCTTGATGAAACAGCCGAGTCTTTACAGGCTTTCTGGAAGAGAGAGGGAGGGAGAGGGAGGGAGGGAGGGGGAGAGAGGGAGAGAGGGAGGGAGAGAGGGAGGGAGGGAGAGAGAGGGAGGGAGGGAGAGAGGGAGGGAGGGAGAGGGAGAGAGAGGGAGGGAGAGGGAGGGAGGGAGGGGGAGAGAGGGAGAGAGGGGAGAGAGGGAAGGAGGAAGGGAGGGAGGGGGAGAGAGGGAGGGAGGGAGGGAGAGAGGGAGAGAGAGGGAGGGAGAGGAGAGGGAGGGAGGGAGAGGGAGGGAGGGAGGGAGGGAGAGGGAGAGAGAGGGAGGGAGGGAGAGGGAGAGAGGGAGGGAGAGAGGGAGGGAGAGAGGGAGGGAGAAGGGGAGGGAGGGAGAGAGAGGGAGGGAGAGGGGAGGGAGGGAGGGAGAGAGGGAGGGAGAGAGGAGAGGGAGGGAGAGGGAGGGAGAGGGAGGGAGGGAGGGAGAGAGGGAGGGAGGGAGGGAGAGAGGGAGAGAGAGGGAGGGAGGGAGAGGGAGGGAGGGAGGAGAGGGAGAGGGAGGGAGGGAGGAAGGGAGGGAGGGGGAGAGAGGAGGGAGGGAGAGGGAGAGAGAGGGAGGGAGAGGGAGGGAGGGGGAGAGAGGGAGAGAGGGAGGGAGAGAGGGAGGGAGGAAGGGAGGGAGGGGAGAGAGAGAGAGGGAGGGAGGGAGAGAGGGAGAGAGAGGGAAGGAGAGAGGGAGGGAGAGGGAGGGAGGGAGGGAGGGGGAGAGAGAGAGGGAGGGAGAGAGGGAGGGAGGGAGAGGGAGAGAGAATTTCACTGTTTTTTGCTTTGTTTTTTTAGCCAAGAAAAAGTTCCACAGCACCGTTCCAAACCGATGGCCAAATTCAAATCCCAGGCCTGGCCCGGCCATCCCCATTTGCTTCATTTCTTGCCACCCTGAGTCCCCCCACGCCTACAAAGGTGCAGCCCCCCAAAGCTTTGTCTGTTGGACCCTCCTGCCCGGCTGTGGGTTCCAGCCCGGAAGAGAGGGGGGCCAGCGATGCCTACCCCACATGCAGTTTCAGAATCCTCGGCCCCCTCCTCCTTGCTTTTTCTGAAGCCCCCCAAGTTTATTTTATTTATTTATTTATTTATTTATTTAGTGGACTTGTCCCCGCCCATCTCCCCACAATGGGGGACTCTGGGCAGCTTACATCAAATTAAAATCATAAATACATGATTAAAAGTTATAAAAAGAACCACACTTACAGAGATAGAAAAAAGATTAAAAGATCCAAGAGGCCAATAGAGGCCACACAGTTGTCTCCAAGGAAGGTGCCGCTGGCCCCTCTGGCCCCCTCCCTCAATTCACAATGACGAAGGGGGTCTGGGCAGGGGACCTTCTCCCCCAGCCTCACTTTCCCGTCTGAAACGCGGCGAGGGAGGCGAGGCAAGGCGGACAACAGCTTTGCAAATGTCAGCAGCCCCAGACACAGCTGGGCTTCCCCGGCCTCCCCTGCCCTGCGGCTCCCCACGGGTCAGGCTTGTCCAGCCGCTCTCCTCGGCCCCCTCTCCCCCGCCCGCCCCGCCAAGACTTCCTTCCTGCAAAAGGCCGCTCCTGGCCGGCTTCTGATTGCCCGGCTGGAAGGGCTCAAGGGGCTGCCCTCCGCAAAGGGCGCGAGAGACTCAAGCAGCTGGAGACGAACAAATGCAGCCCCCCCCCCGCAAGAACTTGGCACAGCAGGGGGGTTCCTCCGGTCCGTGGCAGGGAGACTCCGCTGCCCCCCCCGCCATGCACTCAAACACAGAATGCTGACGTGCAACACGCCCGTATTTCCTCTGATAGCTTAAAACATTGCTCAGGGAAAGGAAACATCTCCTAATTCTGCAGCAGCAAGTCAAGTATTCCCTCTGGTGCCGCAAATTAAGGCCACAAAGTGCCTCCCCGGTAGAGAATAACAGACCTCCACATAATGACCAACTTGTGCACGATAATCCGTGCGGTATACGGATAATCTTCTTCCGCCTGACCCGTCAAATAAATTGCAACTGCAACTCCCAGAATTCCCAAGAAGCAGGCTGGGGATTCTGGGAACTGTGATCCCAGCACGGCGGGAGGGCGTCAGGCAGGCTGGGAAGATTTTGCAGAAGAGGAAGGAAACGGAGCAGAGCAGCCCCCGGCCTCTCACTTCCGCAGCAGGAAGGGAAGCCGGCCCGGGATGATGGGGGGGGGGCAGCTCCTGGCCACGTCGTGCCCCTCGGTGGTGTGGGGGAGGGGGAGCGTGACCCCTTTCCCTGGGCCCTGTAGCCCCCCAAAGGCGCACGAGGCCAAGAGCCGTGCAGCGCCGCCCTCTGCCCATCCTGGCTGCATCCCTTCGCTCAGCTGGGGGGTTCCTCGGGGTGGGGAGAGGGTGTCCGTCTGGATGCGGACTGCAAAGCGCCTCCCCTGCCCTCACGGAATATCCGTCGTAAATCAATGAAACCATGGAAGGTGGCTGGGCATGGGAGGGTCTGGCACTGCCTGTCCCCCCTTATAATGGGAGGGCGAGCCCCCATCTCACCTGGAGGAGCCTGGCCGGTCAGAGGCCATGGACACCCAGGGGCCGCAGAGGGGGCGCTGCAGAGCCCCAGGGGTTCTTTTCCTTTTCGGGCAGGGGGAAAGGCAGGAGCAAAATGCACAAAGGGAAACCCAGGGGCAGGGTGGGGTGGGGCGGGGCGGGGCCCTCTGGGTCCCCCTCCTGCCCTGGCACCGGGTCGTGTGAGACTAGCGTGTCCCGTCAGGGTTCGAGGGCGGCTGGCGACATCCCACCTCGCAGCAGCTGCTCCGCCACCTTTGCCCTTGCGTGTTTCCCAGCCGCAGGAAGGACTAACGGGGACGACCAGAGCTTTTGGGGCAGCGGACACCGACCCGTCCTGTAAAAAAGAGGCTTATTTCTGAGAAGACGACCCCCGTGGAGAGCAGCTTTCCTCAAGGTGCAAGGGGTTTCCCAGCCCAGATTCTGGGGAGCAGGCTGTAGTTACTCAGAACAAAGGGCCTGCAGCTCTTATCCCAGCTGCATGCCAACGTTTGGGCACCTCTGGGGACACTGTGTGTCTCAAGGAACCCCTTCAAACTTGGCCACTTGAAGATGCGTGGGCTTCGTTCCCCAACATGCTGGCTGGGGAATTCTGGGAGTTGAAGTCCACGCATCTCCGAGTGGCCAAGTTTGGAAAACATTGCCCTAAGAGAACAGCAGCTGTTACAGCTTCCACGTGGTCCCAGCATCTCCCTGCAGATCCAAATGCCGCTTGCTATTTCTGGTGCCCGGCGTTCAGCGGCAGGGAGACCCAGCGGGTGGTCCCGCTGCCTGATCCCCGGCTGGCACCTCTTCCCAGAATCCACTCGCTCCCCTGGGGAGAGAAAGTCTCGGCGCAGCGAAAAGGCCTCTGACCTTCTGTGGGGGAGCGAAGGCCACCTGGGAGGGGCAGCCCCAGCCCTCACTTGAGCTTGTTTAGCTCCCGGCCTCCCGTGCGCTCCTGGGCTCGGCGGCCACCTTATCTGGCGCCCTTTCATCTGAGCCACTTTACAAGCTGTGAGGATTGGGACTGCTGAGTGGAGAACGTGGGGGAGGAGTGGGGCTGGGGGCTGGTTTTAGACTCTGCAAAGATCCGGCTTACGTTTCAGGCGGTTCGGGCACACCATCCACCAGGTCTGATTGACCGTTTGCCCTCCTACAGAGGAATACACAGACTGAAGTTTGCACAGTTTTTTCCCCTATATACTGGACAACCAAACATGGTGTTTGCTGTGACTTCTACATCTCTTCCTTCTAGACTCTTCTCAGTATTTAGCAAAATAAATAAATACATAAATAAAAAATTCCCTCCAGTCTGCCATTCTTTACTGCAGCCTGGCAAGCAATCAGTCAAGATAAAGTATTACTTTCTCAGAAGTAAACATTTGCAAAGCAGATAACTCGGGAAGAAAACATTTAGCACTCAAAGCAGCCCCAGATGGAATTCCTCATTAAGGATGCTGCAGAAAAGCACCGCCCGGCCTTCTGCCTCATTACGCGCCAAAGGGAAGCACCCAGGGGTCTGCAGGGGAGTCAAAGCCCGGCCCGTGCAAGAGTGCCCCAAGCGTTCTGGATACCCACAGGCCTCCCTCCCAACCCAAATGGTCCAGGCCACCAGAGCTGACCTCCAAGAAAATTGGTCCACGAGGTTTTTGCGGGGGCTGTGGAAAGACAAGGAAGTTCCTGCGTGTCCGACAGAAAAGTAAGAGCTGATTCATCTGCACTGAATTACTGATTGGCAGAAAATCAATTTAGTTAGGATATCAGGTCTTTGTCCTTGTCCCCCACAACCAGCCCTCAGCTCCTGCAAGAGCACATAATAGGTCCTGCTGCTTTAGCAGAACAGAAGCAAACGGCCCTTTGCAGACCCCTCTTACGCCACTGCGCTCCGTGCCTGCCCTCTCCAGCTCTTCTGTGTTTCCTTCATGGAAAACACACCAGTCCCAACACATCGCCCGCCAGATGTGTCACGCTGGCTGTCGAGGCTGCCCAGAGCGCGCTGGGCTGGCGAAGACAGGCTTCGGGCAATGGCTCTGCCCTGGCTCCCGCAGGAAGGCGGGGGGGGGAGTTGGTTGGCCATCGAGAGCGGCTGGAGGACGCCCTGCTGCTCTGCCCCAGGGCCCCCATGCCGAAGCAGGCAGGCCTGGACGACCGCAGGCACTCTCGGGCCATTCCAGGAAGCACCCCTTCCTTGCCCAAGGCTGGTGGCAGAGGGCAGTTACAGGCCGGCGCCCACGGAGGAGGGAAAACCCCGAGGTGCAGGCAGGGCCTCTGCCGCTCCTTCCCTCTGCCCTAGGGGCGCTGGGCAGAGGCCATGGAGATCCGCGCTCCAGCTTGGCACTTTGGAGGCCAAGCCCTTGACAGGCCAGCTGACAAAGCCGCAGCCCAGCCCCTAAGGGCCCGCGGCGGAGGACAGCAGCACCTGGGCTCTCGAGGCTGCCTGTGCGGTCCCTCGGGCAGGTCGCAGCACCGTTTGGTGCCTCCCGCCAAACTCCTCCCCTCCTCCCCGTCCTGCAGTGCCTGGTGAAGCAAAGGGAAGGGACCCGGGGCCACCGCGGCTATTTCCATGCAAGAAAGGAAGCGCAGCACTTCTCCCTTTCCTCTCCCGCCCTCCCTCTGGCCCAGCTGCTCTGAATGAGCCGCCGGGTGATAAAAGAGGCGGGGACAGGCCAGAATCTCCCCCGGGGCTCCTTGGAGGAAAGCTGGGGGCCAACAGCCGGGCAGGGCACGCATGGCCACCCGGGACGTGGCGCAAGCGCTTCTTTCGCTAAAGGGCGCGCGTTCGTGTGCGTGGGCGGTGCGCTTGCAGGGAAAGGGCCCGAAGCAGCCCAAGGCCGCTGGAGTCAAGGAAGGCCTCCTCTAGATCCCATGATGCAACCCTTAGAGGCCCCCTCCCAAAACAGGGCTCCGTGCCACAAGTCACCTACCAAAATCACACCCCTGCTTGTTTCTCCACTAACCCTGAACGCTTGCACGGTTCCTCCCAGCCATGCACGCTCCCACGCGCAGCAAGGATGGTGTTTGGAGGTCCCCTTGTCCAAACAGGGAACAGTTTAGCCCAGAGACCGCCTGCTGATTAACTCTGGGCTTAAGCCCCCCCGCCGACCCTCCTGTTCTTGCCTCATCGCAAATCAACTGCCAGGAGCCACATCCATTGCTCAGGTTTGGGGGAGGTGGAAGGACCGTAAATTCTGTCCTCGGAGGATGTGCTGGGCGCCCAAGACAGGCAGAGGTGGGAGGTTTTCCCTGCCTTGGCCCCATGTCCAGCCCCCCTACCGCCACCCCAGAGTCTGGAGGCAAAACTGCCAACAATTACACGGGGAAGCGTCTTTTTCCTGCAGATATTTTGGAATGGGGGGTTCAAAGGGTGCCTATCAAAAGATGGAGGAAACAGTGGGAAGGGACCAGGGCCGCCCGGTGGAAGGGGCCACCCGAGTCCCCCCATCTTCCCCCTCAAGGTCCGGCCCAGAGGCAGCCCCTCTCCGCACCCATGGAGAGTGCAGCCCCCCAGCCTCTGCTCATGTGACCAGCGTCCAGCTTCTGTGCCTGGCGGGAGGAGGAGGCAACGCAGCTGCCTGAGGCTGAAAGTGCCAGCCGGAGGGGTTGGCAAACAGCTGCAGCCTCCCTGCCCCCCCCCCACCACCAGCAGCACAGGAGTCAAAACCCAAGCAGCCTGGAGAGCAGCAATTGGGGGGGGGGGGGTCCTTTCCCTGCTTCCTTGTCCAGTCACTTTCTCCAGTTCATTAGAAATTTGTTAACGGCCTAAAATAAGAAAACAGAAGCGGGGGGGGGGGGCAGAACTGAGGCATTGAGGTACTGTGCCCCCCCCCACACAAACAGACAGTGTGAAGCCTGCAAATCTGGCAAGTGACAGGCAGGGCAGGGAGGTGGGGAGGAGAAAGGGAAAGAGAGGAGATGGCCCAAAGGAATTGGGAGGGAGGGACACCTAGCCAGCTAACGGCGAAGCCTGGCAGCAGAGCTCAGGTGCCACAAGGCCCCCGGGGGCTTTCTCGGAAAGAAAAGAGGCTCAACCCACACACCACTCAGTTATGGCGATATTACCCGGCTCCAGATGGCCCTTCCCTCCCTCATGCAGGCTCCTGACTTTGCGCAACCGCCGAACAAGGACCCTCTTTGTGCCTGGATCAGCCAGAAGGGCGACCCGTGGCCACGGCCGCTGCAGCCGTCCTCGGCTGGGATGCCAAGGCATGGACTGAGGGAGCCGAACCTGCTAATGCAATAACCGCCCTAGCTGGGGACGATGGGAGTTGAGACAGGGCACCTGATCCAGAGCTTCTAGGAACCGTGGCGCTTTCCCACCGCCTGCTTTGCTCCCAGGGTCCCTCTGCTGCCTCTCCGCGGCTTCTCCCTTGCCCGGGAGCCTCCTGGGTCGGGCCGACTGAATGCCCTCCTCAGCCCAGTGTCGGCTGACTCTATCCCTACCGCACCGTCCCCAGCCAAGCCCCTTCCCCATTTTCTGATGCTCGCTGCCCCTCTGCTCCCCACCTAGCCTTTGGGGCAGAGGGATCTGTGGGGTATGGTAAAAGAAGTCAAGAGGGGGCAATCAACCCCTCCCCGGCCAGGGTCCACATCAAATCTACAGCCTGGACAGAGCCCCACATTCACTCTGGGTGCAAAATAATTTTACAGCCCCAGTGGTGGTTCTGCTGCCGAGACTGGAGCAGGACCCTCTAACTCCCCAAAATCCTCCGGACTTCAAAAGACTCTCAGGAGAAGGGACGGTGCACGAGGCATCCGACAGTGATTCATCCCACCATTTCATAGGCGCCTGTGGTCGTGTGTGTGCATGGGGGGGGGGTGCGTGTGCAGATTTCTACACCAAAGCCCACCAATTCTGCAATCAGAATGAAGATAGGAAAATTGCTTCCCCCCCCCTCTAGATTATTTCCAGATGCAACATATGGATTTCTGCAAATGTTTGGCAGATGCGGGAGTTGGAGAGGGGGAAACTCTCTGAAGCATGTGGGTAAAATCCATGGCAGGCGGGTTCAAAGTCTGGGGGCTACAAGGGGGAACAGGCAACTGCTGCCAGAACAAGCCTATTGTAGAAGCTGAAGGGGACTGAAAGGCTTCCAGGGCAGTTGACAGAAACAGTCCCTCTTCCCATACCAGGAAGCCCCTTGGCTCATCCAATCGACCCCCCAACCCAGTCTGGGTTTATAAGCCCCAAAGAGATGCTGATCTTTTCCAAGCTTCCAGGAGGCCCAACCACTTCTTGCACAGATCCTGTCCACTCCAGCAGTCTCAAAAAGCAGAATTCTGCTCTTTCTTTTATTTTAAATGCGCTACGTTCTTCCTGGTCTTTTCCCACAAGGCCCTTTACCACACTGCAGAGAGTGGTGCAAAGGGCCACAAGTGCACCAAGCCAGAGAGCCACTCCCTGATCTCCCTCCGCCAAACCGAGCAACCAAACAGCCCTCAAGCCCACTTCCTGATCCTTCCCCCCCGGCCCCAGAGATCCCAGGCAATCAAGCTCCATCATGCAAGAATATCAGCCAACCACAAGCAGAAACTCTGTGGGGATCTGGGCAGTGTCTCCACCCTCTCCAGACCTCAGGAGATACCTGCAGTCATCTCACCAAAAAGCCACTGCAGAGAGAAGAGGAGGAAGAAGCCAGCATCTTCTCTCCCCCAGCGTCCCCCCAGCTCAAAAAGCAACCCTTGTTCCTTGGCGGCCTGTTCTCTGTTCCCATTCAAACTTGGCAGCTGGAAGATGTGTGGACTTCAACGCCCAGAATTCCCCAGCCAGCAACCTTACAGCTTGGCTACCATCTTTGTCACCCCTCGGGGAAGGCAAAATGGTCTGAGATACGACAGCATCTGAATAACTGCCCACCGCCCGCCTCCTACCCGACTGCATGCAGAGAAAGAAGGACTGCAGCAGGAGAACGCGATCGGGGCTTTTGCGATGCTTGGCTGGATGCCTCTCAACCCACAACAGGCCTTTGGGAGCGACGCAGATCCACCTGCACTTTTTTAAAGGGAGAGAACGCACAATGGCCTCTTCACGCACCCCCGGTGTTCCAGCCCGCTGCCCAATCTTGGGAGGGAAGGCTGCGCATGGTGGTTTCCTCGCTGGCATCTTAAAAGCCTGTGAGGAGTTGCGAGGGCCTGTGGGCAGAGCAGAGCCAAGTCAGAGGGGCGGCCCTCTTGGGAGGAAGCCTGGGCTGCAACTGCAGCAGCTCCAGAGAGGTCCGCCGCTGGCCAAACAGGCTTGGAAGCTTGTGACCAGCCTTCTCTAGCCTGGCAGCTCCCAGCATGTGTTGGCCGGGGCTGATGGGCATTGTCGCTCAACCCGGAGAGGCCAGGTCGATGGAGAGCTGCCTTTGCCTTCCTCTCCCTGCACTTTCATTGTCCACACGAGCTTCCTGAGGTCCCACCAGACCCTTGGCTCCAACCATCTGGGATCCTTTGACTGTCAATCCTGAATCCTGGGACCTTCACTCTGTGGGCTCTTCTGGAAGAGAGGGCAGAGAGACTGCTTCTTCCCCCAAAGCCAAGAGCCAAGGGGCATTGGTTCACTGAAGGCCAAATTTCAGATAGGGTCCTCCAGAGGTCAGCTGGTCCCATCCTGGTGCAGGGGATGTCCTCTCCAGAATTCCCTGTTCTCTGCTTAACGAACTTCGAGGAGGAAGATCACGTCCCTTTCAAAGCAGTTGATCCATAACATCAGAAAAAAAGTTCTGTGGGGCCTTGTCGAGCCCCCTCCCTGGTCAGCCAGCTGCCATGGCATCTCCTGACTCAGCTGCCTCGCATCTGGAGCAGTGCCAAGGGCTCTTCTTCGAGGAGACACCGGCCCAGGTGCAGCACCGGGGCCACCAACTTGGCCACAGCCACTGCACTAAATCAGCTCCAGCACTTTCCGGTGTGACTCTGGATGCTATTCCAAACCCCGAACGCTCGGGCCAGAACGCACGGAGGACCTCTTCTCCCAAGCCACCCTGCCTGCCCAGCTCTCAGGTGTGTTCACACAACACACTTAACCGGGTCAGCCAAAGCCCAGAACTTGCATCGGCACAGCAGGAGCAGGCTGGTTTCTTCAATACATTTTGAAGGTTTTTGGGTGGCTTTGCATGTTGTGGGAATCCAACCAGTGGGGTAGTTGCTGGTTCACTGCATGGGGTGAATCCAGGAAAAAGGTTCCTTTGGAAGCCAGGTCACGCAGGTGGTATATGGGCAGAGTCCCAGGAATTAGAACTTGAGGTCACGCCTCTGGCCTTTCTTTCCGAGGACAGATCTGGCCACCCGCAGATTTCCTTTTTAGGAAGATCTTGGCAATCTGGGAGTTAATGCCCTATTCAGAGTGGTGTTTAGCTCTCCGAGGTTTTAAAAATAATATATGCTACGGTGTTCGGTTATTTCTGCTGTCGACTGGACATTTTATTTTACAGTACATATTTTAAGCAGTGATTTAAACTGAACTCATTGCTGTAATGCGAAGAGAGGAGTCTTTGGAAAAGACCCTGATGCTGGGAAAGATGGAAGGCAAGAGGAGAAGAGGACGGCAGAGGATGAGATGGTTAGATAGCATCACTGAAGCAATGAGCATGAAACTGAGCCAACTCAAGGAGGCAGTGAAGGACAGGAAGGCCTGGCGCAATATGGTTCATGGGGTCACGAAGAGTCGGACACGACTTAACGACTAAACAACATTGCTGTAAAATGCCTTGAAACCTTAGAAGGCAAATTAGAATATTAACGGATGAAGGAAAGAGGCTGCATTCACACAAAAGGTCTAACGCTGTTACTCATACAGGTAGCCCTTGCTTAACCACTGTTTGTTTAGTGACTGTTTGAAGTTACGACGGTGCTAAAAAAGTGACTTATGATCGGTGCCTGAAGTTACAACTGTTGCAGCACCCCTGCAGTCACATGATTGTGATCCGGGCGCTTGGCAACCAGCTTGCACTTACGACGGTTGAAGCGTCCCGGGATCATGTGATCACCATTTGCAACCTTCCCAGCCGGCTTCTGGCAAGCTAAATCAATGGAGAACCACGTGACTCACTTAACGACCGCATGTTTTGCTTAACAACCACATGGTTCACTTGATGACTGTGGTGATTTGCTTAACAAGCGCCACACGAAAAGTCATAAAATCGGGTCCAGTCACATGATGATTCATGTAACAACCGTATCACTTAGTGACCTAGCTTCCGGTCCCAATTGTGGTTGTTAAGCAAAGACTACCTGTAAGGGTATCAGCAAGGTATAGTCAAAAAAGTCAAGATGGCAATTGTGAGATCAAAGCTCTGCCTGGTATTTGTGTGTGGCACATTAAGGACATTTTATGACACGCATGAAACTCAGGTGGCAATTCAACTATACCATCTAGACCTTTTTGACCACACCCTGCAGACACCTCTGACTTACCCTTTATTTATTTGTTTCTTTGGTGGTTTTAATTTTTTTTGTAATTTTGCATAATACACTGAATCACAAAGTTGCCCAATTCATTTGTATAACATGCCCAGCCCCTCCCTGCCCCTGCTCCCATTATCCAAAGCTAACAGTGACCAACTTTTGCATAGGGCGTGAGTGCAACAGGCAAATAGGTCTATTTCCCCACTCAGGGAGGGAGGAAAGCAGGAAAGGAGCCCTTCTGAGAAAGACGCCGGAGAACGCTTGCCCGGGTGTGCAGAACGCATTGAATCGTAAATTTGCCGAGTGGGTTGGGCACTACGCTGCAGCAACCTAACCAAGGTTAACCCTGTGCCAGCCTGCCTTTGCACGAGTGGCTGAAGAACGCTTTGGGGATACAGGCTTCCTCCCACTTCACCCCACGCCTTTCGGAAGAGGGCGCACCCAGCCAAGCTGTTCAGCCCCCCGAAGGTCCAGCCCAGGTCTGTCCCCTGGGGACCCCCTCTCTTCCGAGGGGCACATTTCGGTCTGCACAGGGGGCCAAGCTCTTCCTTCCCTCGCGGCCCTTGAGCCCAGATCCCGGCTGCGATTCCGTGACCAGGCAGAGGAGGCCCCACCCTGCCTTGTTCCCTGCCCGGCTGGGAGGCTCCCGAAGGAGCAGTCTGGCTTTGCGTGGCTCTTCATGCAAACACTTCACAGGGCAAGCGGTAAATCTTCTGCCGGCAGGAATTCTGCCCAACCCCTCCGCGCTGAAAGTCTGGCAGCGCTCCCAGGGGCCTCCTTTGGCTTTCAATGAGCCCCACTGTAACCCGAGTAGTCAAGCGTTGCCTCCCCGCTCTGCCCCCCAGCCAGGATGCGCTGCAGGAAGCAAGCCAAGCCAAGCCAAGCCCCCCCCGCCCCACTTCTCTCTCGGTTTGCGCAGGGGTCCCTGCTGAAGTGCAAACTGAGGATTCAGCCCCTCCGGCAAGGCCGTCCCAGCATCTTCAGCTGCTGCCAGCGAAGTAGAAACAGGGACCCCGCTGGAGGCTGCTCACTGGAGCTCTCCTCTGTTCAGGCGGGCAGAGGGGGGAGAGGAGGGTTCTTCGCTGCCCGCCCCGTTTCCAAATGTTTTCTGAGTTAGGTCAGCATTGCTGGGGAGTCTCCCAGGGCAACACAGGCACGCATCTTGCACTGGCTACAGCGACTGGCGGCCACCCGTGATTTTCAAAGCCCGGGGAATCAAGTTCACGCAAGCCGAACAGCACCAGCAAAAGGGGCTGCGGGGCTTTCTCAACTGCGAAGGTGCAGAGAATCCCTTCCCTTCCCTTCCCTTCCCTTCCCTTCCCTTCCCTTCCCTTCCCTTCCCTTCCCTTCCCTTCCCTTCCCTTCCCTTCCCTTCCCTTCCCTCCTTCCTTCCTTCCTTCCTTCCTTCCTTCCTTCCTTCCTTCCTTCCTTCCTTCCTTCCTTCCTTCCTTCCTTCCTTCCACTGGCTGGTTGGTGCTCAGCCAAGCAACCTAACGCCTGCTGCCCCGGAGGAAGAGGCCCCCACGGTCTAGACAGAAACACCTGATGCCCAGAGACCCCGCCAGCATCTCTGGCCTTCTAACCTTTTCTTCACTTGGGAAAATCTACTTTCAGAAGTTGTTTTAAAAGAATGAATGCAAGATACTTACGCATACCCTTCTAAAACACGGTAGCATTTCGTCTTTTTAAAATTATTATTACATTCCCAGTCCTTTCTAGCTCTGAATTCAGCGGGGCCAGAAGTAAAGCGCTCATGCCAAATTAGTGGTTCCTACTGAGGTCCAATGCTGCCCTGAAGAAACCTGGCTCACTGGGCAAACCCCGCCCTTGTAGCGAAGAGGCCATGGGCTACGGCCCACTAGCAAGAAGAACAACTGGCAAGAGGAGCCGGTGACCTGGGAGGTCCTTGGGAGGCTCCCGTTAGATGCATTCAGGCAGACATCTGCCAAGGATGCTTGGGCTGGGTCTGGGGTCCTGCAGAGCAAGGAGCTGATTCCATAACTTTATTCCCTTTGAGCACCAGGATTCTGCGATCCACACTGTTCTTCTCTGCCTTCCTTTTAAAAAACGAATTCAAATTCTGTGGATTATCTTGAAAGTCCTGCCTTACCCCTGGCCCAGAAGACTAATCTTCCCATTCCCCAGATGCTAAAATGAATGGAGTGACCTGGATTAGCTTTCTGGCCACTCCCCCGCCCCCGCCCTCAAGTCTTTGGCTCTCTAACCTTTCCTTCCCCTGGGAAAATCCACTCTCAGAAGTTGTTTTTTTAAATTATCCTATGATATTTATGCACAGCAGCATCTCATGCCAAACAGATCCACTTCCAGGAAAGACTCTCTGGCTGGAACGTATTGCCCTATTCTGGGACTGTCTTGCCTCCTATTTTGCCGGGGGACCCCCGTGCTGCCAGGGCCCTTCCAGTCTCGTGGGGCTGAAAGTGGCATGCCGGGAAAGCCCGCATCCTACTGTCTTCTTTCCATCTGCGCGGCTCCTGCAATCCACGGAACCGCAAAGGAAGCGAAGCCTGTAAGCACCCACGTCAAGAATTAACATGCCACCAAGCCAGCTGGTCTCGTGGCGAAGGCCCCAGGCTACAAGGCAGGAGACGCTGAGTTCTCATCCTGCCTGAGGCACGAAAGCCGGCTGGGGGACTTTGGGCCAGTCCTTCTCTCTCAGCCAACCCACCTCACAGGGTTGTTGTTATGGGGAAAATAAGAGGAGGAGGAGGAAGGGGTTTTAGGTATGTTCGCCACCTTGGGTTATTTATAAAAATAATAAAGGTGGGATAAAAAAAACCTTAAAAAGCTGGGTAAAACCGTAGAAGAATCAGCATGCGCTGAAAATCCATATATTGAGCAATCAGACCAAGAATCAAACTAGCAGCTCTGGGAAACTGCAGGAGGGCCACACGGTCAGTCACGCGTGGCTTGGCCCAGCCCGTCAACGGAGAAGCAGGGAATGAGGAAGGGTTAGTCACTGGCATCTTCAAGGAGATTGGGGAAGGAGCAAAGGACAAATATTTTCCTAACCCAGCGCAAAGATCTGGGCAAGCGGAAAACCCTTCCCCAAACTCTCCGGGGGAGGGGGGTCTGCTTTTGCTCTTTCGAAAGAGCCTGGCTTAGCGGGATTATTCAGGAAGCCTGGCCAGTAGCTGGGCCGGTGCTGAGATCCTGTGGGGCAGAGGGAAGGCAGAGCTGGGCTCAAGGGGGAAGGCAGCTCTCTGCAGCCCAGAGCTCGCCGAGCCCAAGGCCTAGGTGCTAGTGCGCGTGTGTGATTGCTCTGTGCCCCCAGCAAACCTGGGCTTTGCTGCGTTTGGAGAGGAGCAGCTGGGACTGCAGTGACAACACCCCGGCTGCTGGTGCCCAGGTCTTGGCGAGGAAAGGAGCAATTCCCGAGTCCCCTTTGGCTGACTCGGCCCTCCTGCGTGGCTGCTCCCTTCGCACAGCCTGCTCGCCCTGGTGAGGTAAAGGTCCAGCGAGGTCGTTGGTACAGAAGCAGGCTTGGATGAAAGGGATGGGCGCAAATAATTCGCAGCTCCGCTCACAGCCCAGGCCTAACCAGAGTGGCTGCGTCCCACACTGTCTCCAGTTACGGTTCAAGGCAGACCCAGGACACAGATTAAGTCCGCAAGCATAGAGGGCCAGGAAGATGACCTTGACGGAGGCGTGCAGGCCCCAAGGGGTAAGGCACGTTTTAAGTCCAGGACATGCGGATAACACTCGGAAGCGGCTCAGAGAGGAACCTCCTTAATTCACATGGATGTAAGGAGGGGAAGACCGGCAAGATTTGGCTGCTGTAGCCAATCTCAATAAGAGTGGTTTTAGCCATCCTGGAAAGTTAATTTCTTGGTCTGGTGCACTGGGGGGTGGGGTGGGGGGCTGACAATAACCACGCCAAGGCCATTAATTGAACATGACGTTATGCCGGGACAGGAATCATGGGCAACGTTCTTTTTAGTCTGATGGGGATATGGCAGAATTGCAGATTTGATGTCGCCTTTTCCAGCCTGCAGTTCCCACCATTCCCCAAACCAAATCTGATTGCAGCCTGAGGGCAGCATGCTTAGGCCCAGCATCAGACGAACAAGACATCGGAGCAGCCCTACACCTATCCTTCGAAAAGACAGATTATGATTAAAATGAAAATACTAGTGAGAATCTTAATTTTTCTGCTACAGACTCGTCACGCCTTGTTCACCTCCAGTTTTACACTTCCCGGCCTCACCGTCACTCTGCCACCTCCTTCTGCCCGATCCGGTCCCACCCGAGGGGCGAAGACATGAGCCGGGCCCCCAGCATCATCCCAGACGGAGGGGGCGGCAGGGAGAAGCCTCCTCCTCCTCCTCCTCCCGAGGGCAGGGCAGAGGACAAACCTGCAGGTGGCCCTGGCCCCCCTGCTCTGCGTCTGGAGGAAATTCATGGGCGGGGGGCGAGAAGGGCACCCGAGCTGCTCCGTGGCATTCCGCACAGGAGCTGCTTCTTTATCTTCCCTGTAAATCTTTTATGATGAGCTTTGACGCGCTGAGAGGAAGAGGAGGAGGAGGAGGAAGTCTGCTTCCCTGGGGACGACCAAGGTGGCCTTGCCCACCCCTTCCTTTCTTTTGTCCGC
The DNA here is from genome assembly GCF_059951505.1 of Python bivittatus. Lineage (NCBI taxonomy): Eukaryota > Metazoa > Chordata > Lepidosauria > Squamata > Pythonidae > Python > Python bivittatus. The sequence continues at coordinate 24,396,847 of NW_028277097.1, read as the reverse complement.
TGGGGCTGTCGGCCTCCTCCAGGAGTGCCTCTCGCTCTCCTTCCAGGGCAAGTGGTAAAGAGGTGCCCTGCGCAGCCTTGAGGAAACCGAACGGCCAGCATAAATGAGGCCCCCTCCCGCCAGGTGGAAGTGCGAATTGTCGCCCTTATCATGCCCATAATGCCAGGGTAGGGGTCCTTGCTACAAAGGAAGGGGGCCTGGGGCCTGGCGCTTGCCTGGGGCCTGGCGCTTGCCTGCCTTATAAGCCCACCCAAGGCTGCTGCCCTGCATTCCCGCTGTGGCCCCACCAGGCAGCAATTCCATCTGGAAAAACTGAGATGGTCCAGTGGAAATCCCCTTTGGAGCATTTTCCACGGAGGTTGAGCTGCAAGATCACACTGAGCTCATTCCTATTTGGGACTGCTCCCTCCAAAATGGTGGTGGAGAGGAGCACAGAGTTGACCTTGGAGAAACATTAGGAAAACCGGAGCTCAGTCTGGGAAAACAGGAAGGTGTGAGAAAGAAACTCAAGACTGCCCCGCTTTGACTCTGTTTGGTATAAGAGGAAGGAAAGGGGTTTCCTGATTCTGTGATGGTTACAGCCTATATCAGTAAAGTTCTAGGACTGCCTGTGATGTCTGTTTCCTCACCTGGCCTACCTCAAAGGGCTGGTAGGCAACTTGGAACAATCCTGCTTTGGTGAACCCCCTGACTTTCAGACTTCCCCAACGTGCTTCTCCAGACAGGAAACGTGAGTGTGAGTGTGAGTGTGTGTGAGTGTGTCTCAGAATGGAGCTCCCAATGGTGAGACTTCGGGGCTTAACCATATCATCATCCCCTTAGCATGACCAGACTTTGCCAAAGACCACATGGCTGAGCCAGGCCTCAACGGCATCTCCAACCCCGGCGATGCAAGGGTTAAGGAGGCCCTGGGAGAGAGGGTCTTGTGGGGGGCGCTATTCCGCACTGGCTGCTCCCTCCCTCCTGCATGCTGCCCACTGAGGAAAGCAACAGGTGCCTAGTTCTGGGCTGAGCAGTCACACCGTAGCAAGTTGCAACTGGGTGAATGACGAGGTGTAACTCAGAAGCTAAGCAGGCAGGCAAAATCTTGGCTGAGCAGATGCAACCAACTTCCAGGGGAAATGCAGAGTGGCTGAGGTCTTGCCTGGTAGCCGGGCTCAGGGCCAGGGATGCCAGCGTGGGTTGAAGCCAAGGGGTCCAGCAGCCAGAGCTCCACAGAGCCCCATCCAGATCGTGGGGACAAGGGCAGGGCTAGAAGAGGGGCAGCCCACGGCACGTGGCTGTTGGGAAGAACAGGGTGAGGCAATGGCAGGGAGGGCAGGGCAAGAAGAGCGGTCTGGGCCAGTCCACATCCCAAGTTCCACCAGCCAGTCTGAGTCGTAAAGCCTTGACTCTGAGAGCAGAGCTGGGGCCAGGAGAGGGGCCGGCAGCTCCAAGCTTGGGGAGCTGTCCCAAGGGGCCCAGTGTCCTGGAGGCTGCAGGTGGGACTCCGTTAGGGGCTCAGTCACCCCTGCTTCCTGAGGAGCCCGCCAATCACCTTGCCAGCGGATTCTGGGGCTCAGTGTCATGCCAGGATGTGGCCCTTATTACCCGAGTTGCCCGCACCTGCTCCTGCTGATGGCTGCCCAGATCAGTCGGCGCCTGGTGGCCTCTGCGTTCAGTGAGTCACAACCGGCTCCCTGGCCTGCTTCCGGGACGGACGCCTGCCAGCTCCTGAGGCTGGGGGCTCGTTGGATCAGGCCCCTCTGACCCCGTAGCAGAACGAAGCGCCTCCTTTCCCCTTCCCCTTGCTTACGGTGGTCCAGGCAGAGGCAGCATTGGCTACAAGGCCCCCTTTCCCTTCTCTTTCCCAAATCTCTCACAGAAGCACTCTGGCAGGTGTGGCGGCCTCCAGGGACAGACGTGCCGCTGCCGAGTCACAGGAAACACTGTTCCCTTTGATCCTGGCTCGGGCAGAGCCAGCGGTGTGCTGGAAAATGTTTAAGAAGCGGCTCTACTGGCTCCACTGCCGCAGCCGCACCACACTGCGCACCGCAGAACAGCTGATTGGCATGCCAGGCTTAGCGGCTCGGCTCCGCTCTCAACTGGCTCGCAAAATCCCAGAACATTTACAGGTGGTTCTTGCGAACTGGCGCGAGCTGGCTCCAGCACACGACCAGGCAGAGGCCACCCCAAGGACAGGGCCCAGTTCTGGGCATCCCCTTTCAGAAGGACTCAGAGAAACTGGAAGAGGTTCACAGCAGACGATGAAGAGGATCAGGTGGCCAGAAACTACGCCTGAGGCACAGCCTTGAGAAGACTGGAAGCTATGGCACCCTTTTCAAACACCTGAGCAGATTCACAGGGAAGGGCAAGACTGGTTCTCTGTCTTCCAAAGTGCAGGTGAGGGACCAGGGGTGAAGCTGCAGACAGGCAGGATCTGACCAAATGTTAAAAAAACTTCCGCTCATTAGGGCAGAGAGGTGGGAGGTTCTCCTTCGTTGGATGTGCGCAACTGGAGGCTGGACAGACCTTTGGGGGGGGGCTGAGTTTAGATTCCTGCCCTGAGTGTTGGGGGTGGCTCAAGGGCCACAGGGGCCCCTCCCCACCTGGCTTCTCTGTGGGAATCCTCCATCCCCTGAGAACACAGACAAGTAGGAACGTGGGAGGGAATCACCGTGGCGACTTCACCCAGCGGCTGCACCGGAGTCGCAAGGCTTCTGCTGAGACTGGGACCGTTATCCTCCCTCCGGAGCAGCTCTGTCATGGGAAAGAGCAATTTGCTGCGCTTTCAGAAGGTATTTCTAAACACACCCACCAGAAATACGGTTTGGTTTTTAACATGCACGTTTAATAGCTGTCAGGGAAGCCTGGCAAAGCCCAGCAGAGACGCTCAGAGGGGCCAGGCTCTCATCGCTGCAGAAGAGGGCAGAGGTGAGAGTCTATCTTGTCAAAGGATCTGCAAATATTTGCCAGGCGTGACAGATCCCCGGCATCCGGCTGAACAGCGTGCGTGTGATGGAGATGGAATCGGTGCTTCTCGATCAGCAGTGACACTTACAGGAGGATAAAGCTGACAGGGAACATCAGAAATGGATTTGCACAAGAAAAATGAGGGACTCTTTTCAGGGCGCACCCATCGTTAGAAAGATAAAGCAGAGAAGGCAGAACCAGCACGTCGGGGGAAAAGATAAGGTACAGCATCCTCTGGAGCATCTCTGGGCACACCAGCCAGCCTTACAGAACGTGCTAGTGCCATCCTGACCAGGAGAAGCTGGCAGGGCCACTGAAGCGCACACTGGAAGGGAGCGCATCAGTATGGCCCCGTGCACAAAACCCACTGCAGACAAACTGCTCTCTGGCTTCCCTCTTATCTAAGATCAACGTCTGGAATTTTGATTACACGTTTCTCACAAAGCCTTTGTGCTTTCAGAGGACCACCCACCTAGTTCATTGTGGCTGAACTAAGGTGTGGCTCACCTTAAGCCTGGGTGAGCAAAAGGCAACAGCTATGTTCACACAACACATTAGGGCTGAACAAGTAAACCTTACAAGGGTTTCCCATGATGGTTCCCTCCACAGCGAAGACCAGGGCTGTGTGTGTGTGTTTGACTGACTGACTGACTGACTGGCTGACTGATTGATTGATTGATTGATTGATTGGCGTCCCATCTTTCACTTCTGGTGAGAACCCACCATCTTCCCATTCCACACTACCAGCCTCCCGTCTCCATCTTGGCCTACTTGGGTTTGTGGCACAAAGCCACAACATGCACATGAAATATGTTAAAAGAAACGCCACGAATGGGCTGCCAGTGCAGGACCAGAACCAGAGGTGCCCAAATTAAAGTCCAGCTCTAGCCATGGAAGCCTACTGGGTGAATTTAGTTCAGCTGACCCTACAGGGTTGTTGTTTGGGGGCGTTAAATCTGGAGGAGGCAGCATAACGGGCAGACTCTTAAATAAAGGCATTCTGAAAAAAGCTCCAGCTGCCTAGTCATGTCTCTGCATCACCACGACCCGTGCAGGGGGGAAGAGACCTTGTACAACTTTGGGTGCTGGCTGCAGAGAGGCCCGGTGTGATATCCCCACATCAAGCAGAGTAAACAAGCCAACGGTAGGTCTTATTTGGAGTCCTGTTTGGCGACGGTGCTGGGAAGGGCAATGAGGAAGGTCGGGGAAATGAGACCAAGCAGCCACAGGCGCTGCTGATTACTTATCACTCACAAACTGGGGCTGTCGGGAGCGCAGAAATCCTTGTGCCGGCACGGTCATTCATTCATAAAACAATCAAGCCCTGACTTCAGGGCTCGGACACGGGGCAACCGAGTGTTCCCGGACTCTGGAAAATTCAGCGGCAAAGCAGAACTGCAGCAGGCCGTTTCCGTGCCAAGGCCCTCTGTCCCCTTGAGGAGAGACCCGCCCCACATGCTTCCAGGCCCGGTGAGGCAGGATTCCAGGACGTGCCTTTCCAGCTGTGCCAGAGGGGCACGTCCCTGCGCATGGACCTTCTTCAGGAGAGCAGCAGGCGCCCCGAGGGTTCCCTCCCAGCCTGGCCAGCGAAGAGATCTGCTCTTCCTTCCAGGCAAAGCAGGGCACCTTCCCGCCTTCAGCGCAGCTGCACCCAGGGCGCCCTGGGGCCACAGCACTTCCCCCCACGAGGGGTCCCAACGTAACCCAGGAATTCATGGCAGGTCACCAAGCAGAAGCTGCCCCCCAGCCCTTTCCCCAACCCAGGGACAGACCACCCAATTATTTGCAGTTATCAATTCCAGGGTTGGGGAGGGGGCAAAGGGGTTTGAGCCAGCTATCAGCCCCCCCCAGCCCCAGAAGTTCACCCAGCGGCTCGGGCCGGCATCCTTTCTCCACTTGGCCTCCCTTATAGGGATGGTGTCATGGGGAAAGTTTGCAGGAAGGAGAGGTTCTGAGCTCCCGGGAGAAGGGGGGGGGGACAGAAATCAAAACAAACAATAGAACACCTTTATGTTTTCATCCCTCCCCAGTACACATGGTTTGTCACTCTCTTATTTCCGATCGCTCAGTCTGTCTGACTATCTATCACAGCTTGCTTGAATTTTACGCCCAGGAAGTTCCACACAGGAAGGACTCCTTTGAATCACCTGATTCCTCAGGGACACTTTGGCAACCGTCACTTTCGTCCATCGCCCTGCCTTCTTCCAGGACACCAGCTGGACTTCCCAGTCTCGCCTGTTGGTCTCCCACCCAATTTCCAGCCGGGGCCATGGAAGAGAGAATGCATCACACCCCCAAAGTCTCAAATTCAGAACTGCTGACCCAGAGCTCAGAGAGAGGTGACCCTGGGCCCCAGAGAAACAGCTCTTTCTCTGGGGGGGCACCACTCCGTAGCCCCCGCGGTCTGGAGCGGCTCTCTGTGCCATGGGGATGCGCCTGTGGTCAGCCGCCCTCCGGCCCTCGGAGAGGAAAACCTCTCTGTGCAGGAATCCAGCCTGCTGGAACGGCGCCGTAAACAGTCTCAGCCTTCCGGACACCAAGTGGCCCCGGCCCAGAGTTTGTTTAAAATCTGGATCATCCCCTAACCACCGCCGGGGCTTCTGTAATCAAGGCCGAGCGCCTGGCCTTGAAATAATGACAGGTTCTATTCCTGCACGGCCCCCTTTCTGCCCTCCTCCCTCGTTTCCCGTGGTCTGTTTTAACCCACTGATGGTAAGATACCTGCATGGGTCCCATCAAGAGGACTCACAATAAATCACATCCGCACTCCTCCCACAAAGCAGCTGGCAGTGACAACCGTGGGGAGGGGGAGGCAAAACTGCAGGGGGGTCTCGGGGGGGATCTTCGCCTGGCTTCCTCCTGCTCCATGGGCAGTGCTCCAGAAGGGCCACATCCTAGGAACTGGCATTGGGAAGGGTCCCCAGGCCCTCCTCTCCACCCCCATCTCCCACTATCCAGATGACAGAATCCCAGACGGATGACTGTGGAGCCTCCACTTTACCAGATGTGTGCTGCTGCAGCCCACCCCACCCGCAGCCCCACTCTGGGTCACTGGATGCTGTGATCAACCCCTTTTGGAATCAGCCTGCCTGTCCCGAACACCCATAGCTCCACGTCCTCACTCTGAGATGATGCATAAAGGCCTAGAGCTTCTTCGGCATGACCCTCCTTCAAGTGTTTCAAAGTGGGATAATGTTCCCCCTCAGCTGACTTTCCCTAAGGCTAAATATATCCGTTTTCCTTAGTCTCCTCTTAAAAGTTTCCAGCAACCCCTTCTGCTTCCCTGAACTAGTCAACCATGAGAACTGTTAAGCAGCGGAACAGCCAGCCCCCCGGAGTTGTGGGTGCCCTACTGCTCCAGGTATTCAGACAAAGACAGGACAACCCTTGGTCGGAGATGGCATGAGGACCCCTGCCTTGGGCAGGGGGCTGGACTAGAAGACCTCCAACCCTGGGATTCTACGATTCTATGTTTGTCTGGATCTTCAGGGTGGGATCTAGAACTGGATCCAACAGTCAAGGCGGGGTCTGAGTAACACAGACCAAAGTGGAACCATGACTTTCCTTGTTCTGAAAATAATGCAACTGGTGCAGCCTAAAATTGCATCTGCCCCGTTTTGCAGCCACCTGCAGGGACACCCCGACTCTTATTCAACTTGCAAGTAACTCCTATTCTGGGATGGGGCGCGGAGATGGCCTTGGAGAAGGTGTGCGGCAGCTGTTGGGAAAACATCAGCTTAGCTCAGAAAGAGAGGAGGGTGAGGAAGAAAGAGATGACCCTCTTTGTTGTAAGAGTGGGCGGGGGTGTGTGTGCGTGCCAGGCTTTCGAGATTCCATTATGATGTCTCGCAACCAGAAAGCAGAGTTCCAGTTTCTTGACCTGCCCCACCTCAGAGCCGATACATTACAAGACCTTTTTCACAGGGCTGAAACTAAGTCAGGTGTCCCAATCCTGTACTTGAACACTTGATTTCTGTTTCCTAAATGCAGAACTCTGCCCATGTCGCCGTGACTTCCAGTCCATTTTTCCAACGGAGATAGTTTTGAATTTACTTTCTAACTTCTGAGATGTTAGCTATCCCATGACTTTTGAAATGCAGTATGCGCCCTCTTCACGGCTTCCTCCAAGTCATTAATCAAGACACTGAAGGGCAGGGGGGATCTGGTCCTTGTGGCACCGTCCTGACACCGCTCTCCAACTGAAGGAGGAACCGCTCTTCAGCACAAAACGAGAACCACCGGCAGCCCCCACTGGTCCTGCCATCCAGACCCCATTCAACCAGCTTGCTAATCAGCACACGGGGGGGGGGAGGGGGCTTTGTACTGAATGTGCACTAGCCTTGAAAGAAGATTGGATCCAGATAAATTGGAGATGTCACCAAGGCCATAAACAACCACTGCTTGCACACAATTTCACAGCCAACTCGGCACAACAACATCTTACTTTATGCAGAAATGTCCAAGCTGGCAGAGCAGCAGGCAATGCAGAAGGTTACTGATTTTGATTTTGGAATTCGCTCAATGCATTAGAGGGGAAGAATTGTGCAGGAGAATGAGTGTGAAAGAAACAAAGAACTTGTCATGGTGTTTGCTTAAAATAAATGGCCCTTTTTTTTTTTTTTTTTTTTACAAATGTAAGCTGTTTTTAGAGGAAGAACTGTAAGAGGTTTGAGGGGATCCACCTGATTCGTATCTTCATTCATCAGACACCTGGAGTCAGGGGTCACACAAATCTGATAAATAGATGAATGAATGAATGAACGATTGAAATTAAATGGCAGTATTTCAGAGCAGGTGATATATACTAAAGACATTTCCTTGGACTTAATATAACACAGATAATGTTTTCTACTGAGTCCACTTGAGGAAGTCCATTAACGGGCACTTTTTGATTGAATGCCAATGCGTGCCAGCACCCTGCAGGGATAACCTGGAGAACCCCAAGCCAAGTCCTCCTCCTTAAGCCTTCTGCACGCAAACAGGTTTGTCTGCTGCTGTGTTCTGCTGAGCCACGTGGCAGGAGCGATAGGAACTACAGTCACATCTTCAACCATCTTCCTGCACAAGCACCCATGGTGGAAAGAACTTGTGAACTGGGACTCTCCATTTTCCTGTCTACTAGATATGAAAGAGCCTATAAAAGTGCTGATCCAGAGAAGCATTGCGTGCACCCAGGCCTTGCAATCTGGGATCTGAAGTCCCAACAGTTCTGGAAGACACCAAGCTGGTGACGGTTGCAGAGCAAAGGGCAGACAGACACACGTCAGCCTGAGACACGCATTTCCCAGACACACGTTGGAAAAGACGGAGTTCCTACAGTGCACAAACTTCCCCTTGCTCGTTATTTACCTCCTCATACAGTCCTGCCACCTTCTCCGAACTCTGGCGTTTTCCAGAAGGATCCCTTTGAGTGAAATTACACCCACTCCTCATTTAGCGACCAAGTTTCATTCCAACGACTAAGTCATTAAGCAGAATGGTCACTATGTGAACACGTGACTTCACAATCGCTGGTTGCTGCCATCTCATTCAGATCAAGTTCTGTGGTACAGTACATTATTCTCACTCCAGCATGCATTGTTGTCAGGCTCACGAAATTTGGTTATAAATGTGCACATTGATAGGAAAATGAATTTTTTATTACCGTCGCACTTGCGAAGGGTCACTAACTGAGATAGTCACTAAATGAGAAGTGGGTGTAATTCAGAAATCTGAAGGTTAAAACTAGTTTCACAACGCATCCTACCATGAACTTCCACATTCCCCACATCTTTGCAATGATGTCCAAGAATTCAGGGTACTTACTTGGAATGCTTCACACAATACACTTAATCTGGTTACTGAATTAAACCATTTTATCAATTCACACAATACATTGAAATTCAAACCAACCAAGGGGGCAGGGATTGACAACACACTCAGACATGCGCTCAAGGTGTTGAACTGACCTGGGTCAGCATGTGTGAACACAGCTGCAGTGTAACAGCCCTGTGTTAACACCATGATGCAAGTGTACCCATCAAAGACCCCCAATTGGCCATGGCTCCTTGTTGAGCAAACTGTTCCTGGTGAATCTGGGTTTGCTGTCATGGTTTGTGGGAGAGAGGATGAGCATGTGCACATTCCCTAACGCAGGAGAGGCTTAGACCAGCATCTTCTCATGGCAACCCTGTTTCCTGCTTCTGTCACTTCAGCATTTCTAAAGACGTTTCCAACCCAGTAAACCAAGTAGCTGAGGCGGAGAAAGGATGCCAAAAGCTCGTCCTTTAATCTGTGCTGCCTCGCCAGCGGTTGCAGCGCTCTTCTCCCCGTCAAGGCGCTTTCCCTTCATGCGCCCCCCCTCCCGCCTTCCTGCTGCCCAGAAGGGTCTCCCCTGCAGCCCTTCCCGCACGGGGCCGCGCATGCCCTGGCTGGAACGCCTCAGCCGTCCCCTGGCTTGAAGGACACTGACCACAAAGGACAGCCAGCCGGCAGACGGGCCATAAATCACGGTGGGAAGGTTTCCGATAAGGCTGCGGGCCCCAAAGGGGCCGGCTGGGCCGCTTCCAAAAGGATTCAGGTTCCGCAGCGGGGGCGGGCAGGGGGCGGCACTGACGCAGCTGAGTCACCCGCTGGCTTGTTCATTCACTCCTTGATTCATTCATGCTTCAGCAGAGAAGCCACACACGGTCTCTTTGCTTCAGCTGCCCTCCGGGGGGGCTTCATTCAAGTGGCGGGCACCAAGAGCCTGGAACCCTCAGATTTTCTCGTGACTGGGAAAGCCCCCTCCCCAGGCAGCCGCCCTCTAAGAAAATTGGCTCTGCTGCCGGAGAGATCCGACCCCTCTCCCCACCGCCTCGAAGCACACTTTCTGCGACTTCCTTCAGATGGGCAGCTGCCAAAATCTCACGGGAGAAATCCCTCCTCCTTTGCCCTGCAGCCTCCGTCTGTCTCTAAAGCACCCACCGGTTCCAGGGCTCCCCGCCCCATGAGGAGGGGCTGGCTGGCTGCCAAGTTTACTCTGGGGGGTAAAGGACCCCAGACTTTGGGTGCAAAGCAACCAAAAGACCCCCAGGGAAAGGGTCCAAAGACCCAAGGCTCTCCAGGTATATTTGACTGACTAGAACTCCCATTATCCCCACAGTACCACCTCTGAAAGAGAGATTGGGCGAGGCGCTAAATGCACATGTCTCCAAATTGCACAGGCTGGTAAACTTTAAACCAGCCTGAATTGCTTGCAGAAATCCAGCAGGAGGCCGAGCCCCTCCCCTCCCCTCCCCTCCCCTCCCCTCCCTCTTCTGCAACAAACACAGTCCATGTTCCGAATTACTGAAGGCTGGTGTGGGGCAAGAAAAGGGTTTATGAAAAGGACAAGATGTGAAAGCACAGAAGTCTGGCGAGCAGCTGCTTAATGTTTTAACACTTACTGAATGTCCATTCAACAGCACATGCACAAGTTTTGTTCCATTTCTTTCCAGCTCAGTCACAAAAGAGCCTTGTGTCCGGCTCCCTTTCAAGAAGCAGCAGAGAAATCCCCTCCCCTACCCGCCACCGATCAAGCTGTGGACACATCAGATCTGCCTGCCCGCTTAGGTCAAGCCCCGTCACATCTGGCCTCCTTGGCCAGTGGGAGGCTCACGGGGTCTGCAGGGTGTGGTCAAAAAAGTCAAGGCAGCAGCCACCCACACATGATGCCCATAAAAGTCCGGCGGGGCTTCAGTCACGCCGCTGTGGCCACCATCTTGATGGTTTTGACCACCCCTGCAGACGTTCTTAGAAAGCTCACCGGCAGAGCAGGACAAAGGCGGCCGCCTCCCGAGGGTTCCCTGCCTCCCAGGCCAACTAAGCTGCCTCTGAATGTGGAGGCTCCATGGAGCATTAGCATGTTATAAATCTCTCAGCTACATTCCTTCTACCGCATCCAATGCTGCTTAAACACTTGGACCGTGCCAGACTTTGGAGCAAGAACCAAAAAAGCCACTTGTGTAAGGCACTAAGCTTCAGACATGCATTTTCGCTCGTTGGCCCAGAATTAGATTTCCTGAGACACAGAATGGCAAGGAGCACAGATGTCCACTTCTTGGCATCGCTTTACGAACCAAACGGGATTCGTGCAATGAGATAATGCGTGTGAGCAGCACCAGGGTCCTGAAATCTCACCAACTGCCATGATGCTCCCTAAATTCCCTGTGGACGCAGGGCAGGCGGGGGGGGGCAATACCTACCCTCCTCCCCAGCAGCCCCCTCATCATAAGCATGCCTGGCATACCCAGCAGCCATGAAAGCAGAGGTCATTCATACCGGCACAGTCAGGAAGGATGGCCCTCCTGCACCACCAGCAGGCCACTGCTGGTCTTCTCAGGCCAGGCACCCAAAGAGGCCCTCCAGCTTTGGTCCCCTGGAGAGCCGCATGGAGCTTTTCTGGTTGGTCACTGTGGCCACCAGCTCTGGGCTTTGCATGGAAGAAACGGTGGCACAGGAGGAGGCCCAAATGACGAGGCTGAGGGCCCACCAAGTGCCCATGGCGTCAGCCACTGCCCAAGATCGTGGGGGACAGGACTGGCTGTGCGCGAGGCCAGCTGGCAGGGAAGGCCTTCGCCCTGGGTGCTTCATGAATAATAGGATTCTTCCTGCCTTTCGCAAAGCCCTTCCTGGCCAGGCCCTCACGGACACTCCCAACTTAGTAAGGGGTGAAAGAACCACCTTGTTCAGAATCCGAGCGCCAGCAGCCCTTGACGGGCCCAAGCCTTCAGAAGGGTTTCCTTGGCCTGTTAGTGAGATCCGCAGACCTCACTTCCTTCGTCAGATGTATACGGCCACCCCATCCTGCCAAGCGACTAACACACTAGTTTACAGGCTAAAACATCTGTATCAAACACCCCAGAGCATAAGCACGTAGAAAGGAAGCACTGAGCAGAAAGGAAAACTGGCAACAGAGGGCGGGCCATCCGCAGCAAATTCACCCAGCCCCTGAGCTCGGCTAGCGCCAACCCCCACGCCTGGGAGACAGGCCAGATCTGTGTTGCTTTGCGAAAGGCCGGCAGGGAGAGGCCCCTCCGACCTCAGGGAAGGCGGTTCCAGAAAGCAGGCTTCCTGGGTGTCGCCAGATGACCCGCTACGCGACCGGGCACGGAGCTCTGCCCTCCCACCAGACCTGACGGGATGGGCAGAAACCGTCAGAGAGAAGCGGTCCCTCAGACAGCCCAGCCCCACGCCCGGGTTTGTGCAGTGGGGAGTTCTGAAGGGCAGAAAAACACTGCGCCCAGAAGTCAATGCGGTCATTGTGCCCGTGTGTGTCCTGCTGAAGGCTGCTGCGGGGCAAGCGGGGGGGGGGGCAGCAGGCACACCCAGGCAACCCAGACCCTGCGGCCGAGCGAGAGCCTCTCCCGGCCCCCCCGGCGCCAGGAAGAGCCTCTCCTTACGCCAGCCGGTCCCGACAAACGCGCTTCCTTCAGGCGCGCACAGCGGCTCGGGGGCCCCTGCAACGGGCTGCCGGCGGACCTGCCCCTCTCCGCGCGGCATCCTCAAGCGCTTCGCCGGCCTCCCGGAGCCCGCCTGTGCCGGGCGTGCCGGAAAGCCCGCCGTGGGCCCCGCCGCCGCCGTGGGCCCCGCCGGGCCCTCGGGGACCCTGAGGAGCAGCGCAGCAGTCCACAGGAGGGGGAGCCCTGAGCCGCGGAGCCGAGTCCTGATCCGCGCCGGGCGGGGCGGGGCGGGGCGGGGCGAGCGAACCGTCCCGCCGGCCGCCGCTTGTCAAAGTCACCTTCTGGGTTCACTCCGGAGCCTCCCCCGAGTCATGCTCGCCCCCCCAGCCCTCCTGGCCCCTTCCAGAGGTCCCGGACCTCTGCCCGCGCGGGGGGGCGCGCGCTGGGAAGAGGCGGCGAGGGCGGCCAGCGTGCCCGGCTGGAGGGCCGCGGGGCAGCTGCGGCTGGGATGCCCGCGACGAAGTTCCCGTGCGCCCTCTCCTGGGGCGGGGGCAGGGGCCAGCGGCGGTCGCAGCCTGGGCAGCGGCGCCCGCCTCCAGGGGCCTTCCGCGGCTCCTCCAGCCTGCCCGGTGCCAGGCGGGTGGGCAGCGGCCCGCCTTCGCCTCCTCCCGCTGCGGGCTCCCTCCGCGCCCCCGCCCCGAAGGGCAGAGCCCCTCGGCGGCGGCCCTCCCCGGCTTGGCGCGCGGGGGGCGCGCGGGCTGGGCCAGGGGGGTCCCGTCCCGCCCCGGCCGAGGAGCTCCGCGAAAGTTCCTCCCGGGATGGGGCCTGGCAGGGGGTGGGCGCGAGGCCGCCGGGCGCCGCGGCTCTTACCTCCTCGGCCGGGCGAGGCGAGGCGAGGCGAGGCGAGGCGCGGCTCCTGCTCCCGCTCCCGCTCCTCTCCCTCTCCCTCTCCCTCTCCCTCTGCTGGGCTGCGGGCGCCCGGCCGGCCCTCCCGCGGCTGCCCGGCGAGCGAGGGAACCACGTCCGGCTGCCGGGGGAGGGAGGGGGAGGGGGAGGGGGCTGCCCAGAGCTGCTTCGCCGCGCGAGAGGCGCGCGCCCGGCCAGCGGGTCCGCGTCCCGCCGCGGGAAGGGCTCGCCCAGCGCCGCTCGCCGCCCTGCGCTGACCGCCCGCCCGCTCGCCCGGGTGCCCTTCGCCTGCCAGAGGCGCGACGAAGGCAGCGGAGCAAAGGCCACCGCCGCGCCAGGCGTGAAGCCGAAGACCCCGGAGCTAGTCGCTGCGGAATAGAAGCGGCGCCCCCCCCCCCGCCACTGTCCTGTTTTCAGCATCTTTCTGAAGGCGCCCGGGAGGGGGCCGGCCTGAGCCCCCCGCCCCGCGGAGACCGTCCCAGAGCCGCAGCGCTGCCCCTCCCGGCCTCCGCCCCCTCCCCCTCGGTGCCCCCGGAGGCCGGGCGCCTCTGCCGGGGCAGGCGCGCCGTGGGCACCGCGGGACCAGCCCGCCGCCCTTTGCCCTGCCCGCCGAGGCTCACTGGTAGCCGGACAATCCCCCCCACCGACCAACTGGGGCTGCGGCACGGTGGAGCCGCAGCGCTTCCTGAGGTGGAAGTTCCGTCTTTGGGGAATGGAGTCCAGCCTCCCCTTCAGGCCCTTCGCCTGCCCGAGGCCGGAGCGGTCCCAAGAGGTGCGACGGAAACCAACGCCGGGCCGCAGCCGGACAAGGCCAGATCTGGGAGTTCAGAACCTCCCGCTTTCTCACGGACCGCCAGCACAAAGCCCTGAATGTCCACCCCTTTTTGAGCATTCTTTGAGGGTCCAACAAAAATGAAATAATATGTTCTGATGAATAAGTGACTTTTAAATAATGAAAAGTATATGTTACATTTCTTGACACTTGGACTCATTGATCCTCCACAATTCCAGCTGGAATATATAATACTAATGTTCATTGTTTAAAAATGCTTGATAAGATGGAATTGTGGGTTCTGTTCAAACACTGCGTTGCTCAAGGATCTTAAAATTGCAGGTACCTCGGAGGCTGCTGGAGCGTCTGGGCCATGCGGTTCGATCAGTACATGTACGTATTGCCAGGCAACTATGAGAGGTAAGCCATATTCAGCACACAGCCTCTCAAGGACTTCGAAACAACATGGATCCCACCGCTTGGCCCAACCATTCCAATAAAACATCTTCTCTGCTATTTCAAATGTGGGCTATTCCAAAGTGCCAGTTTCCCATGTGATTTGGATCAAAGATTAACAGTTGACCTATCAATAACCAGAAGTGCCTGGCAGCTCTGAGCTTTCAGAGACGACACACGTTTACTCTGGAAGCAGAGGGAAGAAGAGGACGGCCAGCAGCCGGGGATGGGGGCACCATTGGAAGACCCGAAGAACCAAGTTAGGACAGATCACCATGGAGAAAGTCTATGTGATCGCTAACAGTTGACACCAATTTGGAGGCACATAATCAAATCACACACGTCTCTCCAAATAGGCCAAAAAAGGGGGAATATTCCTGTAAGGCCTCATTCCAAAATAACAGAGATATTAAAATCAAAACGCAATGGTATGGTGAAAATCTGGTGGCTGGGAGTCTCCTTTATCATAAAGTAACCTCAGTTTGGCCAAAGATATTCAAGGAATTTTAACCTCTTGGAAATGAGTTCTTATTACCTCATGAACTCGTTAACAAGGACTCCACAGTTCAGCCCTGAGCTACATATATTCTGTCCTCTTCTGTTGGCTCTCATTAACTGATCTATCTGTGTAAAGAATGTAATGTGGATTAACATTAGAACCCCCCTTAAAATATTCATTAATCTCAATGTAATATTTAATTTGATAGCATTAATCTTACCTCAAATACTTAATGGGATATTTAACTATCATGTTATATCTGCTGAAATTGCTTCTAAACATTTAGATATATTAATTCAACATATTGTGATATATTATGAGAAAGGTTTATATCTTTATAAGCATTTGATAGAGTCTGTACAAACTACAAACCCTAATCTCTCACAGTAGTCTATAGATATAGGGGATCCCAAAGTCAGCTGGTTTGGTCTAGCGGTCAAAGGTACTGGACTAGAAGTTGGGCGGCCATCGGGGTGACCTTGGGCCGGTCGCTCTCTCTCCTCCTTCGGAAGAAGAAGGCAGGGCAAGCCACTTCAAAAAATGTTGCCTAGAAAACTGCAGGGACTCGCCAGGTGGTCGCCAGGAGTCAAGACCCCCCCGCCCCATATACTGCATGTGAGAGCCAGTTTGGCCTAGTGGTTAAAGGCCCAGGCTAGAAGCGGGGCAACCGTGAGTTCCAGTCCCGCCTAGAAATCTGCAGGGACTTCTTCCTACGGTTGCCAGAGTCAAGACTGACTTGATCCAGTTAATAGTATAACCACAGTACTGCTGGACACCTTCAATAAAACTGCATGATTATCAAACAGCAGCCGTAATATCATCAGCATATAAGAACAATTTATCTTCCGTGTCTGGCCAATGAGGAGGGGCTACTAGAGCCAAATTTCGCAGAACTGTCCTGGGGCGAGCCTCGTGGGATCTCAGGAGGGTCCCCCGACCCAGGCTGCAGAAATGCAAAGCCTTCTGGATCTCTTTGGGGCCATCTGCTGCTGGCTGGGTTTGTGCAGTCCAGCTCTTGCAGCTGTAATGCCAAACATTTCCGAACAAGGTGGCTGGGGCTCAGTCTTCCCCAAATGCAGATGTTTCACTCCGGTGGCTGATAATGGGCTACTAGAAGCCTCTGAGCGGGCTCTGATGCTTCCAGAACGTGGCAGGAATAAGCTCGCTGAGCTGGTTTGCACACGGTGGTTAACTGCAGTGGTGTCCCTGTGTGGGGTGTGTGTGAGAAAAACAAGATGGCAGTCACAACATTGTATTCCGAGCCCCGGCCCTTTCGTACCTGTCCTGATGTTGCACGCACATACAAAGCAGTGGGATTCCAACGTCACGCTGTGACTGCCTTCACCCCTGCTTTAACCCCCACGCCTCCCCCGACACTGCTGGTTAACTTGTCACCCAGTTAACCCCTTTTCTTTGTCCGTTCAGTCATTCAAACCCTTAAGTAATCAGCTGGCCTTTTTCAACCAGCTAAGCCTCGACAATCTAACTGAGATTAGCGCCTGTTGCAGAAATGCAGCTGCCAAGTTTCCCGGAGGCCTGGCTGCGCTCGCTCAGCGTTTCAGCGTGTTGACTTTTCCCAGCCCCACCTTCCTGCTCTGCCTCGGTGGGGGGCAGCCCCTGTTGTGCCAGATTTGTGCTGCAGAGTAACTGGTTCCCCAAAGCCCCTCCAAGGCATGTCTCTCCTACCTCCCACTCCCACCTTGCCTCTCCTTCCCTATCGACAGGGGGGGCACTATTGACATGCTTTGACCTGGCTTATCTGCCTGGCTGGAAGGCAGGCAGGCTGTGCAAAAGGGGGTTGGCGCACGCTGATTCTTCCGGATTAACTTCCTCCTTTAGCCTGCAAGCACCTCAGGGCGAGGGCCTGGGCTCCTGAGCCGGGTAAAACCTCACGCGCTTTGATGGCGCTGGGCAAACGAGGCGAGTGAATTATAGTCACAGGAAATAAACCTGCTGACTTTTCAAACTCGGCCTCTCCCTTCCAAATTTATTCTGCCTCCCGGAGTTCATCTGCCTTACTTTCCCCGCCAGCTGCTGACTTTGCAAAGCAATACATTTTGAGACCCTCGCCGTTGAAAAGATGCCCCCTTTTCTGCTCCTTTTCCCTCATCCCGTATTGCAGGGGGAGGAGGGGGATTGTGAGAACTAAAATGGTGGCAGTCGGGGTGCTGAAAAGGGGAATGGGCCAGCTCACCCTCCCCCTGTCAGCCATTCAGACAATAGGGATGTTTGGGGGGCTTCTAGTCCTGCCTGAGGCACAAAGCCGGCTGGGGGACTGTGGGCCAGTCCCTCCCTCTCAGCCCTGGGAAGGAGGAGGCCGGGGCAAGACCCTTCTGAAAATGCAGCCAAGAAAACCTCTGGGACAGGCAGTCGCCAGGAGTCAAGACTGACTCGGAGAAACAAAAAGCCCAGAAGGATGCAGTTCAGCTTTTCTTGCAAAAAGGCCTGTAGTGCAGACAACTCCCTTTTCTCCTTTTCCTTTCTCCCGGCATCTCATTCCAAGTGCCCCGGGGGTCCTCGATGCTCTCTCTGTCTCCCCCAGTCTAGGAAGGCCGCCACCTCCCCCCAGGCCCCCCGCCTTCAGTGGAGGCCCCTGGTGACCCTCAGCTTCCCAGATCAGCCAGCTTCTCAAACTCTGCAAAGCGAAACCTCTGCAATGCCGCCCCGTGCTTTAATTTCTATTTAAAGCCCCATAAACCAGGCCATAAAAAGTGTTGCCATTTCTCTTGGCGCATTGATCTTGGGCAGAGCTGTATATTCAGCCTTGCTGTCTCTTGTAAAATTGTCAGCTGCGGGAGCAGGAAGCTGCTCCTGGCACGAAGAAGCAGAGAGAGAAAGGAGAGCAAAGGGAAACCGGGCGGGGAGGGGAGCAAAGGCACCTGAGAATGTCTCCGTGGGAGGGAACAGGCTTCACTTGCAGACTGGGAGGTGCCCGTGTGCCCAGAGACAGGCAAAGCTGGTTGAAACAGAAGCAGCACAAATGGCTTTTTCTCCTACTTCCCTTGGCAGCATTGCTCTCATTCCAAGCAACGTCCCTGCATTTAATCCCACTGAAATCAGTACAACAAATCGATTGATCGATCAATCGATTATGTGCCATCAAGTCGTTGTCAACCCTTTGCAACTACATAGATTTTTTTCCATGACAGTCTGTCCCTAACCTGGTCCTTCAGGTCTCCCAACGTTTCGCCCATCACCCCTGGAACTGAGTCCATCCCGCTGGCTGCTGATTATCCTCCTCTTCTCTTTCCTTCCACCTTTCCGGCATCAGAGCCTTTTCCAGAGAGTTGGCTCTTTGCATAAAGTGTCCAAAGTAGGATAATTTGAGCCTGGTCGTATGTGCCTGGAGTGAGAACTCTGGGTTGATTTGTTCGATGATCCATTTATTTGTTTTCTTGGCAATCCACAGTATTCTCAGGAATCTTCTCCAACCCCAGAGCTCAATACTCTTCTCATCTTGCTTCTCCTGATCGTTGTAGGTACAGACTCCTCAGAGCATTTGAGTATCTTTTCCAAGGTCTTCATGGCTGCTCTTCCAAATGCTAGTCTGAGATGTATTTCTGGTTGCTTGTTCCTTTACCGTTGATGGTTGACCTTAAGAGGAAAAAGCTATTTACTGTTTCGGTATCTTCGTTGTCAATTCTAAGGCTGGTTGTGGTACTTGTTGTCATTGGTTTGGTCATCTTTATATTTATTTTAGTTCCATTCTTTCATTGTGCTCCTTGACTTTTATTACTAGAGCTCGCAGATCTTTTGCATTTTTGCTATCAGAAGAGTATCATCGGCACAGCACAGATTATTGATGTTTCTTCCTCCAATTTTGAAACCATGCTCATCTTCTTCCATCCAGCTGCCCTCAATACATGTTCAGCCTATGGGTTGAATAAATAAGGGGAGACGGTACAGCCCTGTCTCACTCCTTGGCTGACATGGAGCCAGTCTATTTAATTTAAGCAATTCATATGGCCAGCCATCTCATGACAGTGACTCTGGGTGGCATAGAAAACAAACAATTAATCCAATAATAAACATCAACCAGCAGCTAATTAAATATTAAATAACGAAGGTCAACAAGCAGAACCGCACTAGCCAGCCAACTTCACTTAACCTCCTGGCCCAAATGCCTGGGGGAATAGCCGAGTCTTCAATGCCCCGCAAAAGGCCAACAGGGTTGGGATCATCCGGATATCCAGAGGGATGCTGTTCCACAGGGCAGGCACAGACAGAGAAGTCATGACTCCTGGGTCCAACGAGATGGCATTGGGACCCAGTGTGTGCCCTCCCGGCTAGCCTGGTGGGGAGAGCAGAGATGATCGGAGACAGGAGGCCCCACAAATATCCTGGCCCTACTCCAGTTAGAGCTTTACAGGGGATAACCAGCACCTTGAATCATGCCCAGAAGCCCACTGGGGCTCACTGCAGTTTGCAGAAAAGAGGTGTTACAAAGGCATAATGAGAAATGCCCCAAACTGCCCGCGCCAGTGCATTCTGGACCAGCTGCAGCTTCCAAATGCTCTTCAAGGGCAGCGCATGTAGAGCGCATTACAGTAATCCAAGCAGGAGGTGACTAAGGCATGAGTGACCATGAGCAGGACCTCCCGGTGCAGGAATGGGTTGCTGCTGCTGCACAAGACCAACCCATGTGAAGGTCCTCCTGGCCACGTCTGCCACCTGCTTGTCAAGCAGCAGTTGTGAGTTCAAGAGGAACCCCGCATTATGCACCAGTCTCCTACTAGGGTTGTGCAACCCCGTGCAGATTTAATCTGCATGAGACTATCTCCAGAGAAATGGAGATATAGTTAATTTGATTTCTGTGTACTCTATCTGGTGATGTCCACGTATAGAGGTGTCATTTTGGTTGTTTGAAGACAGTGTTAGCTATGAAGAAATCATTGAGTGACAGAAATTGATAAGTTGGTCTCCTGCTTCATTTCGATGTCCTAAGCCATACAGCCCAACTACATTTTCCTCTTTCAGGTTTCCAACTTTGGCATTCTAGTCACCAACACATCTTGCTTGCATGTTCTGTTGAATTGAACTTGATCATAAAACTCCCCAGTTTCCTCTTCTTCTGCATCAGTGGTTGGAGCATACACTTGAAAGATCATCATATTAAAGGGTTGTCCATGAAGTCTAATCAATATTATTCAGTCATGGATTGCATTGTAGCCAAGTCCTGTCCCTGCTATACCCTTCCTAACTATAAAAGCAGCGCTCTTTCTTCTTTGCTTGTCACGTCCGGAGTAATAAACGGCGCGATCTTCTGACCGAACGTCCATCTCGGTTCACGGATGCCTGAGATGCCGATCCGTAGTCACCTCGTTCCATCTTTCACCGTGCTGAGTTTTCGCACATCCATGCTTCCTGCGTTCCGCGTTCCCCTCGTAACCCTGTCTTTGCAGCTTCGGGCTTTCTTTTCCGGCCCGGCCGCGCCAGGGCCAGCGCCCCTGAGGGCTTCAACCCGGCCACGTCCCAAACACCCTCGGTCTCCCGAAGGCCCTCCGGCTCTCCCCCTGTCGTATGCTGAATGCCGGTCAACCCGGGGGGCCCGTCGTGTACTGTCGACCGCTCTGTGTTGTCTGTCACGTGGTTTCCTTGGCAAAAATACAGGTGTGGTTTACCGCGGCCTTCTCCCGCGCAGTGTGAAATGTCGCCTTTGGCATTGTCGCTGAAGCGCTCCTCCGCCCCCAGCACCTTCCCGCATAACTCTTGCCCAATAGAGGCGCCTGCTGGTTTTAGCTGGGCAGTGGGGTGACCTTCAGGCCTTGGGCGGCCCTGCTGGGAGCATATACTCTTGGCGTACACTGCCAACCTTCTTCGCCCATCCCTCCCAGGAGCAACCCCCGCCATGATGAGAAAGCACAGCTGGACCGATTAGATACTATTAAGTCAATCCTGTTGATTGTTATGGGACTAAAGGACAGTTAAGCGCCATTGGGGTTATCTATCTCTCATGTTTGCTGCATGGCACTTGCAGATTGCCTCATCTGGCACATCCTCCCTCCAGATCTGTTGGGCCTATAACTCCCAGAATTCCCTTCACTCGAGCTGGCTTGGAAATCTGGGGATTATAGGCCCAACAAATCTGCAGTTGCCCAGTTGGTGAAGGCTGCTGTGATTTCTCTACTTCTGAGCCGGAGGCGGGGAAACGTGATTTCCTGTTGACCTAAAAGGCCTTTAAATAATACCACAATGTGCAAATCAATATTAGTCCCTTTAAAGCATCATGGTTCATACCCTGACAGTGTGGTTACTGGAGCTCAGCACCAGTGTTTTCACCTGCAAAGGGGATTTGTGTCTGTGACAGGCAAAACAAAGACACCGTCCTATTTCGCCTCTAGCTACTGGGCCTGTTTCAGCCTGTAACGCAAGAGCTGTGTTCCCTGTAGGACTTCTTGGGCTTCGGCTTAGCATAACGTGTAAACACAGCCCTTGTCACTTGTGAATGCCAGCTTATGGCTCAACCTGTTGCACAAACCCAGACAACTTATTCAGCAGACCACAGTTACACCACGTCTTAGAACAGGGGTATCAAACTGGTGCCCGATGTGGCCCTCCAGGCCACTCTCCGTTGTCCACACCTTGCTGACCCCTCCTCCGGGAGGCCGGCCGGCCGTGATGGATCCTCCTGAGAAGAAAGCCCAGCCCCACCACCAGCTGGACAGGCCAAGGGGCAGCTGCCCCGAGGCCCCATACGCTCAGGCTGAGGAACGTCAGCTCACCCCTGGTAGCAGGGAGTGCAGCAGGGCAAAGGGGTGGCAGACTCCTGGCGGCTTCCGACTGCCTGTCCCAGAAGGGTGGCGAGGTGAGGCCAGCATTGCCCAGGGCCGCCTTGTCCTTCGCCCGTGGGGAGAAGGAATGGCTGCTTTGGGAAGGAAGATGCAGGTGGGAGGCAGTGGGTTTGTGTGTGTGTGTGTGTGTGTGTGTGTGTGGCATCTTTCCGCAAATTCTAGCTCCCTCAGTCAGGAGGGGTATGAAGGAGGGTGGAGCTCCATTGTGTCCAAGTGGCCGGAACAAGGCCGTGCTGCCCATGGGGCCTCTGCCAACTGAGGCGGAGAAGCGTCTGCGTTCTCCGCAGAGCTTCCTCCCGCGCTCTTCCTTGACCGTCGCCAGAGGCGGGCCTGGTTGGGGGCCCCGGGGCAGCTTGGCCAGCCCCTTTCCTGGCACAGGGTTACCCGAGGATGCTGTGGGGATGGCCGGTCTGGGACGAACTGGAAATCCTGAGATGAGCTTCTCTGGGGAATGCCAGGCAAGCACATGGCGCCAAGATCCCTGGGAGCAAAGACCCAGGGGCACCAGCGAGCACTGGTTATGAGAAGTGGCACCAGCCGGACCTTGAAGAGAGAAACAGGAAATGGCGAGGGGGTGCCGGGGGAAGCATCGGACGCGTCCAGCGTCCTCAGAGGCTGCGGGAGGTCTTTGGTCAGCTTCCTTCAGGGCCAGGTTTGATGCCCGACGTGCAGCATCTCCGCTGAGAAATCAGCCTCTTTCACCCGCGGGTGAGAGCAATCGCAAGGGCAAAAACGAGGAGCACTGCTTCTGCCTCAGAGAGAAACGAAAGCAGCGAATGGGCCTTTTTTCGACAAGTAGTCAGGAGCGCCTGCAAGAGGGGGGGGTCCAAGACGCCAAGATGGCGGCTGGGATGGTGCAAGCAAAGCTCCGCCTGTTTTTTAATGGGCGTGTTGCACATCAAAACAGGTGGAACCTCGAATGCACCGCCGCCATCTTGACGTTTTGGACCCCCCCCGCAGGCACCCCTGCAGGTAATTCTGCCTTTGCTCACGTTCTGCTCTACAAAATGATTTTCTGGGAGCCGCCAGACCCAGAAAGTGGCCCTTGATCTTCACGGAGAGAAAGGAGACGTGGCCAGCCACGTGCTCTTAGTGGGTGTCCCTCCCTCTGTGTGGAGGGCCCACAAAAGGTGTCTCAGGACCAGGAAAGGGAGCTCTCGGGAAGCCAGATCGCTGTGTTGTTTCAGGCGCCAAGGAGCTATTTTGAGCCCGTGACGTGTTTGTTCCCAACTCGTTTCCTCTGGTTTGACGCCTGGAATGTCCGAATCAGACCATGATTTACAGCGTTACGACCGAATGGGAGAGAGGCCATCTCTCCCGAAGACAATGCTGCTTCTTAAAAGCAGGCACCCATCCCAGATCAGCTGAGGAGATGAAGAGAAACTTCCCTCCTGGAAAATGACCCTGAAACGTCTCCAAGGTCAGCCATTTGGGATGGCTCACGAATTAGGCCGCCTTGAGGAAAGCCGCCAAGCCCGGAGAATCATTAACCGAGTGGGGCAGGCGCTCCCGCTCGCCAAGGGAGCTTAGAAGCTGCAGCGGCCTCCAAAGATCACGGGGCACAAGTCGAGCGTGCTTGTTTGGCTGCCCGGAGGGCTCTTCCGCACCGCAGCCGTGAGCTGCTAAGCTCCTTTGCATGAAGCAGATGGAGGCGGCACCCTTGCTGGATTTCGGCCCTTCTGCGGCTCGGGCCCCAGCGGTGGCCGAGGTTCTGCCTGGCCCACGCGGACCCTGGCCCCCATTCGTGGACTCCCTGCTTCCCTGCCCCTTGCGCACGTGGCGGGAAGGCAAGCGCCCATCACGGTCCTTTTCTCGGCTGGTCTTGGAGGCAGGCGGGTTCACGGACAGGCCTTTGTGGGAGCTCCCTCCCCGGGGCATCTTCACATCTGGTGGCCCAGCGGGAAACGCCACCCTCTTGCGGCGCTTCTCTCACTTGGGCGAGAAGGGAAACTGGCCCATCTCTTGCCCATTTCATCAGCTAAACCAAAGGAAGAAAGCTCCACCGTTTTGCTCTCCCATGGGTGAACTGGTAAAGGAAAAATACATGAAAAAAACCCAAAAAGCATGCCAGCCTTTCACCGTTCCAACGGTGATTAAAAAGAAGGGTCCGCCTTGCATTGGCCCGCTGGTGGGTTGCAGAGTAAGAAGCTGACCGGTCGAAGCGCCTCCCGAAGCGGGCAGCGGCCAGGACAAAGCAAAGGGAGGCCCTGGCCTGCAACGGGACGGGCCGCAGCCCCCTCTCCGTGTTGATGCCCAGTGGGAAAAGGGGGCTGAGGTTTCTTCCCACAGACTGGAAGAAGGTAGCAGGCCCTGGATTCACGCTGGGGCAATCTGGTCTCGCAGATCAGCCCTTAGAGTTTCCAAATAATCCGGAGATAAGACAAATGATCTCAATGGAGGTTAAAATAATCAGGTTTTTACTCTTCCAATTTATAGTGAGCATTACTCGGATAGCCCAACTTATATTGCATATTCCTATATTTGAAGGATGGATTTCTTGGCTGGGTAAACTGTAAATGTGTATGGAGGATGCTTTTATTAATATAAGAACATGTACAAATGGGAAAAAACCCTCAGTAAATATGGAAGCGAAGCAACCCTAGAGTTCCGAGTTCAAGGGAGCCTTTCATCCAGTCCAACCTCAGCTCAGGGCAGGAATCCAGATTAAAGCGCCCAACGGACAGTTACCTGGCCTCATCTTAGCCCATCCAGGGAAGGGGAGCCCAACATCTCTCTGGGTCAAGGTCCAGCGCTGAACTGCTCTGCCTCTTACCCCACACTCCCTCGCACTGATGATGTGACCTAGCTGGGTAACGAAACATCTGGAAGCAAACAAGCAAGTTCAGTCCGAGACCCTCCAAATGGGCTCATTTGGGCTCTGAGGTTATTCTTTACTTCCTTCCTGCATAATTCCATGTCCATGTCCAAAGTCCATAATCCCTGTCCTGCGGAGAGGTCTTGGTCTCTCTCTGTCTGACACCCTTTCAGGTATCCACCAGCCAGCTCCTTCAATAAATCCCTCCTCATGAGTCTTCGCTTCCCATCCTCTGGGCCGTTGCCCTTCTCTGAATCCTCCCTTAAGTGTGGTGCCCAGAACTGGACACAAGACTCAAAGTGGGACTTAACCAAAGCAGACTAAAGTAGAACATTGGAAATTATATTTCTAATAGAAGAGAATCTCTGTAGCTCAGGGCTGAACTGTGGAGTCCTTGGTGCTCTCTGAGCTTGGTGGTTTTCCTGCAGACCTTTCATTCCCCGACTAGGTCACATCATCAGTGCGAGGGAGGGTGGGCTTTGCTCCCTGCTTATATACAGCGGCTTGCCCTGCCCGTGTTGGTGGGGGTGTGGTAGTTCCTTGATTAGGTTATTGTTTACTACTTGATTGTTTGTCTGGTGTTAATCTGGGCAGTTTACGAAGCGGTTAAAATTGCAGTATACAATCATCTTAAATAAATAGAAAATAAATAAATCCAGGGATAGATGTTAAAATTGGCAGTCACATAGGGAACGTCATCAGGGCGCCAGCCACCCCCAGGGTTGGTTAAAGCTCTTCTTGCCCCACGCAAGCTGGCAGAGTCAGGTCTTTAGTCCTTTCTGGAAAGCCGGGAGGGTAGGGCCCGCCGCACCCCTGGGGGGCGAGTATTCCAAAGGGCGGGGGCAACGGCAGGGAAGGCTCTCCTCCTGGGCCCCGCCAGCCGACGTTCTCTCGCTGACGGGACCCGCCACGAGAGAAATACCCGCAATGGAGGAATGGATCACGAAGATGGCAGAGCTTGCAGAAATAGCAAAACTGACTTGTTTGATTAAGGCGGGAACGACAATTACTTTTATAAAGACTGAAACCCTTTATGGACTTTTTGCTGAAAATGGACAAAAATGAATTGGTGATTTCAGGATTTACTGATTAAAAAGGGCTGTTTATGGGAAAAAGGGAACCGTGATATGTAATTTCGAGGGTGGAAATGGTAATCGTTATGCTTGTAACAGCTGCAAGGAAGATCAGAAGTCGCTTCTTTAGATATTTTTCTTTTTCCTTTTCTTAGTCTTTTCCTGTCTTTCACTTTCGCTCTTTCACATCTTTTTCTTTTTTCTACTTTTCTTTTTATGCTTTTGTAGTCTTTTAATTCTGTGTAAAATCCTTTCTTAATAATTATATATATATATATATATATATATATATATATATATATATATATATATAAATATATGTACACACACACACACACACACACAGGGTGATATTTTTATTAGGTCAACTCAAAGGTGATTTAAAAACGGGGAAGATTTTTCCTCTTGTTTCTCAATGCAGAACTGGGAAGTCTAAATCAACAGTGCCCAAGCCGCCTTTAGCCACACCTAGAAGATGCCAAGGTCTGGATTCCAGTTGGCAGAGACAGGATGGATTCTCCTGTGCCGGCTTCATCCTTCTCTGTGCTTGCTGATGTTAAACTAACTAGCTGGATAGTTCTGGATCTCCAATGTCTAATCTTTTTTAGTATTTGTGGTACATTTGGGTACCTTCAGGACGATCCTACAAACCTGTTAAATCGCGACTCCGCCTCCAGTACCTGCCCTGTTGCTCGAATAGCTAACTTCGGAAACACCGTTTTCTTTCCCCAGGCGTTCTGCCAGAGACACACTTGGCGTGTGCTGCCCCCTGCTGCTGGGGTCCTGAACGACACCGGTGCCCTGTTTTCTAGAAAGGACCCCCCGCCAATCCTTACTGTAATAGGTTCAAAACAGCTTTTACCATTATTGACTGATCGTATCCCCTGTTCCGTGAAATAAAAAAGAACAAACTAGGAAAGTGATCTGCGATCATCACCATATCTTTAAAAGTGTTATTTATCCAGTGTTTTTCTTGTTTAACAGCTTGATAATGTTTTATTGATCTTGCTTGTAAATTGCTTTTGAGACCTTGTTGACTAAAGATCAGAGTAAAAGGGTTGATAATAAAGTTGTAAAATTGCAAAACAGCATCAACACATTCCCCCTTCCAATGATGATGAAACATAAATAATAAATTACGAAATCGCAGTGACCCCTTTCCTCCTTGAAATGTAGCCATCCCTTCATGCTGGAAAGCAAAGAGTCGGACTGCGTGGTCTGGCCGGGACACCATCCGTGTGATTTGCGCTGAGCATTCGGACTTTTATTGCACCGGATGCTCTACGGCGGATGTTCTAGTGTGAATCAGTTGAGCTAAAAGTTTGGGTTATTTATTGCGCAGAAAGAGTTGTTGAGCATTCTCTGCGCAAAGCCTTTCCGACCTGGTGTGGGAGGGCGGGACGGCCCTGCCCGGTGCTTTTGTGCAGGACGGTCCCCTTCCACCCCCCTCCCCCCGCTTCCCTGTCAGGGTTGCCCAGTGTGCTCGTGGTGCTGCCTTCTGCTGAGGCGGCCTTCTTCCTCTTCTCCGGGTGCCAGCCCTTTCCGGGGTGACGCTGCCTCAGGGGACCGGCTCTGCCCAGCTCCAGATGGGGCTTTCAGCTGCAGCGGCCCACCCCTGCCCACTGGTTGCCCTCCCTCCATGCCTGGGGTTTGTGCCGGGGCTGGCTGACCCCTGGCGGGGGCTCTGGGAAGCACAACCACTTACATGGACTCTTCACTCATGTGCGCGCTCACCATTCTTGCGAAACAGCACCAAACTTGTGCTCAGTGCTCTTGTGAGAAAGAGTAGAGAATGTGCAAGACCCCCCCCCCTTTTTTGAAAACCCAATAAACTCTTCGCACAGAAGATCGACTTCTTTGGAGAGACAGAGGCTGCCTGCCCGCTGCTGAGGGAGCAGGCTCTTCCCTGGTTTTAATTTCTTGGGGGGGGGCGCACCATTTGGTCTGCCTGCTGGGCGCCTTAGTTGCTCCTCACTGCCCAGAGTGCCCATCTCAGGCTTTGGGGCAAACAGCGGCCCTGGTGGGGTGGCTGTGATCCGGCCCAGGCTGGCTGCAGTCACCAATGTCTATGAAGACAAGTGGATGTCTTCCCAGCCATCTTGGCAGTGACCTGCCCCCAAAGGGTGCCTAGTCTGGGGTGAAGGGAGGGGGCTCAGCTGGTGCTGTCCCTTGGGGCCCCCTTCTTTCTCCTGCACTTCTCCACTGAGCTCCTCCACTGACCATCTGTCTCAGACGTATTTCTCGTCTTTCTGGAGCAACCCAACACACAGCTTCAGAGTGGCTCCTCTGCTAATCCGAACATCCTCCCCGGATGGGTTTAGCTTCCTGCCTTATTGCGGGGCGGAGATTCCTTGGAACACGGACGCCCTCGAGAGCCCGTTCTCGCCACACGGTCAGCCCAGTGGCCCCTCCTCTGCCAATCCATCCACCTTCGTGGCACAGGCCCTCTGGATGAATGGGTTGGCAAAAGCCATGGTTTTGGTCCTCCCCACTGCCACCGAAGGGTCTGGAAGGCCGTCATTCCCTCCCCGTTTATGGTCTTTTAAATTGTTTGCCCTCCCCTGCAGTGGAAGGGGGGGCAGGATCCATGATAGCACAATCAAGACTTGTACCACCACGGAGAGGCCATATTTGTCCCACCCATTTATGCCCCGTCTGATCTTCCCATGTAGCCATGGGGAGAGAGTTTGTGAAAGTGGGAATGGCCAGAGAGATGGACTGCCAGAAAGGACCTGTTTTTGCAGAACCCTTCTAGGACTTTGCCTTGACTTTGGCAGTGGGAGGGAGATTTGGCAGCTAAGTAAATCATTTGTAAAACTGACTGGCTGGTGTTCGTTCAGTTCCAAACCAGACTGAGCCTGTTCGGGGATGAGTTGAACTCCCTCGGGGTTAACCGGCGGGTCAGTTAGCTGGGATCTGAATTTTCCTCCCTGTGACACGGTTTTGTGTGAACATGGCTCTTCTGTAGTGGCTACCAGTGGCCAATAAACGTGGGATATTTTGCTGAGCAGTGTGTTTCCACACACAGTACATCTGCCAGTTAGTTAAGCTCTTGGGTGTGAAGTATTTGTAAAGACTCCCCTCTTTCAGCCCAAATGCGCCTGTGGATCTGCAGATTCGGTAGCTCGATTTCTTTGCAGGAGCTGCTAACAGTTCACCCTTCGGGGGCTTGGTCACTGCGGGCTCTCCACAAGTGCACCTTCAGAAAAACCAGACCAGCAGATCTTCCATTCCACCGGGAAGCCAGGCTGGCAGAAAGATGCCCACTGGCAGCTGCGCATGGAACTTCAGAAGAATTCTGCTGCCACCGTCTGACAGCCTCTGGAAGCACAACTGAATGGACTGGCTGGAAATCTCCCCAAGGGCAACTTGGGCCTTTAATGGACAGTTTTAGCCTTCAGCAGATGGAGCAAGGAGAGGACAGATCTGATTTGAGCCCCTAACATAAAACATTCAGAATTATTCCTTTATACTCCATCACCTGGTCCAAAACAATCTCGGAAACAACCTTTCACATCGGGAATCTTTCCCAAACAACGGAATATAGAAATGGGGTTATTCCCGATCCAGAAAGGGGAGGTGTTGGGCTCGTCCTTCTGGTGCTGCTGGCCACGAGACCTGGCCCTGGATAGTCCTGCCCCCTTGCATGCCAGCGGGCAAGGGAAGCAGCCCTGGTGGTTCTCCTGCTCCACCTGAGCGCATCCCCCCCACCTTAATCCCACTCCTCCTGCAACAAGGTCATCTCCCACACACCGCGGCCTGTCCCAGGATGGCCGGGGGCTTTCTTTGCTGTCAGAAGACCCTGCAAGTGGACAGAGAGGCCAGCGGCCCCCTAAAGATTTGCACATTTCTTCTGGCGAGCAAACAAACTGAGGCCGGCTTCACAAATACTTGGTTTTCCCTCTTCCTGTTGTCTCTCATGTTCACCCCTCATCCCCTTGGTGCACCTTTCCCCGTATAACAGCAGAGCGTGATGTTCACGGACTCAGCCAGGACGGTTCCTGTCCACTGGAACTTTGCCCCTGTGCCCGAGAGCTGCCTGGCTTTGTAGCCATGGCCTGGCATTCCCCCTGGCCCCCTTTGCCTGTAAAATGAAAGGGCATCTCCTTTTCTGATGGGCTTTTCCAAAAGCCCCTCGTCCATCAATGCGCTACTTCGCGGGCCCTGCATGCTGGAGTGAGGGGGCCACTCGAGATCTGCTGCGGGGCTGAGAGAGTCCTGCCAGGTCTGGGTCATGGCGTGGGCCCTGGAAGTGGGAGGTCCTCCTAATGGCAGGGACATCTTCCTTTTCAGAGCGGCCTTGACATGGGGGAGAGGGGCTTCTGAAGATGAACAAGGAAAGGCAACTTCGCTCCCCAACCCAGTTTGGGGACAGGAGCGATGACTACGGTGCTCCACCTTCCCTGCTCCTGATTTTTCCTGGGAGGGGGGGACTGCTGAATCCATGAGGATCATATGCTCACTGGGGGGTCACACTGGGAGGGACCCCTCCTGGGCTGCCTGGGGCTCAGAGACCCTCCAACCACAACAGCTGAGGGTCTGCAGGGCAGAAGACAGAGAGGGGCATTGAAGTGAGTCCTAACACAGGCTTTAAAAAAGTTTATAAAAACAAAGATCCCACCCCCCAAACATACGGAAAATTCAAAATCGTCTTTTATTGCCAGGAACTATCCACCTTTGAAGCCAAGGGTGCAATTCTGCACCCCAAGAGCAGACCCAGGCACCAGCGTGCGCAGGAGAAGCTGCGGGCCTCACTGAAACTGTGCGCGGGGCAGTGACGATCGCCCACCCCGTCCAAGGAGGACCAAGGAGCTCTTGCTGGCTCATCACCGCCTGTTCCTCCCCCCCCAACGCTGCATCTGGCCAGGAGTTTTGCTCACAAAGGGATTTGTTTGTCAACTGAAGTCCAGCTGCACCCTCCCAGACAGAAATAAGTGGATCTTCCTGCACCCAAATCCATAAACAGTGAACTTTGCATAACAATGCAGCTGGTGTTTTTCTGAAAACAGCCACTTTCCATTTTAAAAGCTGCCATGCCAGGCAGTTTGCGAGGACCCCACCCAACCCAGTTTCAGTGTAGCACAAATAAAACACCCAAGTCACTTTGATCCAGCACCAAATTGAGATCTCAGCCACATCTCTCTGGCAGAATCACATCCAGCCTTGCGTTTAAAGCTTTCAGGGCTTCGTTTCAAAAGAGAGCATTGCCCGCACCCGTCTCCGGAAGGTTAGGAGGACTCTTGCTTTTTTTCCCAGGAAGGGGTCCCACCCAGAGAAGCCTTGCTTGTCCGGGGAAGGGCCATTTTGAACCATGGCCCCACAGGGGTGGAGGAGGCCTCTTGGTGGGTCCATGTGGGAAGGGCTCAGCTGTGGAATGATGGAGCCGCGTCTGAAGGCTACCCCATTGTCTTGCCCATCCCCACCATTAACCTCCCAAAGACAGAGGGAGCTTTGGCACATGCTATTGACAGGGTGCAGCTGGCCTTCAGCTGACAAACAAATCCCTTTGTGAGTAAAACTCCTGGCCAGATGCTTGGCACATGCTGTTGATGGAGAAGTGGTGACTCCCAAGTTGGCTGTTGGCTCCCAAGACTGAGGTGGGCCGTGGCCAAAAGGCAAGGATGGCCTTCTGTTGGAGAAGCATATGGCCTCCCTGGTTCTATGACAGCTGGGTCTGAAATGGCCTTGGACACTTGGGGAGGGGATTCCACATTCTGCACAGCCCCCACTAGCCTCTGTAAGCACTAGACTGATGGTGCCTAGAGTGAAAATGGTAACATGGCACCTCCTGGTGGTCACTCTAACTCAGTGTTTCTCATCCTTGGCAACTTCAAGATGGGTGGACTTCAACTTCCAGAATTCTGGGAGTTGAAGTCCACCCATCTTGAAGTTGCCGAAAAACTCTGCTCTAACCAATTGATGGGTTCTCTGAGCAAATTTAGGGGAGTTGCTGCACCCCACCCTTACTTTGGGAGTACATGCATCTCTGGGTGGCGGCACGCAGCTGAACTTGAAAAAAAAAACAGATCAAAGTGGGACCCAGTTAGTTCTTGGAGATAAGATGATCAGGAAACCCCAGGGTTGTAGACTGGACTGGGATGTGGGGTGGCGGTGTCTGAGGCAAGCTGCTTCCGTTGCAGCCAAGCAAACTGCAGAGATGTGCCATGAGGTCCATAGGAAGCGAGCCTGACTCAGGGGAGACTTGATCATAAATTGTGGGTTGCAAGGACCTGGAATTTGGGAAGGTTTTCTGGTTTTGGAAGGGGCTGAGCTATGACATTGGCTATTAGGAGAAAGACAGAGAGATGAATGGAGGAACATCTGCGCCACGCTGCGGAGGGCTTAAAGCATGCTGCTTCCCTTTGCTTCTTACCACCACTTAGGAAAGAAGTCCAAAAGCAGCTCTGACTAGAGAAGACTGAAAGTGGGGATAATTTGGGGTGTGCAGCTCTGATCTCTCTGGTTGATGAATGTTTTGGCTCCCAGGATTACATTTCTGGATGGCCATCTTGACTCGGTAGAAAAGACCTCCAAAGAGACTTCTATCTTGTGCTGCTGCAGACCTCAGAGTTGTTTGACTTCAGATGCTTTCAAAGTTTTGGCTGATCAGCTGCATGGCAGCTGGGTTCCTGCTTGGTGGTGGTGGTGAACCCTCTGTGGTCTGCTCCTTCTCCTCGCTCTCTCCTTTGTGGAGGCCTTCTGCTAAGGCAGACCTCCTCGGTGGTTGCCCTAATGATGGGGAACATGCTGCTCTTCACGGTGGGCCGGGCCGGGCCGGGCTGGGCCGGGCCGGGCCGTTTGCTCCTGGCGTTCCAGAGAGCGATGAAGACACTTCTCTTTCCAAGCAGGCGTCTGATGAATAATGGCGGGGAGAGGCAGTGGGTGGCTGTGGTGGGTTGTGGTTTGCTGCTGTTTTCATCTTAGAGTTGCTTGGGTTGAGGTCTGTGGGAAGTGGAGGTGGTTTATTTAGGGATTATGTTCTACATGGCTCTTTTAGACCATACACAGTCCAGAGGCCTTTGAATGGGAGGTGCTTAGTAAAATAAATACATGAATGAGAGGTTCTTGATTTGGCAGCCCAGAAACCCTAGATAGGTTTCCAAACTGTTCTTGCTAATAGCACGCTGTTCATTTTAGACCTACTGCGGCTGTGTTAATGTTTGCACATCATAGAAGCTTCTGAGAGTCTTGGGCTGTGGTGGGGTAAAAACAAACAAACCATAAGTGACCCTTTGGGATCCGTCACGGACCCCTCCCTCTCTCCCTCCCCTGCTCCAGCCTCTCAGGCCGGCTTTTCACCCAGGCAGCCTCTGATGCGTGAACTGCAGCGTAGCTGAGAACCTGCTCGGTGTCTTCCGAGGAACATTTGTTAGAGCCTGGTTTTCTTCTGGGTTGTTTTCAACGTCCACTCTCCAAAGCGGAGAGTTCCCCACTTCCTCACGTGCCCGCTGGCCTCTTCTGCTCTCCCCCTGTGTCCCCGGGACCTAGACCTCCCTCTGAAGCTGATTCTGCTCCAAACTCATCTCCGTTCCCCATTCCACTCCCACCAAAGCTCCCAGAAAGGCTTGTGGGCCTTGGGTCTAGGCCTGGCAGTTGCCACCCACGGGTCTGTTGATGGATCTCCTGTTCCATCCACCACACTCAAGGGGAGGCATTTGTTGGTAGCCACCGAACGGCCACTGCAGGTGGTGGTCCTGCTTCTGTCTTGAGCAGGGCCCCGGACTTGCCTTGCTTGGGGAAGCCCCTAAGCTTGGTTCCCGGCAGAGAAGAGACCCCCCTGCCTGCAGCCCTGCTTCCAAGCTGGGTGAAGGTCCACCTTGGCATAAGAGGGTACCCCCAATCACCCCTCATGTCTTTGGCACTGTCGGCCTCTGTACTCGTCGGGAAGCGGCCTCTCCAGGGAGAGGCCGGGCTCAGAGGCACCTGCCCTTCCGCCCAGGCTCTCCCGGTGAAAGGCTGCACGGCTGGGGCCGCCCCCAAGAGGGAAGAAGGCTGTGCCCTTCTCGCTTTCGCCCAGACTTTTTTCTCTCCAAACGCCAGGCGAATTGTTTAGAAACCCAGCTGAAAAAGGTCAGAGAGCACCCTCTTTATGTGCAGTTCTCCAAATTCACCTATTTTGGTACATTCTTTTTCAGACATTTTTTTCCCAGTGGCTAATGACGCTCGACGGGGATCTTCACCGCACACCATTTGTGGGTGCGCATGTATTTGAAATGGCTCAGGAAATTCTAAAACAGTTGCCCACTTCACCCCTCACTCTTGGGGCCCTTCTGGAGGATCAAAGTGGGTGCTATCCATACGAACGCTCTGATGCAGGGACGGAACGTGCGCCTGACACCAGTCGGGGTGCTTGGGGGGGGCGATAGCGTTGGTTCCACTGCAGCCTGGCATCTGGCCGGGATTCCAACTTCAGGTGGGTGGGACGCGGGCTGGGCACCAGGCTGGGCAGGCAGGGACAGTCAAGGCCGGCTGCCACCACCTGCCGCTCCCGTGGGGTTGGACGCCGCAGGATGGCGCCGGAGGACGCGCCGTCTGCCTTTTCTGCCAGAGAGACATCCGCTGCGATAAATCGCTTGGGCTTTGGGACGGCGAATCTATGATTAGTGCATAATTAATTCCCAGAGGTTTCCAGCGCTAATGAAACATTAATAAATGATCAAGCCGCGCAGTCTGGTAATGGGACGCTTAAAGGCAGCCAGTGAGAAGCCACCTGATCCTCCGAGACGCTGGAGGGTCCTGGCCCTGGTCCTGGGGGTTGGGGGGTGGGAGGGAATTGGCGGAAATGGGGGGCTTCTTAAGGGTAGTGGGGGGGGAAGAGAAGACAAGAGTGCCAAAAGAGGAAGGGGAGGATGATGACCCCCTTTTGGTTGGGTTGGGGCTATCCCCACTTCCCCCTAGCCCCCAGGCAACTTTTTTTATCCCAAGAAGGAGCCTTGGCCTCATCCCCACACTAGGACTGAGGCAGCTTCACGTCCTCTTTTGGGGCCTAAAGTGTTAAAAGATAATTTCCCCCTTATTCCAGCGCCGTCCAAGGTGGGTCAAATCTGCCAGACTTTGCTCCCTTGCCTCGGGGGGAGTTGGGGACTGCACTGCTGCGAACAGAAGCCACGGAGGCAGGAGAGGGGCTGGCCTTGGGGCGCCTCTCCTCCAAGGGCCGATGCGAGGGCGGGCGGGTCATCGGCTCGGCTGTCGGGAAAGGCCCAGAGACGCCACGTGAGCATCCTCCCCGAACGGAAGAATACACCAGCGGTCTTATTCCAAACCTTTTATGGCTGTTCGATGCTCTGTGAAAAGTCTGGAATAAGGCTGCTGGTGCATCCGCTCACAGCAAGAGTTTAATCCAACAATATATGGATACCCTTTTGGGGGCGTCTGTGCAGGGCGGGGGGAGCGGGTATGTCAAAAAAGTCACAATGGCAGCCACAACTGCGTGACTGACGCCGTTCCCCTTGAAGGTGCCATCTTGACTTCCTGGCTCCCCCTCAGATGCCCCCAGATCCCTTCCTCAGTGGGGACCACCAGCATAGCATGTCTGTACTTGACATCGTGGCTGGCTAGCAATGGGTCTTCTTTGCAGGACATGCTCACTGGGTCATGGAGGGGTGGCAGGGGCCAGGCACACCCCCTAACCCAGGCAAATGACCAGGTTAACTAATTTTAGCTTTAGTTTAGCCCAAGCAGCCCTGGGAGTCTTCAGGCTAGAGCTGAAGTGCTGTCCAGGCGTTAACTCACTTCTCTGCTTCCCGTCAAACAAAATTCGTGCGAATGGGGCCTCGCCTGACTCCCTCTGTGGTCATTTCCCCCCCGCGTGAAACTGTAGGTGGGGTGAAGAAGGGACAGCACAGTCCCCGCTGACTCCGATTATGCCCTCAGGTTTTTTCCTCCTGCCCTGGGAGGGGAAGGGAAGGGAAGGGAAGGGAAGGGAAGGGAAGGGAAGGGAAGGGAAGGGAAGGGAAGGGAAGGGAAGGGAAGGGAAGGGAAGAGGCGGCCCCCGGGTCCCCATTGCAGCACGCAGGGCCTCTGGAACAGGCCGCGAAGCCGAGGAGCAAGACACCCGGGCTGCCTCTTGCGAACGCAGAGCATGGGCGTTACTGATGGGCTAAGGGCACCCTGGCACCTCGTCCTTCTAAGATACAGACAGCCCTTTCAAGATCCGCAATCAGCAGCAGGGGCGGTCTTGGTCACGTAAATATACCACCCGAAAGCAGATGACGGGCAAGCAAATGTCCACCCTGTGGCTCTGGGGTAGCTTAAGCAGAATTTTTTCCCCTAGAACATGGAGGACCAGCGTTGCACAAAAAAACAGGTGAGTTTTGATCACATTGACGTGGCTGCCCTCTTGCCTTTTTTGACCACACCTGGTCTCTTCCGCCCCAGCTCCACTGCCCTGGCACCCAACCCCTGGCTCCCGTGAGCCTCCCAGCAGCTCTTTCTGCAGAGCTGCAACCTGGGGACTGAAAGCAACCAACACCCACGTCCACAAAAGCTGTAATGAAATGGTCACATTTAATGAGCATCTTCTCTGCTGGACTCCCCTCCCCTCCCCTCTCCTCCCCGTGTGGGTGCGTGTTTGTGTGCATGTGAGTCTTAAAATTTTTATGTACATCTATAAAAAGTTCAAATACAGCATGTTATCAACTGGAGTACTAGGGGCTACGGTCTTAAATGCTGCACTTCGACTCGCGGGGGGAGCCGAAGTGGGTCGGGGCAGGAGAGAAGGGGAGCATTACAAAACAGGGGTTGGGGAACCGAAGGAGCTGGGGGTGAGTAGGGCGTTTCAGCTTAGTTACAGAGCCCCTCGGTGTGGATCCCACCCTCCCCCCGGAATAAGAGCAGTACACAAATCCAAGGGATCCTTCGTATAAACAAACCGAACGGACTCAGTTACAAAGAGGGGGAGAAGGGGTGGTGGTCCAGGAGCAGCCCCATCTTTCGGCCACGATGTCGGCGCAGGCAGAAGAGCCACTGATCGTTCCTTTAAAAAGACCCCCTTCTCCCCCTGCGATAGAGAAGTCTGGTGGCTCCCAGGGGGCGTGGGGGGCTCCCCACCCTCGCTTCCTGTTTTGCTTGGCTGAGGACTCACGAGTTCATCTTCCTGCAGCTCAGAAAGGCGGAGCACCCCCAGCCCCACGTGGCCCCGGGGCCCGCGTCCTCACGCTGTAGGGTCCTGCCTCGGCGGCCAAGGGAAGCATCTTTGGCTTGGTGGCTTAGCTGTATGATCCGAGCCCACAGCCGGGGTGCTCCTCCCTGGCGCGCTCCTCGTTCCCACCCGCCGTCTTGCGCGCATCCTTGAGAGGGTCCTTGGCTCCATCAAGGGCAGGTTGTGGTGGGGAGGGAGCCGGGTCCCCTGGGTCTCAGAGGACTCGTCCTTCAAGGAGGTGAAGCAATGAAGAGAAACAGACACATCCTTCAGACCACGTGCAAAACAGAGGTAAAGGCAAGACGTTCGGGTGAGTCGGTGGCCTCCTCGGTGGGCCACGAGGCCGAGTCTGGAAGAAGGAAGGGAGAAGGAAAGGCTGCCTTCTCTGTGTCTCAGGCAACATCGCTGCCATGCCGGGAAAGACGTGGCCTTTTGAAAGCCGCACCGATGCTTATTCGCAGGGTGGTTCTTATTGTTGTTATCTTTTCTAGTCTGGTCAATAACCAGACAGAAAGCTGGTCAAAAGATTAGAGTCAGAAACACATGACTGACATGGGACAAGCTAGAGAGAAATCTCTACTCCAAAAGGGCGAAGGCCATCAAAATGCAAAACCAGCAAGAGCCAAGAGCAGGTTGGGGAGCCCCCCCCCCATTCAGGCACAGGCTGCAATGGCCGGCAAGGGGCCCCAGAGCGCTGGACCTGCCCTACCGGCTCCCTTCAGGACGCCCTGCCTCCTGATGCACTGAACCGCCTGGTGAGCCTAACGCTGCGGTGTTCGCAGGGCTCCCAGGAGACCTGGAGGTCGCAAGGAGGGCTTTCCATGGCTGCAGGGTGGCTTCCCAGCTTGGAGGCCTCCAGCACCTGGGGACTACAGCTCCCCAGACGAAGAGATCCCCCAGTTAGGGGGGCCTAACATTGCGGAGAGCGAACACTGAGCAATGGTACCTCCAAACGGGGGTGGGGTGGGGTGGGGTGGAGAAAGGATCGTAGGTGGGTGGGTCCTCAAATGGATAAGGGGACAAGGACAACAAAGCCACAGAGATGAACCTGGAAAGCAAGATGGGAACAGAACCAGAGGTGATTCCTGCAGAAGAAAGACTGTGTGGAAACCACATATTTTATCAGGAGTGTCTGCAGGGAGGTCAAGATGGTGGTCGTGACCTGGCAACAGGAGCTCCACTCCATGTGGACGCAGCTGCATTTTATTGCCTTCTTTTGGGGGTGTATTTTTGAATGATTTGCTTCTCAAAGGGCTCCCCTTCCCTTCCCATCTTTACCGCTGTAGACACCACCACCACCTCCACCACCACTGTCTGAAAACTGGCTCCACCAAAAGTTGGCCATTTTAACTCTGAATTTCAGTGGCATGACCGTGGGATGCTATGGAGCCATAAGCGGCCCCACCTGTTCTCTTTCCATCCTATCTTCTCAGTCTGTCCTTGAACCCTTTTCCACCCTGGGAAAAGCCCTGATAGAAAAGATACTCACTAGATCAAGTGAAGGGTGAATGCCACCAAGACCAGACCAGGGACCACAGAAGGTGACACGGCTTCATCACTGCTTTGTTCCTCTGAGTCATAGATCCTGGTGGTGGGGGGTACCTCGAATGTGGAGGTGCTGCTGGTGGTGGTCTCTGCAGGAAGGAAAAGAGGAAACAGTTCCAGGGTCTGAAGGTCAAGCCTGGGTTCTTTGCCTTCCCACCCCCCATCCCCACTCCAAGTCAAGCCCAGCACCTCCAGGCAGAGAACCAAGGAGGAATCATCTTTTCAAGCCTTGGAAGGGAAACTAACTATCCCCTTGACCTACAACCCACCCTTGCTTTGAGATTCAGGAGTGAGTGATGGGAGGTAGAGCCACGTGCAAATTCTCCTCTTTCTAACAAGCTCTGAGATCCTAGAATCAGGCCTCGCCATTCACACCATACTCAGAAAGCAAGTTGAACCCGGCAGGGTGAGAACCAGGCCTTTAGATGTGGCTCAGCTGTGCTGCATATCCGCGCATCCCTTCTGGTCACAACCTCCTTCTCTACTGTTGCAGGCTGCAACAAGCAAGAAGTCTTTTGTGGGGTACAGCCCTGGCTGTCCAGAGCATTCCCCCCGATCTTTCTTGGATACTTCAGCCCCAAATGTCATGACTCCAGGGCCCAGGAGGAACTTCGAAGCGCCAAAGGTACCAACAGAGGAGATCCGTACAAAAAACTAGACGACCAGCAGCAGTCCCTGACACAATTTCAATCTCAAAAGGTCCCCTGACAATTCCTGGGAGGGGGCACGAATTCCTGGGGTGGTGATGTTCCTGTGCCAGAAGGCGTGTGCCCGGAGGTGAAAGGGGGCAGAACCAGAAGGCCCCGACCGTCCTGCTGCCTTTGACCCTTTGGGAACAAAAGGCTGCTGGGGGTGCTGGGAGCCAGGACAGAGCCGTGGGCTGGAGGCGATGCCTGTGGCGTCCCTAGGCCTTGGCACCGTTTAGGTTGGCCCTGCCTGGGTCTGGGGCACTGGCGGTGGCTGAAAGGCTGCTGAACAGGTGGTGGAGGGGCTGGGCGGGAAGACTGGCAAGGCTGCCCCCAGCTTAATCCCTCTGTAGAAGGTGCTGTTCACCGGACACTCTGTGAGGGTAAAATCACAATAGCCCTTCTCAGCGTTATCCTTTTTAAACGCGCCTCTTTTGGCCCTTTCCTCTGCTTTTTCTTCTAATCTCACTTCCCCTTTCCACACTTCCCTCTCATTCTCTCCCTTTCGGTTGTCATTCCCTGCTGTCATTTCTTCCTCCTTATGACGGTTTCTACTTTTCTTTTTCATCCTTGCTCCTGAATTAACCCATTTCCTGGATTTGTGTTAACTGAACGATCTGCTAAGGTACAAAGAAATTAAGCAAGCTGAACCTTAGCCCGGCTTATCTGCTGGACTGTTACGCTTCCTTTCCTCCATCTGCTCCAGGCAACCTCTGTGCAGTCTCTCCTCCAAATACTTCCTCCCACCCACCCACCCACCCCCCAGTGGAAGGCAGGGACCATGGTTGCCCCCTGTGCTTATCCAGATCCACTGAAGTCCCAACAGTTCAATTTGCACATGCTAACCATGGTTAGTTTTAATCTGGATGATGCGTTAATTAGCTGATCGGCGGACTTGTATGAACTCAGAAAACGGGTGAGTTCAGGAACCCAGTTCAGAACTTTGCATCAGTGTGGCCCCTGAGCTCCTGGGGCTGAGGGTGGACCGAAACCCGTCTCCCTGGCCCCAGTCCAGCACTTACCCTGACCCCCTGGGCACTTTGTATGGATACATCTATAGGTCTTTGCTGAGGTGAACTGGGAACATGGGCCGTGCATATGTGGTTAGTCTTCTTGCAATCTGTCTTCTCCTTCTTCCTGGTAACTCCCATCTTTTGCTTACTGTCCCTCCCCATTGCACAAGGGGAGCAACATGAGTCCCAGTCTTCCTCTGGGGACACCATGGCTTGGTTTGCACAATACACTCACCCGTGGCTTGTTTAGCCACAATTGGGAGGGTTCACGCATCCAAACGAAAACCAGGCAAACCCTATGATCATTCAGAGCAGCGTTTTTCAAACTTGGCCACTCGGAGATGCGTGGACTTCAAATCCCAGAATTCCCCAGCGAGCATGTTGGGGAATGAAGTCCACACATCCTCAAGTGGCCAAGCTTGAAAAACACTGATTTTGTGTGTGGTATGAGGACACACTTTTCCTGGTTTGGCTCAGAACGGAATGGTCCACAACCGTGGCTGTTGGACAGTCCTGGCGAGGAAGTGCTCCACAGCCCCCCAGGAGAGAAAGCCTGCTGTGTCCAACTCTTTCCACAAACAAGGGCTAGCCGTAGCCAAAAGGCGTTGCGCTCCTCCTTCAGGCTGAGAGCCGTGTTGGGGTGCTTGAGGGGAGTCCGTGTGCATCAGACCTTGACCACCCTTTGCAGAGACAGACAGAAGCCTCTTTTTTCACGGGGGAGGCAGTTGTGGGATTTGATGGGCACTTTTACGCCAGGCGTTTTCCTCCTCTGTCTGGGTGCTGTAGATAGATTGCCACCCTGGGGATTCTTGGACTCAAGACTGGGTGGTTGATGGATGGATTGGACCTCCACAGCCACCCATATTATGAACCACAACCCTGGGCAGCTCACAGAGCAAGAATAAACATATCAAAAAGCCATAAAACCTACCAAAAACTCCCAGTACCCCAAAGGCAACCCTCCCCCACACGTCAGTATTCAGTTTTACTGGGTTCCAGCCTCCTCCTAGTCCAATGCGTGCAAGAAGAGCCACCTCCTCAAGGCCTTCCAGAAGGCCGGGGGGGGGGCTACTAGATCCCTGGGGGAAAGGTGTAGGGGTGACCTCCACCTCCAGATGACGAATACGGTTCAAAGTGGAAATCAAAGCAGCAGCCAGCCATGCAAATACGGGTCAGTTCCCTTCTTCAGCTGGGCTTCTGCTCACTTCTGTGAGGCTGAGGCCAAAGACTGTCCTGGGACACTTGGGGGGGGCACTTGCCCCCACTCTGCTTCATCCTGCTTCAGGAGCTGGTGCGGAATGCTAAAGCTGCCCGGTTCCAACACGAGAGAGTTTTCGTTCCTAAAACCCACTTCAAAATGGGCCCAAACACCCAGCACGGATCAATCCTTTGTACGATCTCTGGCTCTCAGGCGTATCCGGTGGATCCACCCAACCAGGGCCGGCACAAGGAGGCTTCAACTGCTCCCTTCCTGGAGAAGAACAGACACCGTCCGGCTGAAAAATTTGCTCGGCCCGGGAGGGCCGTGTCCACTCAGGCAAGCTCACCTCAGCGGAGGCCTCGAATCAACTGTACTGTGGAAAGGGGTGCAGTGGGTCTCTCTGGTGGACGAACCCCTGCCTCTTCTGCACAGGGACCCCCCTTGGTCACTAGCCCCGCGAGGCCCAGCACCCTCCACTCAGGTGCCCTGAGAGAAATCTCTAGGAGTGCCACGGCTGGACGCCCTCTCTAAGGGCAGGGAATGTCTCTGAATCCAAGTCACAGCAAAAACGGCAGAGAGTAAATCTGAGTAAGTGGGTTAGTTGTTGAATGGCAAGCTGTGAATCCAGCTTTTCTGAATTATTCCCCCATCGTGCATTCAGAAGTGTGGAGTTCGGCCTGTGAAGCGCTGGAGTGAGAATTACTCAGACATTAGCTCTGCCCTTCCCTCACCATCACCTTCCAGGGATCAAGGTTCCCGTTGTGCTTGAAATGTCTCTTCTGTCTGGGGGAGCTCTTTGATCATTTAAAACCAAATAAAAATCTGAATGCCGGTCTGTAGACGTGACCTGCCTTTGACTGAGGTTTGCAGATACTGTAAGTTGGAGAATTATTCTTTTCTGTGGAAATCCATTAACAACCCTAACCCCTCGCTTACTCAGGGTTGTAGGAAATGTTTAAGCACTTCGATAGAAAGGTATAATCAGAGACCCGTGTGTGTAGAGAACTCGTGCATTTATTTTCATCTGTTTATGGAATTTTCATACAAATGGAATGAAGATTGTGACATTCCTCTTAAATTTGTGGAGGATGGAACTCTCTTTGGGTTTGAACCAACGATGCCTTGTGGTAGGGATAGCAGGTGTGGGGAAGCAGAGAGGGGAGGAAGATTGGATGAGCCATAAGCATTGCTTGTGCTCTTCTCAGAGTCTGTGGCTGGCCAGGATGGATCTCAAGGGCTTTGTGAAATCCAGCAGGGCTCTCCTTCTAGGCAGAGGCAAGGTGGAGGGTTGGACTGGAATGGGTGGGAGGAGAAGGGAAGGAGTAAAGGGTCACAGGGGTGGTGTGGGATCGTCTTTGATATCCTTGCTGTGTGGAGGCAGGTTCTCCTTGAGTCCTTCCAGGTGGTCAAGCCTCTTGGAGATGTTGGAGATGGTTTTCTGCAAAGTCCCGAGCTGGGCATTGAGGTGTCTCACTATGAGAGAGTGGACATGGAGAGTGAACAAACAGTCGTTCCACAAAAGCAGGGCATAAAGATCTGGTGAATGCAATACATACAGTTCATCTCCATTCTTTCCTGGTAAACCCTAAAGTACCCCATGATGTGATTGTGGAGGCTGTGCTGATGGACAAGCACAGGAGACTTGGTGGTAGAAGCAGGCACAGATCGCAGAGGGGAGT
This sequence comes from Python bivittatus, assembly GCF_059951505.1. NCBI lineage: Eukaryota > Metazoa > Chordata > Lepidosauria > Squamata > Pythonidae > Python > Python bivittatus. The sequence goes on along the minus strand of NW_028277097.1, from coordinate 24,353,918 downwards.
CTGTTGGAGAAAAAATGTGGCCCTCTGGAATGTCCACCATTGTATCTGAGTGGAGAGAATAAAAGTAAAGTGAAAACATGCAAAGTATTCATATCACTTCCTTGCGTTCTTGGGGATACTTAGGTCAAGCAGCCTTGCTGCTGGAGAATGTTCCTGGGGGATCACGGAAATCAGCTCCTGCCATGAAACAGGGAGCAGATTCCAGCCAGTCAACGGCTGGTAGGCTGAGATGAATCATGGATGACTTGCCCCACCCTGATTGTTGACAGCTGGCGGGGGGCACATTTTCAAACACTGGAAAACAACTCATGGTTATGGTCTCCTCATATCCTGCAGAGTTGGCGCAGTGTATTATCCCTCCCTTTGATTCCAGAAGACGTGCACATGGTGGGCCAACAATGGTGTATTTGAACAGCTCTTTCTTCCAGATCTGGATGGCTTTTTGTAAAGTTCCCAATCCATTATACAGCAACATTGCTGGGGATGGGTTTTAATAGCATCCAATGGAGTAGCAGAATTCCTACAGCTGTCAGAGCTACAAGGGGCCAAATACTTGAACACTATGAAGTTTCTTGATTGGTGCCTAAAGACTTCTGATGTTTCTGCAGCAGGCACTCAAAGGACCCTTAGCCATCCATGCTACAGGAAGTGGAAAGCTGCTGATTGTAGTAACACCATGAGGGAAACCAGGATCTACAGCCCCAGCAATGGCCTACAGATGATCAAGAAAATAAAAGAGGAAGGTGTTAGTTTGTGGCATTAAGTCCTGCAAACCAAACCATTCAAATAAACCAAGAGAAATGCATGTTCCTCAACTTGGCACCCTCTAGACCTCCTGGACCAAGGTCTCCAGAATGATGTCAGGTGGCTGAAGACTGATATAAACATGATAGAATTCCAGCAACGTATTTCCTGGAAGAAAGGTTTTGTGGGGAGGGAGGAGGGTATGGTCATACCAACTCAACGCTCCTGAGATTGGATCCTTGGCAAGATGTCCTTTCACAGCCAGTTGCATTTCTGATGGGCGGGTTGCTGGATGTTCCATGTTTCTGGTCTGAAATGTCAGCTCTCAGGGTGCTCTGCCTGTTCTTCTCTGATGCTCCAGTTCTGGGCACAGAAATCCAGCCTGTTCTGCAGAAGACTCTGTTCTCCACAGTCCTTCATCCCCGGTCAGTGCTCCTGGTTTCCAAGACTACCGCTTGCTGCGGTTGATACAGCTGCAGCAAGGAAGTCTGGAGGGCTCCAGAGCACCTTTGCAATTGCTCTGAGTTTCTAGCAATGGATGCTCTGTACCCATATGCGTCATCCTGGGTCATCCTCCTTGGATCCCATAGTGATAGGAAGAACTGGGCTACAAAGAAGGTATGTCATGTGACATCCGACAAGGGCCTGAGCAGAATGCCAAGGGCTTGGAACAGGAACAGGCTCCTCTTTAGAAAATGAGACGGAAATTCCAGTCAGAATCACAGCTAGAAGAGTCTGAACCCCTAAACAGGTGCTGTGTGGCTAGAAGTTGTCCCACCAAGGAAATGCTTTGTGTTGTGATCAGAACTCATGGCTGGATATGATGATCCAGTGGAAGATGCAAAAGTGTGAGTCAGTGGGGAGGATCAGTCAGAAGGACAGGGTGGGGACAGCAAAATCTAAAAACCCAGTCAGCCCCATAGTTCCTTGCACAGACCTCCAGTACAAGCTGCAATGGTGACAAAATGATGTTGCACACAACAGGACATCACTCACACACAACATTTGCTTGCCCGTCTTGTGAACACCCATGGCTCTTCAGCTCGGTTCACACAATAAGTTGGCCTTGGTTCCTGAGTTAACCCATTTTCTGGTTTTGCACAATATATTGAATAATATATTAACCCAAAGGGATGGATTTGCACTGTAAGCCACAAAAAACTACCCAAGGTTGAAACTAACCCAACTTTGCATGTTGGGTGCAAGCAGATGCTCCATGTGCAACCGAGCTGATGAAGTATATTGGGCGAATACAGCCTGAGTAAGAATTCTTCCTACACGGGTGAAAAGGCTTCTTTGCAGTCATTAACATCTTGCAGGGAAGGACAGGAGAGAGATGCACTAATTAGGAGGTACTTCCCCCATCCGTCACCCGCTCCCTTGCTGCAAAAGGCAATAAAAACCGGGTCCTCACTGCTAACTGCTTGTTTGCATGTGTTTCAAGACCAACCTCCTTCACGTAGCGCCCTAAAGTTGTGTGTTCCTCTTCCGCCTCAGTGTGCTACCCTGCACTCGGGGCTGTTTAAAGCTTGCTTGAACTCGGGAGGATTTAGGATTGAAATCGCATTAGGAAAAGGTTGCTCTTCCCGCTCGTGTGTGGTCCAATGGCCACCAGGGGGCAGAAAAACCCCACTGAAACCCCCCAAACGCGGCCACTGGCCTCCCCCTCCTCCTGCTGCCTTTAGGACTGCTTGCACTTTGCGCCCTTCGCTTTGAGCCAGAACATCCCCAGGCATGAGCTTGCCCTCCAGTTCAGAGCCCAGGCGAGGCGTATGTCCGGAGCCGGGCCCTTCTCCTCCACTGGCTTCATTCAGCTTGCAGAAGTTGCCAGACCCCGGCGACCTTCTGCTGGCACTCTCTGGCCACGGGTTCTCAGATTAGTTGCTGGTTCCCAGAAACACTGAAGCATTCAAGGAAGCAAAGACGTGGAAGGCGCAAAGGAGGCAGGAACGGAAGAGAGAAAAGGGACCGTTCACATAACTTTGGGCAAAGGGAGAAGTATTTGGGCTCCCGGAAACGCCCCCCTTGCCCGAGAGCAGCAGTGGGTGAACCCTGACCCCATCCCATTGCTAATCCTTCTTAGCCCCACCCGCAGACCCAGGGGACGGGACTCCTGGGGACAGTCATCTTGTCCGGGACACAACACCGAAACTGGAGCTTTCTGCTAAAGCAGCTGCTCCTCCCTTCTGTGGGGACTATATTCCAGCCCTAAGCAGGAGGAATACCCACGGTGGACCAGAAAGTGTAAATTAAGCAAGGAAAGCCTCTGCTGTTTTGAATCATGCAGTTTAACTGTAAACTCTATCACACCCCCTTTGCAATCCCCAGAAGGGGATTATGCTGTAGTTCTGTAAAACATACAGAAGTCTTAAAGGCAAAAAATTAACAATCCACTCAGTTAAAGGCCAGTTAATGAATTCAATCTGTTGATTCTCCCCAAAGAACCACAGTCCTTTAAAGATGCTGAAATCTTGAAGTTTCAGTATTTCTTTTGTACCTGCTATTTGGGGGGGGGGGGGGGGTTGCAGGAAGGATGCATGATGACATCACCAAAGACTGGAAAAGATTGGCAAAGTTCTGTTGCACTAATAAATACTTAATGATGATATAAAATGCTACATGGGTTTAAAATTAATATAGCCCTCCTAAACTTGCAAATAGAACTCCCTTTCGTTCATTAATTTTGTTGCGTGCTGTGAGCACTAGTCAAAGGGTTTTGTTTGCTTGTAAAAGATCTACTTTCAGCTCAGCTGAACTTCACATATTAAAAGTACAGCTACCAGCTCTAGCCTACAGACATCCAGGCGCCACTAGATGGCAGCAACATTTTCTGCATCTCCTTCCTGCCATCTAGTGGTGGCCTGGGTTCTGCAGCCCGGAGCTGGTGGCCCCTTAATTAAAGGATTAAAGGCCTGCCCGCCTGCCCGCCTGCCCGCCTGCCCTCTCCCCCTCCCTCTCCTTCCTCCCTCCCTCCCGAAACATGGATGTCAAAGCCAGCCCTGCAAATCTCCTCTCCTCACCAGGCAACCCACTCCTGAGCCCGCCTGCGCACTGCTGGGGGTTCTCTCTAAGGGCATCCCTTGGGGAAAAGCAAGGGGGAGAAGGGCTCCAATGCATAGAGACCAGCAATGGTCCTGCTTCTTTGTGGCTGATGGGACCCAGGGTCCTGCAGGACCTCCGAGGTCAGAGCAGAGCTCAGAAAATCCGGCCTCTCTTGCCATGGGTAGTGAACCGGGCCCAGAGACAGCGAGGGAACAGTTTATCCGGAGGAGCCAGGCCTGCCGCCCTGTCTGGCTTGGCACAGAAGCTTGGAAAAGCAACTCAGAAGGATGAAACAGGGAACACGCTCTGGCAGGGCTCACACAACCTGCTAAATGCTAACCTCGACCAGCAAAACACAACAGAACCCCCACCACCCCGCCCCCGATTATGCTCCCATGATCCCAAGCGCCCCAGGAAGACGGATGAGTGGGGAGGCACCAGCGTTCCCCAATCCAGCTCCCCCAGCCTCGCTGGATGACAGATGACAGCTCCCAGAAGTCCCAGCCAACCTGACCGAAGGGGACCTTGGAGACTCTGGTCCCAGACTTCTGGCAGGCACTGGATTGGAGGGGCTGACCTCCCCCCCGCACCCCACCGTCAGCCAGCATTGCAAGCCTGGCTGCTTCTCTGGCCCTTCACCTGCTCCCTGGGCTTCAGTGGTGAGATGCTTCGGCTCTTCGGTCCAGGGGGTGGCGTGGACGGCCACGCTCCAGTCGCTCCACGTGCCAATCTCATTGTCCTTGGCAGCAACCTGGATGATGTACTCTTTCCCAGCATAGGCATCGGTGATGATGTGGGAGGTCCCATCAGACAGCTCCACCTATGGGGGTGAGAAGGGAGGGCTCGTGTGAAAGGGGGCAGCGTGAGAAGGTCTCTGCCCTCTAGCGACCCACCCATCATGGCCCAGAGCCACGACACCCCTGAATGCTGGAGTCCCCTCCGTGGCCCTTCTCTAGCTTTCTACAAGATGGTGTTTTTACTCTTGGAAGGAAGTGGCTGGAATGTGGTTTGTAAAATGTTGCTGTGGGTGGCCTTGGATTCAGTTCCAGAAAGGTGCTTTGGAGCGGGAGGGGTGCAGACGCAGCCCTGCCTGTAGCTCTTTAAAGCGGCTGCTTCTTTTCCAGGGACCACACCCTTTTCCTCTGCAGCTGCCATGCAAACAGAGCCTGGTGCACGGCTCTCTCCCAGTCCAGGGCTGGGGTGGGGAAGAGCTGTGCTCTCCCACTTTACCTGCCGTTCTGCTGGAGAGCTGCTGGGTGGGAGATCCAGGGCCCTGGCTGTTTAGAAGGCCAGCTCTTCCCAGATCCTGGGCTTTGGAAGAGCTGTGTCCTTCCCCTCGGGCAGTAGGATCAAGATGCCCCCTTTCCTTGGAGTTCTGTGGCCAGCGGGTCCCTGGGGGAGCTTCCCGATACGGGACTTTAACATGCCTAAGTGGCTCAGCCTCTCTAGGTCGCCTGGGGGGCCCCATGCTCTCCAGCAAAGCCCAGCCTTTCGCTCCACTGGGGGCTGACCACTTCACTTCACTGGCGCGGCCTGGAGCTTCTACGGGCTGAACTGGAGCTCCACTTTGGCCCCCCAAAACCCCTGCCAAAGGCCTACACGAGCATCTCTCACACACTCCCCCTTTTTCTCAGCAGAACAGGTGGTTGGCTGGGTTTGTCCAAAATAGGGGAAGGAACAGAGGACCCCAGGCTTCCAAGGGCCACCACGGCGAATCTTTCCTTTTGGTGGTCTGGAGCCACCAAACCAACCGTGTCTGTAATCCGAAGACTTTGGGGGTCAGCCCCTGGATGGGCACCTCTGGCTGCACGTGCAACGGAGTCCTGATCCTATCCAGTGAATATGTTTGGGTCTACTTCTGAGGAGCAGGTTTGCGCTGAAAATGCACATTTTCCAAGAATCCAGGAAATACGTTTTTAATCGTATACGTATTTTGACCTTTCCACATTGAGTATTTTTGCAGAGAGCAACACGTTGGACAATTAGGAAAACTGCAAAAGGTTGTTCTGTAGAGTGAGATGCTGAAGCATCTTTTACCGGTCAAGAAGGACAGTGCTGGGGACGGAGGAGGAAAAGACATTTGGAACCGCTCACCTGCCCTTAGCAGGATACCTGAGCCAGCAACCTGACACCTGAGCTGGCCCAGATTTGTTGGCAAAAGCATCTCAGGCCTGGCATTTGGTGCTTTGTTTCTTCCAGCATCTACTTCTTGTGCGAAGACCCCTCTGCTCAGAGTCCCTCCTAAGGGTTGTTCTTGCAGCTAACCTAGCAAGGGTCTCCCCGCTCCTCTGAAAACAAAGAAACCTTCCGAACTTTGTTCCTGAGGAGCTATGGGAAGAAATAATGGGTATTGTGAAAACTGAGGCAGAAAAGGGTATTCCCAACATTTCAAAGTGAAAAAGATCCATCATGATCGTGGGGGGCAGATTCTTCAGGTAAGAAGAAGGACATTTGATAATAACCCAGGAAATTTACATCCAGCAGAAAAGAACAAGGAAAGATCCATCAATGAAGAATGTCACCAAATAGCAGAAAATACCATGAAAAGAAAAATAGGAGGTATTTTTGAGAAGATCAGAGAAATCACTGGAACGTTTGCAGCTAAGGTGGGATTACTCGAGACTAGTTGCAGAAGGATCCACCAAATGCGGTTAAAAGGACGTGGAGAGGCTCTGCCGAGGTGGAGGATGGTTGTCTGACAGAAGCATTTGTTCAGAGAGAATATTAGGAACCGGCAGAAAATGAGGTATGACAGCCAATAGTCCAGCTGTCAGATAGGAAAGCGCCAGGCGCAGAGGAAATAACCGTTGAACTGTTTAAAGCTGCAGGAGAAGAGACTGCTCAACCGCTGGCAGATCAACAAACAAGATTCGACGCCCTGCGTTGTTGTGGTTTTCATTCATTTGGTTGCCTCCAACTTTTGGTGACCCAGTGGACATTATTTTGACAGGACTGTCTGTCAGTAACAGCTTTTTTGAGTTCTTCTAAGTTCATGCTTATGTCAACAGTGATAACATCTAGCCACCTTGTCTTCTCTCAGCCTCTTTTTCAATTGCCTTCCATTTTTCAAAGCACCGGCATCTTCTCCTGTGATTCATCTTTACATTATAGACTCTGAAGAAGGAGACTCATGTTAGCTTATAAGAGCCAGAAATCAAGAGGGGTCTGATAGCACCTTTTCAGACTAATACATTTTATTAAAAGGCATCTGCTTTCCTAAGCCGCAGCTCATTATTGGATGCACAAAAGTGGGTGCCTTTTAATAAAATGTGTTAGTCTGAAAAGGTGCTACCAGACCCTGATCTTCACATTATGTGGCCACAGTATCTAAGCTTGCACTCGTGAATGGTGCTTCCAGTGAGCAGCCTGGTTTTAATTCATCCAGTATGGAATGATTTTTTCTTCTTGGAGTCCAAAGTAGTCTCAACCATGTCCTCCAGCACCACAACTCAAAGGCATCCATTTTTCTTTGTTTGGCCCCTCTTTCACAGCCACATGTTGCAGCTGGGAAAACGTGGCCTTAACAATGCACCCTTGTCTTCAGCGTGATGCCTCTGCACTTAATATTTTGCCCTCATCCATCACAGTCTTTCTCTCAAGCGGCAGACATCTTTTTATTTCATCTGTATAGTCCTCCTCCCTGTCGGTTTTTGAGCTTGAGAAGATAAAGTCTGCCGGTATTCCAACTTCTCCTCCACCTGCCTGAATTGGGCTGGCCTCGCCTGTTGGCCTAATTACAGGTGTTTTTTTTTTTAAAGATCCAGTAACATTTTCATATTCAATAGTAGTCAGTTTTTAGTATCTAGCCCTAGAGATCAGAAAAGATAGGGGTATGTACTTACAACAAAGAAGGGAGATGCAAGAGAATGTGGAAATTACCCATCATTGCGCCTGTTCCTCCTGCAGACAAAGTTTTGCTTCAGATATGTCAAAGGAGAAGACAGCCCTGCAGGGGGAGAGGAGCGCTGGAGGAGCAGGATGTGCTCAGAAAAGGCAGAGAGACATGAGATCAGATAGCTAACAGGTGAGGGATGACGGAGAGAGTGTGGAAATGTAAAGTTTATCCTTTGCTTTATTGACTGTAGGTTTGATTGTTTGGATCACGCCAGAATGTGGAATATACGAAGGCTAATAGGTACATCCAAACATCCGATTATTCCAAGGAGCCTTTACAACCAAAAAGAAGCTGTTCCAAAAAAAACGTCTGTGGAAAGAGAACGGTTCAGAACTGGGAAGGGAGTGAGATTAGCATGTAAATTGTCCCCGTGTCTGTTAATATTGTACAGTGAATATATCGTAAGAATGGTAGGAACGGAAAACATGACAGGGTCACAATTGGAGCTGAAATGCTAACCGTTTAAGATACGCAGATGATACCAGCTTGTAAGGCAAAAATAAAGTGGACCTAGGACTGTTCATTAGGAAAGTGAAAATGGAAAGTAAAAAATGGGTGTTATTGTTAAACATTAAGAAGATAAGAGGACTGTCACCCAGCATACTTTACCAACTTCAGCAAGTGGAGGGAGATACTTGTGTTTCATTGGGTTCAGTATAGCTCAAGCTGGACAGTTCCCTACAGAAATAAAGAAGAAATTAACCCTGGGAAGGAAGGCAAGGACAATTTAGGCAAGATGATGAAGGATAACAATCCTTTTGTGACAACAGAGATCAGAATAGCCAAAGCAGTGGCTTTTCCATTGATGAGAGACTGCTATGAAAGCCGGGCCTTGAGAAAGAGTCAAAGAAAGATGCTTTGGGATCATGGACCAGGAGATGGTTACCTGCGATGTGGACTGCAGAACTGATCACTAAAAAAAAAAATCTCCAAAAGATTGACTGATCCATTCAGGGGGTGATCAGCAAGCAGAAACTGACATACTTAGAACATGTGACATGAGTTGGTGATGGCCTAGAGAAACTCAGGTTATGATGGACCTGGGTTATGCTTGGCAAGGTTGAGAGACGAAGGGAAAGACATTGGAGAAAGTGGATGGGCAGGTCAAAGAGATCCTTGGAATGTCCTTGGGAGAGCTCCAGATGGTTGCCAAGGGTATGTTGCAATGGTGGCCATCTGTCCAGAGATTTGCCAAGCGTCTGGTTTGGCCTGACAGTGCTTGACTAACTAGCTAATGCTGCCACACGTGCAGTCACGCTCACACACTGTAAAACCCATTTTGCTCCTGGTCAGATCCAGTATTACATTATGAAAATCCTATGCCCTGGCAGGCCCACAATCTTTCAGGGGAACCATCTCAATGGAAATCATGGGCCCGACTCAGAATTTTTGGCATCCGTTTTCCCATGGTGCCAAAAAGATGCCTCTGAGAAGGTCCCGAGCAGCACTCAAGTGTAACACCACCCCCAGCAACCAGACAGGGAACACAAAGACCGGCAGGAACCAAAGGCCAAATCCACCCTTCTGGGTTTCTAAGCTCATGGCCACTTACGTATCTGCTGATACAATTCCATACACTCAATCAGAGGTGTCCACAGGATGTGGTCAAAAAAGTTGAGATGGTGGCCGTGATGGTGCGATTCAAGCTCTGCCCATTTTTTATGGGCATCATAATGCCCACAAAAATCAGAAGGAGATTCGATCACATGGATGTGATCACCATTGGGCTTCTGTGACCACAGCCTATGGGACATCCCTGCAATTAACTTAAGAGTTGGGTGAAGAAGTCCTGGGAATGCCAGAGTTGGAAGGGGCCCTTAATCATCTCTTCCAAGGCCAAACCTACCCAACCCCTTCGGTCTCCCTTCACAGAACTTAAGTTTCTAGTCCCCAATCCTGTTCCTTGCCCTTTCTTTGAATCTGGAGTTTCTTTGAGTCCTTCTGAAAATGGTGCTCAGATTTAGTAGGATTTTACATCTTCAGAGGTGGGTGTCCAGTCTCTGCTTGAGCACATTGGTGGGGGGGAGCCCCCACATCTCTGGATCATTGTTTCTCTGTCATATTTCTTTTGCCTTTAGCAAGTTGTCCCCAGGTCAGTTTTTCTGGTGAGGGTCTTGCACCTTCTCCTGCAGAAAGCATTCTGCAGCCTCTGGTGCCCCTGCTTACGGTGAGGCTCCCCTGCTTTCCCTTCCTTGGGACTGGTACAGCCTGGGCAGTGGGGCTCTCGGAGCAGGTGAGCATGGGTCTTGGGGGGAGGGCTGAATGGCTGCAGGACTGGCCATGTGTGAGAGCCAGGATGCAAAGATGGGGTGGTGGCGGTGGGGGTTGAGTTAACCAAAGGAGCTTGCAAAATAGAAACAGGCTATTAGTGATCCATTAGTCAAAGGTATCCAGTTCCATCCTAGGTAATCCATTAAAGCAACATCTGAGCACATTAGGAAGCACTCGGTTCAGAGGCGGAGGTGGCTGCGAAGCAAGAGGAGGAAGCGAGGGAATCTGGCTTGAATTACAAAGTTAAAAGCCAGGGAAAAAGAAAAGATGCCCTAAATATTTAATGCTGGGTGTTTAAGGAGACAGAGCAGGAAAGTCTGCCATGGGAAAGAAGGGAAACGTGGAGGCAGACGCAGAGGCTGAGGTCCTTATTTCCCCTCACCCTCCGTGTCACAGCAGCGAAGCCCCCACTGCCCTGCCTGGATGTCTGACGCAGATGGGCTGGGTGCTCTTGAGAAGTTCTGCCTCAGCACAGCGGGTCGTACTGAGCGGGGGCCCCTGGGGCTCCGGCGTCCACCAACGTACCAATGACTCGGACTGCAGAATGGAAGCGATGCCTATCCAGTTTGGGAAAGATGCCAACCTATGAGGATTAACTGGCCGATGCCTCAGTGGACAAAAAATACCATCATTCAAAATGACTCCAGAAGGCCTGAACATTGAGCCAAATCCAATCAGATGATGTCCAACGGTGCAAGTTCTGCATCTAGGAAGGAAAAATCAATAGGACTGCAGAGACCTGTCTTGGTGGCAGTCTGAGAAAGTTCTAAGAGTGGCGGTGGACCACCAGCTCCACGTGAGCAAGAGCTAAAAAGGCCAGTGCAATCCTGCGGTGCATTAACAGAAGCATGGCATCCGGATCGCAAGCGGTAATGGTTCCATTGGCTTCCACCTTGATTAGCCCATGCTGGTGTGTGGCACCAGCTTTCCAAAGGACACGAAGAAGCTGGAATGGGTTCAGAAGAGAGCTGCCAGGGTGATAAGGGTCTGGAAAGGAAGTCTTACAAGGAATAGTTAAAGCCTGACTGCACATTCAGCTTACAAAAGAAAAGACTGAGAGGGGATACGATTGAAAAGACAGTCACTTGTGAGAATGGGTGGCCTTTCCTTTGCTGAACTTGAGGGCATGACAAGGGAGCCTGGGTTCCCCTTAAGAACAGGAGATCTGGGCTGAATACCAAGAGGCTGTCAGAGCTGGAAAGCGGCAGAACCGTCTGGCTTGGAGGAGGGCTTTCAAGGGGGCTTGGAGGGCCACCAGTTGGGATGGGGTGATAGACTCTTACACTGAACAGAGGGTTGGACCAGATACTGTAACCTTCAAATCTCTTCCAACCTGCACATTCTAGGACTCTGAAGACCGAGACCTGAGTCCGCTGTTTAGGACACGCAAAGGTGCTGCTGTGCCTGAATCTTACCTCCTGCAGGGTGACCACGGGTTCAGGGGCCCTGCCCATCAAGTGAGGCCCCACTTCTGAATGTGGAAAGACACCCTCTGGTCTCGGCCCCCTGCCCCCTGGCATCCTGCCTGAGTTTGGGGAGAGCCACTGGAGCTAGGAGGCCTTCACCGGGTGTCAGAAATGGCTGCCAGCATTGGCATATGGGAGCCCCTGGGAAAGGGGGAGGCTGAAGGTCTTCTCCCCATCGCCCTCCATCACTGCTTGCTGTGGCATCGGAGGGCCCCAACACCAGTTGTGGTACCTGCCCAGGCCCTTTGCAATTTGCTCACCCTGCCCCCATTGGCATGGGGTGTGAAAGTGGGCTCAGTCCAGTGTTGCTCCCCCCACTCGCTTGCCCCCCAGCCCCCTCCTGTGTGTTCCTGATGTTGGGAAAACCCAGGCGTGAGGACAAAGCATCTCCCAGCGATCAGATTTCAAAGCTGAGCCAAAGGGAAGTCCAGGTTTAAAGCAGGGGAATTGCGTGCGCGCGCACGCGCACGCACACGAGTTCAGGAGGAGGGGGAGAAGCAGCCCTGGCTGAGCTCCACCCACACTTTGTGCATTCACATAAAAAAATTGGTTTTCCTCTTGTGGGGTCATCTTAGTGCTAGGTCAAGAAAGCACAAGTCACTTTAGGATGAAGGGCCCTAGGCTGCCCCCCCCCCCAAGTTCTTAGCAAAGAGGAATTTTGGCAGGAAATTATTGGCGAGTAACTATGCGTAAGGATAAACATAAATGGCATGGAAATACCCTGAACTGTTTCAGACCGCCTCCGGCCTGGACCCCCGCCAAAGCTGAGGCTTGACCCTGTGTCCTGGGAAAAGCTCTCGGGGGGCCCGCGGGGCTAGTCCTCCCCCCCCCCGAAGGCCCCGGAGCCGGGACAACTGACACCGTAGCGCAGCAGCAGCAGCAGCAGCAGTAGCGCAGCTCTCCAACCGCTCTCGGGTGGGTGGCTGGCTGGCTGGCTAGCTGGCTGGGGAGAGCGGATGTCAGGGAGGGGAGGATCCCCGCAGCGTCGGGAGCGCTTCCAGAGGGCTCTGCGCTCCCGGGAGAAGGGGCTGGCCGAGGCGGGCGAGATGAGCAGCCTCCGAAACGGCGGGGCTTGCCAGGAGCGCCCGCCACCCCCTCCCCGGAGCAGCCACCGCCTCAGAGCCAGGACGCCGCGCTTTCCCAAGAGATGCGACGGGAGCGAGGAGGGGGCAGCGCGTGGGGCGGCGGGAGCAAAGATCGCGGCGGGCGGGCTTTGCAAACAGCCCCTCTGTGAAGGCGAACGAGAGCCGAGTCAATCCCCGGGCTGCGGAGGGGCTGTGAAAGAAAGACAGGGCTCGAGGGCCGGAGGTGCCGTCGGCGGGGGCGCAAGAGGAGCCCTCGCCCGAGCAGGGGAACGCGCTCCCCACGGCCCGGGCGCGGCGAGCGGGCTGGTCCGGAGGAGCCCGCCTGCCGCCTGCCGCCAGCCTGGCTCACCCGCGCCCGTCAGCCTGGGGCATTTTCCTGCCCCCGACCCCCAGCGAGCGCCCCGGGGACTTCCACGCCCGTCCCCGACCCAGGCGGGCGCTCGAATCTCCCGCGGGGGAGAGACGACAAAGCAGGCGACTAATTTAAGACACGTGCCGGGAGAAGCACCAAAGACCCCGCTGCCCGGTTCCTTCTTGGCTCACACTTCGCAAACTGTGAACAATCGTGGCCAGATGTGGGGGCTGCTTAAATCACCCTCAGATGCGGCACCCGCTCCCTCCAGTGGCTCCTGACCTTCCTCTCCGGAAGCAGAGCCAGGAGGAGACTGAAGGGAGGGGGAGAGGAAAGAGGTGACCCCCCCCCCACTGCAACCCTTGAAAACTGACATTCGGTAAAGCTCCCAAATCTGAAAGTTCAGAAAGTTAAGTCTGAAAAAAGGGAAGTTTAAAAATGAGAACAGCCTTACTCAGTGCTTGGTGGGTGATTTCCAGAGCGGCTCTCCAGGACTAGAAATGGGCTTGGGCATGGGGGGAGTGGGGAGGGGAGGCTGAACGCTCCAGGAACCCGCTCTAGCCCCACCGCTGGGCGTTTCCTCTCCGAATGCAAGCGGGTAGGATGGACTGCCCTGCCCTGCCCTGCCCTGCCCTGCCCTGCCCTGCCCTGCCCTGCCCTGCCCTGCCCTGCCCTGCCCTGCCCGGCTGGCCTCCCTCGAGGCCCCCTTATCCCGGCCCCGTGGCTGCGGTGCAGTCGAGAAGTATTCCAAGAGATTCGTTGCCCCTAGTTAGAAGGGCTGGGACTACAGTGCCCACCATTCCCAGCCTCAAGGTAGACCCGGGTTCAAGCCTCTCTGCCTCTCGGGTCACCATGGAAGGGGAAGAAGGCTGCACACCGCCTTGGGTTCTTCTGAGAGAAAAGCAGGGGGAGCTTTGATCCCACCATCCTGGCTCCCCTCTTGACTTTTCTGACCACACCCTGCTGCCACCCTGGGGAGGCCCCCGCTGCCCTTCCTTGCTAACGCTTTACTTCTGCCCTTCCTTCTCGGCCGGCTCTCCTCTGCCAAAGAAGCCACCATCCACCTTCCCCACCCCGACTGGGCACTCTGTGATGACAGAAGGGAGTTCATCCCCCTGTCATAATCGGTGGCACCAGGCGGCACATAACGCCGTGACGCTTAGACCGTTTACATCCCGTGGGCAGGTTGTGTCTCGAACCTCCATATGGAGAACAGCCCCAATTTCAGACCCAGGAGGGGTGCCCGGGGCCCCTCTGAAGGTGAGATGGGAGCTCAGAGGGCCATGGGAGGCGGCGGGAGAAGCTGCGTGTTTCTGCCCGCAGCTTTTGCCATCTGGATCCAGAGGCTCTTTTCTGAAGGCTGCTTGACAGATCCAGGGTTGCACCAAGCGCTCAGCCCCATCCCCACAATGAGAGTGAAATCCCCACGCCCAGTACAAGTCACGGTGATGCCACGTGCATCACAGCATCGTCACCGAAGGATGCAATTGACAGAAGGGTCAAGATTCATTTCATTTGCATGATGACGTCCTGACCCGCGTGGCACAACTGGTCCCTCTGCCACACATGCCTGGGGATGGAGGCGACCCTGAGAGCCTCCCTTCTCAAGGAGAGGAGGCGCAGAAGCCCCTGGTTTCTACTGGCCACACGGACATTCCCCACGTGGCACATGGGGAGCCGCTGTTTCTGTTCCAAGGTGAGCTGCACAAGCGTCCCGCGAACAGTGGGGCTTGGCCAGACACCCCCAGGATCTGGAACCCGGAGACCAATTCAGAGCACCAGAAGAATGTGAGTCGGGCCCAGCACTCCCCTCTCAATCCAGCCTCCCAGAGTGTCCCCACTGGATGCCGACAAGCAGGCACGGAGGCCAGAGCCTTTCCCCTTGGCCTCTCTGCAAGGGAGATTTTGGGCACCTGCTTCTGAAGCTGATGGGCCTGTAAAGCCATTATGTGCCAGCCGGATGAACCTGCACACCCTTTTTAAAAGCATTTCCTCTCCTGACTGGTAAGAAGACTCCCCCGGTTGAATGTCCACCAAGGTGCCCCTGTGGGTGCATGTAAATGCTTGCTTGCCTACATGCCCCCCCCAACCTCTGGCTCTTTGCCCCACCCTGAAAGGAAAACTGAGGGGCCACTCACGTGCTGCCACTGGTCGATGATGAGCGGCCGGTACCTCAGGAAGAATTTGAGGGGAAAGGAGTCCGGATCCGGCCAGGAGGACGGGTACTGCCAGGTCACCAGCAGTCTCCGGGCATTGTTGGAGATCGGCTTTGCGACCACATTTTCTGGGGGATCCGGTTTTACTGTTTAAAAAAACAAAAGCAAAGAAGGGAAAAGTGGCGAGAGCAGCACATGCACCATTCGGGCACTGAAGACGCGTCCCGGGCCAGAGAGGCAAGGGCCCAGTGGAACCGGGGGCCTTGCCAGGGACACTGGGCTGGGGCTGGAAAGGTGGCAACTGCAGGCACAGCTGGGCGGAGCACGTCATGGGCTGACCGGACATGAACTGGGAGGAGGCTTTCCGAACTGGAATTCCAGACAGGAGGCGGCTTTCCCCAGCTCCAGACCCTGAGGGCCACCACGGCAAATGCAGTAGGCCCCCAGAAGACTCCGTGGGTGAGTTTTGCAGGCTTGGATTTCGGATGGTGCTGCGTCACGTGGGGCTCGCATAGGTGGAACGCCTGGCTCGCCCGTTCCCCTCCCGCCTCCTCCTCGTTCTGGGCACGCCACTCGCCACCCTGTCTTTCCTAAGCACTCCCAAGTGTTTGGAAGGCCGCAGTGCTCAGGTGAAGATGATCACCGCATGCTGAGAAGGGTGGGCAGCGCATGAACCCGCCAGGGCTCCCTCCCGCTGGTCCTCGGAGCACAGAATTGGTCCTTCAGTTGGTGCCCCCACCAACCGACCATAGCGGCTCCTGGAGGACATAACCCCCCTGCCCCCCCCGCTGCAGAAAGGAGGACAAATTAACGGTGTCTGTCTGACTGGCAAGCAGGAGCCGTTGGTGTTAGGGAAAAGTTGCCAGGTTGTTAAGATTCGTTCTTCCTGCCTATAAATACCCACTGAAAGCTATGACGCTGCAGTCGGGCGGCTGTCCCAACAGCTGCGGCCATCAAAACACTTTGCCATGTGAGGTCTCTGAGTGTGACTGAGGTGTGCGCGTGTGTGAGAGAACCATGACTCACTGGAGCCCAGGAAAAGGAAAGTCAAGCCAGGCGGTGGTTCACAGGGTCCATGGATCAGAACAGAAACCGGAGGGAAAGACTCAGAGCAACTCACCCGCCGGTGAGCTGCTGCGGACGGACAGACGGACGGACGGGGAGCGCCAGAGAGCTCAGAAGCCCCGCAGGGAGAGGCAGGACCTGCGCGGAGGGGCAGGCGGAGGCGGCCTCTGGCCGGCCCAATGAGGCAACTCCAGCATCGTGACTCACCCCGCGGCAGCTGAGCCAGAAGGAAACAGGCTGGCCTGCCCAGCGGGCTGGCACGGAAGCACAGCGGCACAATGCCAGGGCTGGCTCTGCACCGATGCTGGGGTGGAGGGGCCCTGGGTCTCCCAGGAAGCCTTCCCCTCAGGCTGGCACCCCCTTCCTCTCCACCGCCCTGGGCTGGGAGGGAGGGAAATGCTGAGGGTCCCCAGGGGCTCCCTCCCTCCCTCCCTCTCGCCCCCCACCCGGGCCAGCCGATGAGCAGCATATTGACCGCTCTGCACCTTTGTTCCTTCCTTGGGGTCGGTTGCCAGATTGCCCTGCAGGCCAGGGGAAAGTCAGCCAAGGGGTGGGCGTGGGCCGCACCCAGAGAGCGAGCCTTCCAACTGGCAAAGCCAGGAGCAGCAGAGCCTGGCATCCAGTTCCAATCCCACCTCCCACATGGCAAAAGAGATGCCCTGTCCCTGTATGGGTGGGGTGATGGTGTCAGATGGCCAGGTCAGGCCAGGCCAGGCCTGGCTGGGTGGATATAACAAATTCCACTTGGGTGCAGAAGGGGTCCTTGTTCTGGGAGGTTGCACAATCCAGATTTTGCCAACGGGCCGCTTTCTGCCCAAGCATCCTAACCTGGCTTAGCCCTAACCAAGCTCAGCGTCTTGTCTCGGGTCCATCTAGCTCAGCGTGTTGCACAAATCCCGTCTCTCTTGGCAGATCTGCAGAGCCACAGGGTCTGGCAAGGGGAAAAGGAGGTCGCTCTGTCAGCGCATTACAATCTCCTTGCCTTGGCTCTGATGCCGCCCAGCTGAGCCCACACTGGCAGACATACAAAGAAACAAACAAGAGTTTTATTCATAGATGCCTTGGTAGGAATTGAACATCTGGAATAGAGCTTGCTCGGATTCTGGAAATTACTGTACAGGTTGGATTAAACTGAAATATGAAAGTTGTATTCCTTCTGCAGTCATTAAGACTGTATAAAATTAGTTGTTCAAGTTTTACAGGGAATCCAACAACGTTGGCTCTAACTCTGTTCTTTCCTAAAAGCCCTTAACTTTTACCACGTAGAATAAATAGTATGTTGATTAGTTGTGCATAAAGGTTGAGAGAGAGTGATCTTTAATAAAAACCAGTTGGAGCACCTGATACACACACACACACACACACACACAGATTTATGGAGTTTACCTATCAGGCCAAAATGTCCAGATTTTTAAAATCCTCATGACAAAAGAGATCTTGATCTAGCTCAGTTTGCCCATATCTTTTCCCCTTATTTAACAGACACTCTTGCATTTTTGCCTAGATCATCATGGCCCTAAAAAACAGGATTCCTGTACCTTTTCATTTATTACATCTAGCACAACCCCGGGGAAAGAAAATTGCAAAAGATTTGATCGTATTCCACAGCGTAGCCGTCTGGCCAGGCTGCTGGATTGAGCTCAGTTCCAAGTTTGCTTTGTTACATCTCTGCACCAGTCGCAAACTCTTGGAAGAAACCTGCACAAACATTATATTGCAGGCCCCCACCCCACCCCCATCTATGTGTTTTTGTACATATTTATTTCATTGGCAAGTGGCCGTGCAGACTTTCCAGTTTGAGAAATGGGTAAGTGATCTAAACCAATTTCTGCCCCTCCCGCCCCCAGGCTGACTGGTGTGGGGAAGCCCTAGGCGGTGGAAGGACACCCTTTCCTTGCATTTCTTCACCCCAGCACTGCTGCCTTCCTTAGAAACCCGTCTCTTCTCCAGTTGTGGCATCTCTTCTGTGAAATATCCTTCCCAAAGATGCTACTTGGTGTCAAACATGAATACCCTTTTAGCATCAGGGAAAGACTTTATTTTCCAGGAAAATATGGAAGAGGCAGTGCCAAGTGCCGGTAGAAATTATTCCATTAGAGCCCCCGAGTGCTTTTTACAATCACGCCTGTCTTCTGTGCGCATGAGAGCAGAAGCAGGCGTAGGCGTCAGACACACTGCCCCTTCTACCCCAATCCCAAACTCTCGGTTGCATTTTTATGACAATGGACTGCAAAACTCCCTTACAGGAGTCTGTGCAAAAGGGCCTCTGTGTCACCCCCATATAGCCCTGTTGCACCTTGAAAACCATTTCCTTTTTGCACAACATTTCAAGATCAGAGACTGTGAAGTGGGCTAGAATCCACCAAAATCAATGCGATGCTGCCCCAAGACCTCCCAACTGGGCCTCTGCTGCCCCCGAGAGGAACCCGTCCCCCTCCGTTCCTGCGTCCTGAAAGAGCCTCGCCGAGAGAGGACTGGCCACGGCCTTCACTGCGTGGCAGGGTGGCAACAGATGCTGAGAGGTGGCTCCGGATTCCTCCAGCTCTGAACGCCAACCAGGTCTGAGCGAGACCTCTAGTCCGGCCGGAGTGGAACAGAAGCAGGTGATGGCGAGGGGAGCAGGCGGTCTTCTCTCCTGGAGCAACAACTGAGCGGCTCTTTCCTTAAGCCAGGCCCCATTGAGCCGAAAGGGCACTGCCCGCACTGCCTGAGCCATTGGCGAAGTGGGGGGGGGAGATTATTTGGGCCTCAAGCGAGAGGGACCGAGCACCCACTGCTGGGTGTGCCGAGAGGCTGACACAATAAAGCGGCTTCACTAGCAAAACGCACAGAAATGGCCGAGCCAAAATCAAGGGTGAGCTTCATCTCTGCCGGGGCTCACCTCCTTCCTTCCCTCGCCTGCAGGGGTTATGCAGAGGCGGTGCAGGACAGGGAGGGGGACCGGCTTCGCATGCTCCAGGCCGCCATCCAGATGCACCCCAGCTAGGATCCAGGCCTGGCCTGCAAGGGCGAGGGGGCACCCCGGCTCCCATTTAAAGGGCCGCAGGTCCAGCTCCATCAGGGCAATCCTAAATCCAGGGCAGGATTGGGTGGGTTTTTGGCTTCCCGAGGAAAGAAGCTGAATAGAGCCAGGGGGAGTCAGCCCAGCAGGAGACCCTGCCAAGGGAAAGGCCTGCAAGCGGCAGCTGTTCCCTCTGCAGGTGCTTTGTGAAGTGGGCCGGCTTCTCTTTTGCTGATATCACTCCAGTTCTAGTTTCCTAAACATCGAATCCACAGATCTGGATACCTCCAAGCACAAACGGATGGGCCTGGGTGGAGGGACGCCATGCAGATGGGGGAAGGACAGTGGTCTATGGAGGCTGGAAGAGCAAGAGGGGGATCAGGGGTGGGTTTCCAAGAACGTATCAGGCCGAGGGTCTATCAAGGACCCATTACTCTGCAAGGGTGGACGTGCCCTGTTTCCAAACGCCCTCAATCAAAGGCGTGATGCAACTCTTCCGCTGTTCCTTTTTTTTCTAGTAAAGAAAGGCAAAACAGCAGCAAATCATGGGGAGTGTAGAGAGGCAGAAAGTGTCTGGACCCCCTTCCCAGGCCATTAAATCCCCCATTTAGGAGAGTGAGTGTACAATAAAACCCCTCCCTGGGAGCACCAGCGCGGGAGGACATTATCTGCCTCTGCTGGAGGCAGCTGGAGTCCAGGAGGCAGAGAGCGGGCAGAGACTCACCTCTTGCTTTTAAGGGGTCTGCAAGCAGCAGAATGGCGCAGAATGCAAGTTCCTTGGAGAATGAGGGGGCATGGAGTGTGAGACCTCAGGGGCCCCACAGATCTGGGGCCTGAAAAGAGGTCACTGGGAAGCCCCACCAAAGTTGTCTTGAGGAGGAGGAGGAGAAGGAGGAGGAAGGAGACCAGAAGCCACGAGAGCCGCTAAGATGGCTGCATGGAGCCAGGAGGAAGGGGAGAATTAAAGCCCACCACCACCCAGGAGAGGCCAAAAGGACCCCATGCAGTGAAGACTTGCTCAGCGCTCTCACACGCTGTGCCTCCAGCTAGATGGGCTTAAAAGAGAAGCAGACAAATTCTCCAAGGATCAAGCGCTTGGGCCGGGGGCTGCCCATCAACTACACCCAATAAAAGGGGGGCAGCAGGTCTAGTTCCATGGAACACAAACAGGAATGGCGGGTGGGGGGCGGAGGGCCACTGGTCTCCAGCCAGCCCGGCTGCTGGGCTTCCCAGGGACATCTGGTCATGGGAATCATGAATGCCAGGGAATGCCAAACTTAACTCATCATTGCCCATCCTCCACAGGATCTTTTTGGGGCCTCCATCAGCGCCTGGGCGTGATTTTCTTGTTGGCTGAAAAACGCTCAACTTTGGGAGGAGAGGCTGGGTCCCGCTAAACTCCTCCTGTCCTGGGAAGGATTTGACCTTTGCCTGGAGAGAATGTCCAGGGGCCATTCTGGAGAAGAGCAAATGGTGTGGCAAACGTAAAGCAAAGGAAACCCGCTTTTTCTTAGCGACAGAACTGCTGCCCGCACAAGGGGCACCGGCTGGCCTTCCTCTGGGTATTGCCCATGTACATCTCTGATCTCCCAACAAGCGAAATGGAGAGGCCGTATTGCAGCTCACACCACGCCTGTTGTATGAACACAAGCCCTGTTGTGTCTCCTCATCAGATCTGCAGTACTCAGTCTGAGCTGCTCTCTCGCCATATTCCTTTCAAGACCGATTATTCTTTTGGTCCCCTTCAATTAACAAGATTTCCTTGGATCCACCTGGTTAGTTTGCTTGTTGGAAGGGAAAGGTCCTGAATTACACAATTGTTTCATCACTTTGTAACATATAACAGCCGCTGGTGGCACTGGCCAAATCCTCCATCATCATCATCATCATCATCATCATCATCATCATCATCATCATCATCATCATCATCATTGTCAACATGCAGAATTCCACATTATCGAGAAATCAAAACATATCTCTACCCAACATCCAGACTGGGGGAGAACTGTTAGGAGAAAAAAGATGAACGGTAAAAACCAAGCACTGAAAAGCCCCCTTTGAACAGCAGCAAAGGGAGTCCAGGAGAGGCGTCTCTTCCCTTTTTGGAACAAACTGTGCCAGCATCTCTTTTCACCACCAACGCTGCAGGGTTCAGCACATCCTGCCAGGCATGGACAGCAGTTGTCTCCCGCGAGGGGCTTTGCTCGGTTCCTTCTGGCTGCTAGCAAAGAACCAGGTGGAACCCAATCCAGAGGGTGGACAAGGAGGACTGCTAAGAAGGAAAACTCAGCAGACGTGGAGTGGCAGCAGCCGGGAACCAAGCTTTTCTAAAGATGGGGTCCCGGGGACAGATCTCCTCACAGATGGTACCTTTCCAGTGTCCAAAATGTCTACTTTAGCAGTCTCTAACGTTTTCGGCAAGTTGGCACACCTTGACCAAGTTCTAAGAAATGGTGCATTTCCAACTGCAGAAGTGCTGTACGAAGATCTGTCGCTAAGCGGGGCAGTGCATGCCAGCAGGCCACGCTCTCTCCACTCTTTTCCACTTCACGACCCCCTGCTTCTGCCACCTACCCACTCATCCAAGAGACATCCAACAGCCTGCTTGGTTCTGACCGGGCTTCTTCCTGAGACGTCCTTAACATCATTTTGGTGCTTCGGCAGCAGCTGCAGTTCTGCTAGCCCTCCCCGGGTTTCAGCTCCATCCTTGCTGGATCCCGGGGCCTAACTGGCTCCTGGGGTGCTTTGGTCGTTCGGTGACATGGACATCGGGTCAACCAGTTCTGTCAAAAGCTACACAGAAGGAAACACGGAAGGGCCCTATCCGGGTGTTGCGGAGGAGAATGGGGGAATGGAGCCCGCAGGGATCAGAATCCAGGATGGACTCGGGAGCGGCTGCAGCCCGCCAACCCTCGCTCAACGTCTCAGCTCTGCTGCCAAGCACGGACTCTGCCTGGGACTCCTGCAGAACGGGTCCCACTTAGCAGCGGGCGAGCAGAAAGCGAGTCTACCAGGTGGGACGGCCGCTCTTCCCGGGGCAAGGAAGGCGGGCATCCTCTCACCCGCTTCCTCCGGCGCAGGGTGGCAAGCCTTGTCACTCGCCTCGTGTCTCCGATGCGCTGCCTGCATCCCTTTCCTGCCAGCCAGGGCCGCCTCCTCGCCCACCCCTCCCCGCCATCCCCGCTCGGAGGCTCCCCTTCCACCCCAAGTGGCGCAGGTGCCGGGGAGGCACCCTCCTGCTGCACCGAGAGCAATCAAGCCTCAAACATCCCCAGATGTCTCCCTCGGCATATTTTGGATCATCATCTGCACGTCACATGGCGCAACAGCAGCAGCAGCATCCGCCCTGAATGGCTTTTGATGTGGAGAATAATTAACACCGTCAGGATGTTACATTTTTAATGCCGGCTGTTTGCTTCCCATAATTTGCCCACGGCTCCCATTAGAGAAGCTGGGGACGGAGAATTCCCTTTCTTTCCCTGTTGCATTTGCATCGAGAATGCAAACACCATCTGTCAAGGCTGTGTTCTCCATTAATGCCGTTACCCCACAGCTCGGGATCCAGCAACACGGCTTACGCACACACCCCTTCCCGCCACAAAGTCACACTTACAAAGCCTTCCCAGCTGCAGCGTCGCAGCATCAGCCCTGCCTGGCACGGCGCCCATCGAAGCCAGCTGATTGCTTCTAGTGGCTGCTGGGGCACGGGCCCAGAAAGATGGGCATTCGGGACTCAGCTGGCCTGGTGGCCCCCCACTGTCTCTGTTGTGGCCCCCCAGCGCAGGAGCCCAGGTGGCCCCGAGAAGATTTGCCCTTCGGGGCCTTTTCTCTTGCCCCGAGGACTTCGTGCCCAGTGCCCGACCGTTTACCTCTTAGGGGACAAAATGCCTCTGTCTGGCATATTGTCTTTTAAATTAATTCATTATTTATTATGCTTGGCTCTATTTTACTTTATTTGTGGATTGTAACACACTAGCAGACCCGCTGGATGGTGAGCAAGCTATAAATATTTTAATGAGCACAGGCCGTTGTTTGCATTTTGGCACGATGTATTCATCTGTAGGCCGTTTTTGCCTGATGCTCAGACCCGCCAAAAAGGCACCTGTTGTGTGAAAGTAGTCCGCATGCCCAGGTCAGAATCCGGGTTGTGAGCAGTCAGAAAACCGGGTTCACGGAGTACCCCACAGTTCAGTTAATCATGGGTAAGTGTTACATGGGGAGGAACGTGTAGGGTGATTGGTGCCGAGCTCCAAAAGTGGGGCTAAAAATGAGACCCAGTCTGGCACAGCAGAAAGAACGTGACAGCGGCCGACCCCCATTAAGCCATGACGTTCAGTGCCCAGTCCAACCTGCCACACGGAGCCGCCTGGTAGAGGCCACGATGACGTCACGTGTTCCACGATTGTAATTTGCGTGATGCCTTCATGAGGCATATGATGTCACCGTCCCTGCCCCCCAGGCCCGCGCTTCATCATCAGACTGTTGAGGAGATAAAAGCTCCCTTCTTTTCACGGCGATGCCGTCTGGACCGGGCTTTCCGCCTTCAGCTTCACTGCTCTGTTGGCACCTCATGAGGCAGCCCAAACATGGGTCGAGGTGAAGTGGCGTTTCCCTCTTGCCCCCTTCCATCCACAGCACATGGCGGAGGAAGGCGAGTCAGGCTGGCGATCAGCTTGGCCCCAGTTGGTCCGGCAGGTCTGCCGGGCCACCTTCTAGTTCCACAGCCATTCTTTGGGTTCACATGGCTCAGTTGACCCACAGACCTGGGCCTGGCCAGCCCACCCCACCCCACCCCAGGCTTACGGTATGTGACTGACAGACCTCGGCTCTTGCATTCCCCTCACCTGCTGCCCCGGGGAAGCCTCATTTCCCCTCCTTCAGTGGCGTTCTTAGGGCAGCTTGCCGGTCGCCCTGACTCTCCCCCCACCCCACCCCACCCCACGCAAAGCCCTCTCCTCAGACTGCCACTCTTCCGTGAGCTCCACCCAGCCGCTGCCCCTGGGCTGCACAGCTCTGGGCGACCGTGAGGTGGCGGCCACGCGATGCCGAAGACCTCCGGCCCTTTGCCGCCTCCTGCGGGATGAACTGCGGAAGGGTCGCACGGTGAACCCACCCCAGTAAGCCTCGACCAAAGGCCAGTCAGGCGACTGTGCCGTGGAAAAGACATTCTTTAAAAATTGCAGCACCCCAAGTACCTAGGAAAAACTGGGAGGAACGGCAACCGAGGCGATGATCAGATAAAAGAAATCTGAGTCCGGGGCAGGAACGGAATCTGAGAAAGCGTCTCAGACGTGACCCTCCCCAGTTCTCATGAAGATAATGGAGGGGAGTGGGCACACACGCACGCTTACAAGATACCATTACTTATAACGAAGCAGTATTAGCATTTATAACGCTGGCGTCCTAGTCTGGTCTACCTGGAAGGGCTGGCAGTATCCAGGGCAGTGTTTTCTTTCAGCTAAGAGGGCCACCGAGGGGAATCCTCTGAACGTTCGGTGTCAAACTGTACGGAGAGCAGCGCGGCAGAATCCCATGCTGGGTGCACGGTAAGGGCAGGCTATGGGGCGGCAAGGTTTACGGCAGCAGCATTTCCCACTGGTTCTGGGACAGGATGGAACCCAGCAATGCAAGTGGGCGGTTGCAACTATCGATGCGGCTGCTGTATTGGTGCAATATGCAAAGTTTCCACATTGGCTCGCTTCCCCTGTGGCTTTGGACGCGGTGCACACCCAGCCCATTTGGTTAGCTGAGCGTCAGACAAACTGTATGGACTCGGAAAAATAGATCCGTTCAGCAGCCGGGGCACGCGTGTTGTGTGAAGATATCTCAGCCACTGCAGCCTTGCTAAGGAGGCATACCGACACAGCAAAGCAAACAGAGTGAAAAGGTGTCATGTGGAGAAATTGCCCCTAAATATCCATTTGGGAAAGAAAAAAGAGATGCGATACCTGTTGCATCTTTGATGAAAAGCCCTTTCCGCTGCCTCTGATCCATCCAGCTTTCCCTGATTACCACCGATGCTCCTTCTGATTACACAGAACCTGCACTGCCCGTTGCACATTTCCCTGCAAGGAGCATTTAATGTCGCACAAAATGCTTTCCTAAGTAGAAACCTGAGGCTTCATTCGCAGGCTCAATTGCTCGTTAATGCTTTTTAATTTTCTGCTTCCCAACCTGACCCTCTCTCAGTTCTGACTGTTTGCTCAGCTGGTCCGAAAAGCCACTCTCCAAGGCTCCGGGGGTCCTCAGGGAAGGGCCCCGGAGGCGCTTGGCCGTGGGCTCGCCCGCTTCGCTCCTGCAGTCCCGACTGAGCGCTCCCTCCTCCTGGGCCCCTGCATCCCTCTGTGCGAAGGCATCCTTAAGCAAGCGGCTTCTCTGGGACAAGACGGGGCGTCGGCAGTCCTGTGGCGGGCAGCAGCAGCAGCAGCAGCAGCAGATGTCAAGAGTTGCCACCTCTTTCTGCCGCAATTTGGAATGGAAATGTGGCGCGACTCCTCGCAGTCGGCGGCTAATCGCTTGCAGAGTGCAGCTGCGGAAGGGGAGAGCAAAAAAGCGCTTCCCCATTTCCCGTCCGACTGGCATTGGGAGGAAGGGGGCTTCCCGCCGGAGAATCCGGGCAGGACTGTGGCTGGCGAGGATTGTTCCTCCCAGCCACCTCTGGAAGAATCTCCCCTCCCCCGTTCATACTCAGACAAGGTGCCACATCTGGGCCAGGGAAGGAGCAGGTAATCAGGAGACCCACAGCGTAAGAGCTGAATGCCCGTGGATGACAGGAGGCATTTTGCTGCCCGTTAGCGAAAGGGGTGCAGCCTGGGCACGTTAAAGACCTAGCAGATGATGCTAAGCTTGGCTAGTCTTAACTTTGGCTTGTCTCCGTGTGGGGTAGCATCGTGTGGAAATCTAGACTGTTTGGCTAACTTAGGAGAAAATGGGTTCTTTCAGTAAGCCAGGTAAGGGTGTTCCATGAAGCCAGCCATTAGTTGGTCTTGAGCGAATCACCTTCTCAGTGCCTTCGTTCTTTCTCTGTACCAGTGTTTCTCAAGCTTGGCAGCTTTGAGATGCGTGGACTTCAACTCCCAGAATTCCCCAGCCAGCACGCTGTCTTGTTGAAGTCCACGCATCTTAAAGCTGCCAAGGCTGAGAAATTGCTCTGTACAGCGGGTAGAAAAAGTGGCTGTTCTAACAGCAAATCCAACATGGATGATTTGCAAATTTAAAAGGGGGACCGAAGTGGAGACTCCCAAGCCTGTATATGTGCAACTTACTCCTGGCTTCACACTGCAATGTAGCTTCCAACGACACCCTTTTCACCAGCTTGTGAGCTGCGGTCAGAAGGAGCTAAGCCCTCTCGTCGCCTAATGAATTCTTCCCCAGGAATAACAACCCCAAGAGGCTTCTTGGTTTGGCGCGTTGCTTGGAAAAGAGAGGATTCTGTCATGGTTGGAGGCGGGGTGGGGGGCGGCCCCTCCTTCCGCCAGAGGCCACAGCCCCCAAGCGGTGTGGTGCCCCTGCTCCCCCCCTGCTCCTTGGAGGGTTTTTCAGTTCGGGTCCCGGCCCTTGAGATCCTGGGCGGGGGAATGGGGCGGGGGCCGACCGCTGCACTTACCGATTGCGAATTCATCGAAGGAGATGGTGGTGGAGCTGCTGCCCAGGGCGTTCGTGACGGTCAAGATCACCTTGTACTTCTTGGTGGAGAAGAGGTGGGGGTAGCGGATGTAGCACCTGTTCTTGGGCACGGGCTCCTTCTCGCACACGATCTCCTGGGCGTCATGTCTGGGGAGGGAAGGAAAAGGCGGTCGGGCTGCTGTCCGCGAGGCCCTCGGGGGAGAAGGACACATGCACTGTGGAAGAGGGGCACGGCTTCAGCCACCCAGCTGAATGCTGCCCTCCTGACTGTTTTGACCCCCTTGCAGACATGCCTGCAGAGTCCCCAACACCAGATGCCACGGTGCCCCCTCCAGCATTGGCACCGGTCCACCGCCTCCCCTCAGCCCTTCCTCCTGGAGGGACCTATTTGTCGAGCGCCATGTTTGGGAATCCCTCAGACGTGATTTAAAAAATCAGGACTCTGCAAAGCTACCAAAGATCCCGGATCTCTCCACTTCTACAGACCCTCCCTCGCTTTGCCTCAAGACCCCCCTGCCAGTGACATCCCTGCAGCCCCCAACCTTAAAGGCAGCTTTGGCCCCTAAAGATCAGTCCCCACCTTGCAGGTGGGGGAGAGTGAAGCTTTCCCCACCTCCCCGGCCTCCTCTCTACGTGTGCAGAAAACGGGGCCCCCGGGGCCCCAGAAGAAGCCAGCTTCCAGAGGCACCAGAAAAACAGCTAAAGGTCCTGGTTAAAATCTCCGGTGCCTCCAGTCCAACCATCTCAGCAAGATCTCGGGTGGGCTGCGCAGTTCTGGGCCTAAAGGAATGCGAGACCCACCCAGATAAGCCAGAAGCAGATGTTAGGGCAGCCTTACCCCGCCGGGGCATCCTCCAGATCCACAGGATTACAAAGCCCACAATTCCCAACTACCAAGCCTGTTACGGCTGGGAGTGACGGGAGATGCTCTCCAGTACACCTCCCTGAGCCAGGCCGAGAAGGGCCGGATTGCGCTTCTCGCCTGCTGGACTGGCAGGGAGGCTGGGCTGCCCAGAGGTCGAGTCCCGATGCCAGTCCAGAGACAGGGTGCCCGGCTCAGCAGCCAAGCATTTAGGAGTCTGTGCTGGTTTGGGGAGAGGAAATAAGTGAAGGTCTGTGCTCTGCGCAGTTTTCCTGCCCAGCCTTTTCAGGGCTTGGTAACTTGGCTCTCTCTGGAGCCTCAGATGTGGCCGGGGCATGAAAGGTACCCTACGCACTGTATGTCCAGAGGCAAACGCTGCATTTATTTAAATATAGAAATTACTTAAATTTTCAATGTGTACAGCCACCCAGAGTCACTGGTTTGAGATGGGGGGCTATATAAATGGAATAAAATAAACAAACGACCTGGATGGTGCCAGAGCTAAGGCCTGGCTTAAATCGAGGGAGGGTATTTTGGGGGGATGGAAATAAAAGGCTAAAGATCCAGACAGGGCAGCCAGCGCTGTGGACTTTCTCAAGCAGAAACAATTCTGTACGTTGCGCAAACAAACACCCTAGTCCAGATTCTAATCACCGCTGAAAGCTCAGAGACAGAGGTCTCAGTTAGCTGGCAACAAGAAGGTTTTCTGCAAGAGGGAAGCTCTCCTTTCCATCTTGCAAGGCAAGAACTGGAGAGGAGGAAGCCTGATCCCCAGATGGAGAACCGGGGGCTTCAGACCTGAGAGCCAGGCGGAGCAAAATGAGGTCTGGGCCAGGGGGTCGTAAAACAGCCGGGATGGCGTCCCACGCCCTGTCCCCCAAAGGATGCGGATGACGTACCAGATGCCAGGCACGAGGCCGCTTACTGTGGTCCCACCCCGGGATGCCCGCTGGGTTGAACCCTGCCTTAGAGAGCTTCGGATGTGACAGAAACCGAGGGGGGCAGTGGCTTGCCCCCCCCTTCCCAGTTTGCTGAAAAAGCCCAGCTGCTCTCCCTGTCCCCCCTAACCCTTGCTCATCTTGGTTGGGTTTGCATGACACGCCAGCTGGGGAGCCTCAGCTGAGAGGAATGCATTGCGTGGATTTGGCCTCAGTCATTAGTTCAGGGTTCAATGTGTTGTATGAACCCAGAAACTGGATTAATTCCATAAACCATCATTAAGCCAACCCTGGGAGAAGCATGATGGGGATTCACAGTCTTACTGAGGCAGCATGGATGAAACCAAATGAAAGTACTTCCTGTAGAGATGAGGTCACTTCTGAGAAATTGCTCCTTGCAGGCTCAAGTAAGTGAGCCAATCTGCATACGTGAAAATTAAGTGGTAAGCGTGCATGCAAGGGAGGCTCTGCATGTCAGTTCTTAGAAAAGACCATGAGGAATGAAATTTACACTGAAGAAGTGGTGAAAATATGGAGCACTCACCAGCCACGTTCACACAGTGACCTAGGCTAGGTTAAGATGAAGGTGGATAGTTGAATGCAAGCTCTCATGTGCTTTATTTCCTTAGGAACAGCACATAACACAAACTCAGGAACTGCATCTTGTTAACCTGGTTTTATTTATTGATTTATTTTATTTAGAAAAGGTGCTCCACTTCCTTAACAGCTACGGGAGGCTTACCAAAATAGTATAAAAGCAGTCATAATCGTAAACGCTTTGTTAAAGTAAGGGTATATAAAACTTTAAAGACTAGAACTGAAAACCTTAAAGCACTAGAACAGCGAAGCTCCCGAGTAAAAAAAATACATTCGGGAAGCCCTCCTCAGCCGTAATTCTGCAGTCGCAGCGCTTTGCACGGCACGCCTGTCTGCACTTCTGGAGCCCCAGCTGGCTGGAGGAACGCAAAGTGGGCTTGCCCCATGCCCAGAGCCCCACAGTCTGGCTTCCCAGAATGCACCCGTGCGTCAAGCAGGGCCAGGGCTGCCCCGCGTGTCTGGGGCTCGAGGCTCGAAAGGCCGGAAAGGAGACCGGACGAGCCCCGAGCCGGATCTGTGACAGAGCACCCCCTTGCTCCGCCAGATGCTGGCTTGCGCGGCTGGCGGGCGGACGCTCCTTCCCCCGCCTGAAGGCCCCACTTACATGACGGTGATGTTAAAGGTGTCGGGAATGTAGGTTGGGCTGGGCAGGTGCCAACTGCAGTAGAACCCAATGGGGTAGTTGTTGGACCGGCACATCAAGCTGGGCTCGCGGGGAGGCGCTGTGCGGAGAGAAAGAGAGAGACGTCAGAGCTGTGGCTCGCCAGCTGCAGCGGAGAACGCGCGCAACTTCCTTCCAGAAGCAACGGGACACCTGGGCGTCCGTTCCGGGGCTGGGGTCTTCCACGGGGAAGGGCAGAAGATGCCTCTTTCCCCAAAACAGTGAGTCTCCAAGCAGGAGGGCTTCTTTCTGGGGTGGGGGTTCCCCCTTAAGGGCATGATTCAACATGCCAAATCTAAACCCGGTCCGCCAGCCACAGCTGCTGTGCACATGGCATGCTGCGCTCACGCCAGTCAACCACCTGGTGACACCTCCTAGGTAGGAGAAGGGCTGTTTCCCACCACAGGCTGGACCCTACCCCCACCCCCATCTAGCCTTGGCTAGCGCGTTGTGGGACCCCAGGAGCAGTTTCGTGAAGTGACAGGATGGAGCCCCCCCCGTTCTGGCTGGGTTCAGTATCACAGGCTTAGCTGGGATTGCTGGCTGGTTCCTACAACGCTATAAACCAAGTTTACGAATCAGAGAAGCGGCTGGGTGCCCTGTCTGTGTTCAGTCGAACCAGACAAGCAGGCCAGGTAGGCGAGCGTGCAACCCTCTGCAGGGAGGGAGGGAGAAGGCGCAGGGCGAGCTACAGGATACTCTCTGAAGGACCCTTTGCTAGTTTCTCCTGGAACTTGTAACAGGGGGAGCACTTTTTAGAGGAGCTGCCCCGTCAGGGGCGCCCACAGGGTCAAAAAAGTCAAGATGGCATCCGTGACCACAGGACTGCAGCTCTGTCCCTTGTTTACCTCCTCTGGGACATGTTTTAAAAGGGGAGGTTGCAGCCACCAGTTTGACTTTTTTGACTTCGCCTGCAGACATCCCTGGCTCCGGTCTAAGCCGCTGCCTCGCCCAGTTGAACATCCGGACTTCCTGTCCTCCGGTTTCCATTCGAGAGGAGATGCCTGCAAGGGTGGGCAAGAGGGCCCAGGAGAGGCGTGGCCACCAGACGTGCGCTCCCGAGAGTGCCTCCTTGCCGAGGCTCTGGAATGGCGCTGCCGGAGCGGGGCAGCCCTCCAGCTGCCAGCGCAAGACGGAGCCAGACTGTAGGGTCAGCGTAAACGCCTTTAAAAATCGAAGCCCGCCTCTCTCAATGCCCTCAGCTCCCCATCCTGGGTAGCTGCCCCACTCAACGGAGCCTCCCCCACTGCAAACAGGGGCAGCTCCAAGCGCTGCCCGCCTTGCGCCATAACAGGAGTGGTCCAGGGGCCCCAGCAAGTGACTCACAGTGGTGCTGCCAACCCTCCTATGGAGCCTGTTTAAGAAAGCGTGACTCTCCAATGGACAAACTGGTGGCACAAACTGTGTTTTTTAAAATTTGGATTGTGCCAATCTCAAAGCCCAAACAAGCCGAACAATTAAAACCACAACACCTATAAAGCAGTATCAAGCGTGTAAAAACATTGCAATTTAAACACTTTGTTTAAACTGGTATTGAGCGCAGCCATTGAAAATAAAAGTCCTCTCTTCCCAGGAGAAGCATTTGAAGGGCCTCGTTCAACCTGGGCAGACCGGACTCCAGATGCAGTCTGAGGTGGCATCAACCCCAAGGAGTGGCAGCCACCGGGGAGGGAGCTCCTGGGCAGAGGTGGCTGTTCAGCCAAGCGGGACAGCGATGGGACACGGGCTGCGCGACTGGGCCAACCCCGCAGAGCACGGGGAGATGTTGGTTGCTCCCTATCCAGAAATGCATAGGGGACACTGGAACGACCCCCCCCCCCCATGGTTAAGGATGCCTGGAAGCCATTAGGGCAGCTCATAGCTGAAGGGGCCAACCCCCCTCGCTCGCTGACGATCCTTGCCAATTTCATGATGACAGGAGGGATCCTGGCAGAGGGATTTCCCTTGATCTCCCTGAATTTACTGTTGCCTGGCCGGGGGGGGGGGGCAGGGGGGGCGGCGGCTTACCCCAAGCTGATCTTAGGAGAGAAGGAACACTGGAACAGCAGAGGGTGCGTCAGTTTAAGGTCCCAAAGGACCAGTCCCCCCTCTTTTATGCAACACCAGATACTAAACCATCTCCAGGAATTACAGGCATGTGCCAAGACGCCAAGTGGGCAGGATGCCTCCCAGGTGCAACCCTTCCCATGCCCGACTAAGAAGGAAAAGGTGGTAACGGCAGAGGGGCCAGTGCCCCACAGTGGCACCCACGTCTTGCCCTTTCAGGTCAGGCTGCTTCAGCTTATCTTTTCTTTCTCAAGACAAAAATGGACGTGAAGCCCGTTTCTGAAACTGAAAAGATTTCCCAGATAGAGGCCTTTCAAAGTATTGGACTACAGTTCCCATTATCCCAGGCTGCCTAGCTGCTGGGCAAAGGGGTGAACCATACCAGTGGTAAACAGGCTGTGTTCGCTCTTCACCCTAAGCCAGGTACTTTTAATCATGGTTTCTAGAACAGGCTTGATTCACTGATGCTGTTAAGAAAGGGCGGGTTTGCCCGTCCTGCTAAGTGGAGAACCACCAGCTGCATCATGGTTTAGCATTACTGTCAAACTTCACAGGACTTTAGGTAATCCTTTTTTAATAAACTTCCCACCACCATCACCTCTACCACAAAACGTGAAGTACCGGGTGGAATAGATAACACCCTAGGAAAACCCTCCCCCCTCCCCAAACACCCCACGGTCTTATCTCTGCATCTGGCGAGGAGGCCACTCAATGGCAGGTTCTAGCAAGGAGCCCCCAGCTGAGGACTTGGCCCATGCCTGGTTCTTGGCTCAGCGACCCTTGGGCCCCCCAAACACTGCCTCCTTCTCAGGTCCTGGGCAGGGGCGGCCCTCCCGCACCATCTGAGCGGACCCCCCGCCATACGCTCCAAATGTCGAACAGCTCTCTCCTTCCTGATGTCCGAGACCTGCAAGTCCTTCAGCAGCAGTTGGGTCATTAGCTTCTCCCTTCAGATTTGCCCCGTTCATCACCCACTTCTCGTATCCCTGTGCCTCTTTCCCTAGACGCTACGCGTGGGCTGCTGGCCAAGACGTATGGTCTGAGATGAGGGCTTGGACATGGGCAAGAACTGCTGATGCCACCAGGGTGGCAGTGCTCTCCTTGGGTCAAGAAAGAGAAATAGGCCATTTGGACTTCCCAGGACAACTCTCCTCAACCAGGAGTCCAGCAGACACGTTGGATCAAGGCTCCCAGGATTCCCAGCCGGCCCAGGCCCAGGCGCCTGGAGGATGCCCCGGTGCAGAAGGACCTCCAGGAGAAACGGAGCGTGCGTGCGCCCCAGTGGGCTCTCTCCCAGAGGAAGGTCACAAGGAGGCAGCAGTACAACCTTATCCACAGGGGGAAAGTGCCATTTGGGCCCTTGCACAGCAGACCCCAAATTGAAACTCACAAGCCCCTTGGAGGATCAGATCCTTTTAGGGGTGAACCGAGCCCATCAGCAGCAACAGGACCGTGGAGAACGGAGGCGAGAGGCTGGGGTCAGCGCCCCTGGAGGAACCCCAGCCGTTTGGGGCACAAGGAGGCGGCGGGTGAGAAGAAGAGGGAGGCTGCTTGGTAGCCCCCCAAAGGGGCGAATCTCAGCTGGAGGGGCAAGCCAGGGAGCAGGAAAGGGGCAGGAGGTCTGTCTCGGGCGAAAGGCCGCCTGAAACCTGGATCAGAAGGGTGATTCCTCCCAAGGAGGAGGAGGCCGAGCTGCCTTGGCAGATGAGGGCCGGGCTGTTCAGAATGCCAGTGGCACCCGCGGGGCATGGGTGGGGCTCACGGATGACATCAAGGCAGGCCTGGAGCCGGATTTCCTCCTTTGCTCCCGGAGGGGTCTCTCTGCTGGAGCTCATATTACCCGCTTCCCCTGGGGCAATGGTCCTCACCCAGGTGCAAAAGGGGAAGATGGGCTGAGGCCCTTGGCAGCTGTGCCTGGGGGGAGGGGGGCACCTTCTGCACCGCTGCTGCCAGCCCTCTTTACATCCGGCTGCTCGATTATCAAACTGAGTTGATCATCCCCGAATCCCTGCTTCTCTTTCTTCTTTTCGGTGCAATTATTTGCTTTATATGTTTATAAGACGCAGTGCAGCGATGCCAGGGCCAGGGAGGACTGGGAGCATCAATTTAGCCCTAATATCATCCTCTGTCACAATTGTACTCCCCTTAAATTAGATCTATAAATCATCTCTATCACCTGTTTCCTATGTTGTAAAATACCTTAATTTCTCCTCTATATTAAATTTGGCTTTATGCAAACAGATGCCGCTGGGGCAGCAGAGAGCTTAGTCTGTCCCTGAATATAACCCTGACACTTGGCCAAGTGGATAATAACAAATTGTGTTTAATTTTTAGAGGCCTTTCTGAGTTATTCATCCATAGTGACACTGAGACGGGAATCACTGCAAGCAAGCTTGTTCAATTTCCAAACCATTAACTATTCCATAAATCGTCTGTCAATTCTATGGTCCAATCTATGCAATTAGGAGACTAATATTAGGGGGCTGAGCGTTGTTCCCGTACATCTAACTGCCACTGGCCCATCATTGCAGAGAAGGGAAAATCTCCGCCCCCCCCGCCCCAGTCAGGCATACTGTCTGGAAGGGCCTGATAACCCTTTCTGTGTTTAAGCCCGTTTAAACATGGCTGGCGGGGGAATTCTGAGAGTTGAAGTCCACACATCTTAGAGTTGCCAAGCCTGAAAAACATTGGTTTAAGCCGGTGATGGCAAAACTTTGGGGCTCGGCGTGTCAAAAATGTGGAAAATCCTAACTTGACTCTGCTGGGATGTCACCTGCCCCCCCCCCCGACAAAAGAGAAACAATTCTTTACATATTCATTCATTAAAAAAAAATACAGTCCAGTTGTGAGTGGTACTAGGTATTATATAAAGAATCGTCAAATAATTACAAACATGAAATATGAGTGAAACAAACTCAGTTTCTTTGGTAACTCAGACAGGGAGAAAAGCTGTTGTCGGGTGTCGGTGAACGCTGGCGTGTCACCCAAAACGTCGTGGCGTGTCCCCTTGACACACGTGTTATAGGTTCGCCATCACTGGTTCAAGCTACTGAGCCTCGGATTGGGAACACCCCTGGCAGCTGCCAAGGAGGGCGCGGTGGCAGAGGCCGCGGCAGCGGACCGGAGCGGCATCCAGAATCCCGACCCAGCAGGAGCCGGAAATTGAGAACCCTAAAACTGCAAGGGGCGCGCAGCAAAGCCATAAAGGCGCGAGAGCATATTCTCGCCCAGGCAGCGGGAAGGAAGAGGAAAGTGAATCTTACTGCCGTAGCGCAGGATGAGAGAACAGATGGAAACACACCAGCCTGCGCAGGAGGACCAGCAGTCGGCAACGGAGAGTGGGAAGGGAGAAGAAGCACAGGGGAGCTTGAACGCTGTTTCTACGCAGGCGGCTTGTTCTTGAACGGCAGCAGCTGGCGAAACTCTCTTAGTTAGGGCTTCCTAACTTTCTTCAGAATGACTTCTGATGAGTTCTTGGATTTCTTCTAAGTGCTCCCAGCCCTGCCTCCCAGCTGGCGCCCGATGAAATTGACAGTATCTGGCTGAGCTGCAAAAGCTCTGCAGGCAGCTGGGATGGGAGGCCACCAGGAGATCCTAGGACTGTAAGCTACACTGGGAGGTCCTAAAAAGAAACACCCTGGAACAAAAGGAAACCTCTTTCGTACTGCTGCCCTAAAATTGATTCGTTGGGTCTGCATCATCACCAGCAGGGGAGGTCAACCTGACACTGTCTTTACTTTTACAGATTCCAACGGCCGGCACAGAGATTAAAATCACAGCTTCGGTTTACCGGTAAGAAAGACACGCTCACTCCATCCAGGGCTGAAATGCCAGAGGGTGCTGGTTCAACCCCTGCAGCCCCAGACCCTTTGAGCGGGCACTTGCAAGCCCCCCCACCCTCCTCAGACATCTTCAGGAGGACCCATATAAGGAACAGGCTCTGTCTGCACAGCTGGCTTTCTGGTAAGAAAAGTTAAAAATAGCAGCCCGCCTGGGGACTCGGGAGGCAGCCGGTGGGCTGGGGCAGAAAATTCCAAAGAAACCCCAGCCCAGGTTTTGTTCTATGACAGAGACCGACACAGACGTCCAATTCCTTAAAAAGACTCCGGGTCCTTTAATTAATTTAAAGCCCCAAACTAATGAATGGATTTCCTTGCAAATTCCCAGAAAATCCATTTTGCATGCAAGGCCCAAGTGCCTCTATGTTTGGGGAGGAGCTGACAGCTGACACGTGAGCCCACCGCTGAATTAGGCCGAGGATCAGCCTCGCGGCTCTCCACAGACTGCAGGCGGCCCCCTCCCCAGAGACCTGAACGGGGACGGCTTGTCAGCAGGGAACCCGGCTGGAGCTGCTCTGCACCTTCTTAGGCACACGCCAGTGGCGCGCCCTTGCCAGGTGCCCGGGGGGGCGGGCTGGAAGGCGTCTTCTCCAAGACGCTGCTGGAGATGCCCTCGTCTTTGACCGGAAGTGGCCAGTGATGAACTGAGGCTGGAGGAAGACTTCTGTGCCAGTCAGAAGCCTGTACTGTTTATGGGTGTCTCAGTCCCTGGCTGGTGAGGTTCTCCTTGGCCGCTCTCAGGTGAAAAACAACGTTCTGACAGCTTCTGGGAAAAGTTGGAGTTTGAAGCTGGGGCTGGGTGTGCATCAGGACGGTAGGGGTGGAAATCGCCCTACTGAGAACTGTGGCCGTCCGGCCAGTTTCCCCCCTCGGCCAGCAAAGAGAAGAGAAGGGGCCACCCCCTCTGTCCAGTTTGGGGAGCACAGCTCTGAGCAGCGCCCAGGGCCCTCCAGTCCCCGTTTGGCTGGAGGGCGCAAACCAGGCTGCAGCTCCACAGGGCACGACTCGGAGACCACCGTGCGTGCCCCTGCCCAGGCAGAGATGCCCAGCAGAGTCTGGCCAAGTGGGAGCCTTTTGTCCCTGGCTGGAACAGGGTCAGCACCAGGACACCCCTTTTCCTGTCTGCCTGCAGCTTCTGGCCTTTCCTGGGGGGTGCTGGGGGGTGGGCGCCTAGGCAGGCAGAAGGCCAGTTCTCCCATGCAGAGTGGTGCTGGTGGGTCGCGCGAGACCCCTTTTCACTCCAAATTCAGATTTCTCGCTTTGCCCTCACTGATGCCCCTGAAACTTGTCGGGTGCGTGGATTAAACTGGCCGCTCTGCAGCCCAGGCCAGGCCCAGACCTGCCCTGGGTCTCTTTTCTAAAAGCCAAGCGGCTGGACCCCGAAGTCCTGCCTTCCCTCTTTGAGCTCCGGGTGACGCAGAGGGGTTGGCAGCCCAGTCCTCCCTGGCACGGCCCACCTTCCCTCTTTCTCATCTGGCAGAGCCTCTGCCACGACCGCCTTGCCCTGATGCCCGCATTGCAATAAGCCATGAGCTTGCAAACAGGGTTTGTGGAAGGAGCCATAGCAGGCTGGGGCCCCATTAACCAAACTACCCAGACGAGCACGGCTGAAGGTGCCCCGTGACCTCGGTCCCCCTTACTGGCGCAGGAGGG
Organism: Python bivittatus; assembly: GCF_059951505.1. Classification (NCBI taxonomy): domain Eukaryota; kingdom Metazoa; phylum Chordata; class Lepidosauria; order Squamata; family Pythonidae; genus Python; species Python bivittatus. The sequence continues at coordinate 24,316,619 of NW_028277097.1, read as the reverse complement.
CTTCTGACTACCCGGAAGCTGGATCAGGGCCTGATCGAATGGGCAGCTTCCTCTGCGCCTTGCGCCACCAGGCTCCTCCAGGGGAGCGCTTCTCTGCAAGCAAAGAGCCTGCCTCGCCAGCTCAGAGCCAAAAGCTTCCGGGAGAATGATGGGAGGAGACGCACGAAGGAAGAGAGCGACGGGTGGATGGCACGGGGGCTCCCGTTTTCATCCTCCTCCCTCTGCCAATGGCTTGGCTCATGGCCGTTTCAGCCTCCAGGCGGAGAAGGCCGGGGTGGGCCACGGCTCTGCCGGGGAGGTTGTTCAAAGGGGAGACCGAGGCGGCCTGCCCTCCCGCCACGGGTGTTCTGCGGCATCTCCAGCGCGCCGTGGCGGCAGGGGGCGTTCAAGGGATGGGAGAAGGATCAGCCCCAGCGAACCTACCCAGCCCTGACTTGGGTGGCCAGGAACAGCCCCTGGACCCGAGAGGGGCTTCTCAGTGGCCCTCGGGTGGCAGCTGCGCAGAGGCCTCCCACCCCCAGAACACCGATGCTCCGTTCACACAGGGCGGGCCTCTGGCGCCCCTTCCCCTGTGCCCTGGCCACCCCAGTGGTCCCCTGGATCTCGCCACAGTGCGCTCATCTCCAGCCCATGTTTTAAGCCACCTTTTGCCAGCACAGCCTCTTCGGGAGAACAGCCAGCTGTTCCTGCTTCCTTCAGCGCTGAGCCGCGGGGCGTCAGTCTGTGCTGCATTCAGGGGCCAGACCGGCCTTGGGGGATCCCGGGAAGGGAGGCAGAAAAGAAACGCCACAGGCCTTTGCCCAGCCAGACCAATGTATTCCTCCCTCCCCCAACAGTGAGGGGAATGCATTTGGGGGGTCCGCCCCCCGACCCCCACCCGAGGCATGTTAGGGGGCGAACAGAGGCAGCTTTCTGGGCGTGCCTCCCCGGGAACGTTCTGGGGGCATCAGAACGCGTGCCCCAGGCTCCTTCCTGTATTGTTTTGACACAGATGACGATTTTTTATCTCTGAACTTTATCCTGCTTTTATAAAAAGTCCAGGGCGCACTGCTGAGAGGAAAAGCCTTCCCCCCAGCCAATCAATGAATCAATTAAGGTGACAACCGGAGAGGTTGCACACCTAAGGTGCGTCCTCTGCTCCAGGGCTGTCCACTGGGAGGGGAATCCCAAAAGCCAACATGGCAGCCACAAGCAGGCGGCAAAGCCCCGCCCTGCAGACCCCCCACCCTCCTCGCCGGACCGCCCTTTACTTCTTTCAGAAACCGGCTGCCCAGTTTCCCTTCCCCCTCAGGGCCGGCCCCCCCGCTGCTCGCCACGCTGCACACACGCTCCGGCACCGCCTCGGTTCTGCCCTGTCCCCGCGGGCTGCTTCCCTTCACGAAGACGGGACTGCGTGCTGCTTCAGGGCAGCGGCTTGTAAGTCCATCCGTCCATCAGTTGCCTCCCGGGGTTGTGGGTGCCGCATCTCTGGAGGCATTCAGGAAAAGGTTGGTCAACCATCTGTCCGAGATGGCACGAGGACTCCTGCCTTGGGCAGGGGCTTGGACTAGAAGGCCTCCAACCCTGGGATTCTACGATTCTATGAATTAATCTCACCCAACTCAAAAGTGAGGCAGGCTGAAGTTGGCCTTGACTGTACCGATCCCCCTTTCCAAGAGACACACCAGCAGCCACAAGGAGATCCACCACCATGGAGTCAAGAGCTGAAGTCAGGGGGGACCTTAGAGAAGCACCTATTGGCTGTACACCCTCCCCTCCCCTGTTCTGCTGTTGTCTCCCTCAAGCACCCCACAATCAGCCCCACCCCACCCCTCCTGCTACGCTGTGAAGAATAAGGAAGATGGCCTTGACAGGGATAGGCGAGATCCATTATCAGAGTCCCGAGGGGAAAAACAGATCTTAAGTCCAAAACAAGCAGAAAATATGTGGAAGTGGCTCAGACAGACACCTCCCTAATTCACACAGATAGAAGAAGGGGAGGAAGTACAACCAGACTTGCAAGATTACTCTCAATAAAAGTCATCTCAGCTTTCCTGGGGGGTTCATCCTGGTCTGTTCTCCCTGGTGGGGCTGACCTGCTGGGATTGGTGGAATCTTTTCCCACTGGCTGCTGATATAGTGAAGCAGGAGGGCTCCACCAATCATTTTGCTTATCACGCATTGCACACACATAATCAGGACAGCCTCACTCAGCAGCAAGATGGAACAGAGGCAAGAAGAGTCAGGAAAGGGATTGGCAACGAGGACAGCAAATTTCAGGCCCGAATAACTTTCTGCTGGCTCAGGAAGGGGTGGCGAGGGCCAGTTCAGCAGTGGGAAAAGCTTTGAGCGAGAAGCAGTCAGATCAGTGTTTCTCTACATTTTCTACACCCAAGGGATAGGGCGCCCACAGAAAAAGCAGGCGAAGCTCCAGTTGCACCATCCTGGCTGCCCTCTTTGCTCACAAAAGCTTCTGCCTTTTAATAAATTTTGTTAGCTGGAAAAGGCGCTACCAGACTCCTGGTTTTTGCTAAGACAGTGATAAGACAACGCTGGCCTGGCCATTCCGCTTTTGACAGTAATCAGAGAGGACCAACCTGGTATGAGAAACACAACCCCTGCCGCTCGCTGACACCCCTTAAAGGCAGATCCGGAGAGCAGTTAAAAAGTTGGCAACCGGCAGACCAGCTCAGCACTTCTCTGAGGGTAACCCCCCTCTCTTCCTGTCTCCCCCCTCCTTTGCCAATTAAGAGCTTTGCATTAGAAAGGGAAGATCAAATAGCAAAGCCCAATCAATAGAGGAAGGGGGGGGGTTAATGCTGCTTTTGGAGGCAGGCCAGATTTCGGAGGGGGGCGGAGGGGGAAAGAGATGAGTAGCAGGCAAAGATGAAGAAAGGTGTTTCCAGGCGGCCGCCTTTTATCCAGGATCCGAGGTGCTTTCTTCCACAGCGGGCTGGGCAAGTGCCAGTCCGAACGCTGGCACTGAAAACAGGGTGCCACTTGCATTGTTGAGAGCAGGGAGCAAGCTAGCTGCACCTCCCTTCCAGACGTGCCTCAGCTGTTGGACTCTGGAGCCTGCCGAGTGCCTCCAGAGCAGGGCGGGGAGGTCCCTGGGAAGAAGATGCTGGGGGGCGGGGGCGGGGGCGGGGGCGCTCACAGCTTTCTCTTTTACTGGGCAGGGGCACAAAGTACCCTCTCCCTGCTGTACCTCCTTTGCCTCCCCAATGGGCACAGAAGCCTGGCAGGCGCAGCCGTGCCCAAGAGGGGCCCCTTGGCAAGGGACAGTTGGCCTTGACCTCACGGTGCAGCGGAAGCCCAGAGAACCTCGGCCACCGAAATGGGCCTGCCGAGGGGGCTCTTCCAAGGGGGTGGCAGAGCTCTCTGCAAGGCATTGCCGTGAGCGCCCAGCCCTGGGGCACACCAGGGGGTGATCTTCGCACAACATCCTGAACCAAGGGAGGGGCCTCACACTGCATTTCCACATCCTGAGCGTGGTTGGTGTTAGTTAACCTGCTAAAGCCATTTGCCCCAGGCGTGAGGGCCGGGAGGTCAGGGGCGCCCAACACACGCGGGCTTGTTTTCCGGGCACGTATGTAGGGCCTCCATGATCTTTTCTTGCATTGGACTGTTTTAATTAGTTACTTCTTTTAAAAAAATGTTTCTGTATGGATTGTTTGCCATCCAGAGTTATATATTTAATATGGGTAGCTATATAAATTTTCCAAATCAATAAATTCCAGATCCCCCCCCCTGCAGTTTGCAGGATATGCAAATGCAGCCTTTTTGATTAGTTGGTAGTTCACTGTTTTGTGCACACCCAGAAAATGGCTTAATTTAGTAAGCAGGTTAAACGCGTTGTGTGAACACAACCGTTCTTATTCCTCCAAAGGACAGTTATCAGAAATTGGAGCCGGGTCCTTGCTGTGGCTGCCCCGAACCTTTTGAACATGCCCCCCGCCCCGCCCCGCTCAGATGGCCCCATCTTGACTTCATTCTGGAATGAGCCAAAGGTGATCCTCTTCCAGTGGGCTTATGGAGAACAGGTGGTTGGACAGGATGCAGCTACTCACTGTGCCTGGTAATTGCTTAACGTTGTGTTGATCCTAGGTTTATTTTTATAGTTTTTATGTGGATTTTATGGCTTTTATGCTCTGTGCCATACTGGTGGTTGTGAAATGCCCAGAGTCTATGGCTGGGGTTTTAGGAAACAAATGTGTGCATACAAGCATACTCAACGATAAGCGGGGAAAAAACTTTGCAAAAAGTTGTAACCAGCCAACCTCGCTAGAGAAATTTGGCTTTGAGGCCCAGCTTAAAAGAAAACACAATAGAAAGCCCTTTCCCTTGGGTTCTCCCTTTCCCCCACCTGTCAAGCGCTCTTTTTTACTTGCAAGTCCAATGTTCATCATAACATTTAGCATTAGTGAATGTTTTTTTACCCCTGGTTCTAGTTTTCAATTTCAGATAGCAGCTTGCTGTGAAAAAGGAAGGCCAGAATCAATCTTAGAACCAAGCTCAAAACAGTCTTTTTTGCCATTTTCTTTTAAAGTTCTCCTTTAAAAACCCCCCACTGATGAATACCCTGTCAGGTTGCAAGCCTGTCGTGCCTTCTGGCTTTCTAGTTTATGAGTGGAACAGCTAATGCCAGACTGGCAAATGGGGGGGGGGGGGGAGCTGCGGCCCCAGGTCCAAATGGGGCTCAAACTGCAGAACCGCCTCTGACGACAGTTGCTGAAAACTGGTGACACTTTCCCCTCTCTTTGGAAGGAGAAATAAGTGAACAAAAATCCTATAAGGTTTGATCTACAATAAAGAACATCTCTATTATTACTATTATTGGTTCTTTTAGATCTCATAACAACCTTTGGCATCACTGACCATGGTATCTTACTGCACCACTTATGGGGCTGGGAACAGGAGGGCCTCTGCTAGGGTGCTTCGGCTCTCTCCCCCCCAGTGGGAGGGGCAGAAGGTGAGGTTGACCCTGGGCGGCCTTTCCCTCTGCTTTTGAACATCTATATGAAACTGCTGGGGAGGCCATCCTAAGGTCTGGGGCACAGTACCATCGGCATACTGATGATAGCATACCCAACTTTACATTGCTCCCCCAGGCCGATGCTGTTGATGTCATATTCTGGCGCCTGGGGCCAGACTATTGGTTTGGATGGGAGAGGACAGACTGGGGTTGAAGCCCAGAAGACAGAGTTGCTTCAGTTCATTGGGGTTCCCCATCGACACCAGAGATATCTCTGGAGGGGCAAGCCCTACCTGGGGAGGATTTGTGTCCTTCTGGACTCACGGCTCCCGCTTGAGCGAAAGGTGGAAGATGTGGCTAGAAGGACCTTTGTCTGGCTTCAGTTGCACCAACTGTGGCTTTACTTGGTGCAAGAAGACCCTCACTACAGGCCTTGCATTGGTTACCAGTTCAGTTCCGGGTACAATTTAAAGGACCAGTTTCAACCTTTAAAGCCCTTTGTGACTTGGCACCTGGACACCTGCAGGACCGCCTCCTCCAACCTGTATTGGCCCAACCTACTAGATCTTCTAGAGAGAAGCTTCTGGGGCTCCCACACTTCCAAGAGGTGAAGGGAAATGAAGACAGGAGGTGCTGCATCTCAGTGGTAGTTCTGGTGCTTTGAAGAGGGTCTCCTGAGCCCCACCCTGATGACTCTTACTGGGATGTTAAACCCCTTTTGCGGAATGAGCCAAAACTAAAGGGCGTGGTTTCTCAGTGTCAGTGCTGGGGCTGTAGAGCATCTTCCGATGGAGATCAGGCTAATCACCTCCATGATGACTTAAAACTGAGCTTCTCCAGAGATTGTTCCAACAGTGCTTGCCTAATGCATCCATATTAATTTTTTTATATTCTATTTTTGCTATTTAGGTTATTGTGCAATATGTTGGCTGTTAATTTCATGATTTATTATTATTTTTTTAATCATACTATGGATGTTTCAATTTTTTGCTTATTTTGTAAACCAATGAGAAATGCAAGGTTGTGGTGAAATATAAATTCAATCAATCAATCAATCAATCAAGAAAGCTTAACCTAATCACCTTAGTCAATCACAAAAGGCAGCTTTACTTGGAACAGCTTACATCCTGTGACAATACCTTTAACACCATCAAACAACAACATCTGCCTATCCCAGGTCCTTGGGAGGGTCTCAGTAGGTGGATAAAAATGCCAAATCCAGTCTAAACATCTGGCTGACTCTGCAATCAACAATAATAACAACAACAACTACAGGCCAATTACCTGCTTGCCAACAACTTTCAAACTGCTAACTGGTGTGGTAGCTGACGCAGTCCAACAGCATCTAGTTGAAAACAAGCCCTTTCCATCCGAGCAGAAAGAAAACTGCCCAAACAGCAGAGAGACAAAAGATCAGCTTCTAATTGACAAGATGAGTTTGGAAAACTGCAAGAGAAGGAAGACCAACTTGAATGTAGCTTGGACTGATTACAAGAAGGCATTCGACTCCCTGCCACAGGACTGGATAATCAAGTGCCTCGAAATAGCAGGAGTCAGTAGAAACATCAGAAGCTTTGTGCAAAGATCAATGGCACAATGGAAGACACAGTTGCTGGTCAATGGTGAGAGTCTGGGAGAGGTTAACATCAAGAAAGGAATCTTTCAAGAAGACTCACTATCACCACTACTGTTTGTTATTGCACTGATTCCTCTGTCAACAATACTGAACAAGTCAGGCCATGGCTGACCCAAACACTGAAAACATCTGCCAGGCCATTCCACTCCTTTACATGGACAATCTGAAGCTGTATGGAAAAATACCATCTGAAATGGAATCGCTGCTCAACACTGTCCAAATATACAGCCAAGACATTGCAATGGAGTTTGGACTGGACAAATGTGCCACTCTTACCATCAACAAGGGAAAAACAGTAAAAACTGAAGGAATCAAGATGCCCAATGGGAATAACATCAAGAGTCTGGATGAAGAAGTTTACTACAAATACCTGGGCATCTTTCAGGCTGACAACATCAAGCACACTGAAGTCAAGAAGAAGGTTAGTCATGAAGACATCGGAAGAGTGAAGAAGATCTTAAAGTCCAAACTCTTATACTATCAAGGTGATTAATACCTGGGCAATTCCAGTCATTAGATATACAGCTGGAATAGTGGACTGGACTCAAGCTGAACTAGAAGCCCTGGATAGGAAGACCAGAAAAATCATGTCAGTGAATCATGCCCTTCATCCACGCAGTGATGTTGACAGACTCTATTTAACAAGGAGCATAGGTGGATGTGGAATGTTACAAGTACACCAGACAGTTGAATGAGAAAAAAGGGCATTGGAAGAATATCTGAAGGACAGTGAAGAAGATGCACTGGAGCTAGTACACCATGAAGGCTTACTGAATACCAAAGAGCCCAAACTGGCCTACAAGAAAGACCAAATGAAGAACAGAAAAGACATGGCAAGGCAAAGTATTACATGGCCAGTACACACACACACTCACAAACACACACACTAGCAGGCAAAGTAGATGACCACAAGACCTGACAATGGCTAAGAGCAGGAAAGTTGAAGAAAGAAACAGAGGGGCTAATTCTGGCTGCACAAAACCAAGCCCTAAGAACAAATGCATATAAAGCCAGAATTGAGAAGACAGCAAAGACATCTCTGCAAAGAAGCTGAAGAAACAGTGGGCCACCTAGTCAGCTGCTGCAAGAAGATTGCACAGACTGACTACAAACAACGGCATGATAAAGTAGCAACAAAGGTACATTGGAATATCTGCAAGAAATACCATTTGCCTGCAAGCAAGAACTGGTGGGACCACAAAACAGACGAAGTAATGAAGAAGCTAAAGTGCTCTGGGACTTTGGAATTCAAACACACAAGCACCTGCCACACAACACCCCAGACTTAACAATTGTTGATAAGAAAGACAAAAAGGTCTGGATAGTGGACATTGCAGTACCTGGAGACGGCAAAATAGAAGAGAAAGAACTGGAGAAAATCCCAAAATATAACCTGCAAATAGAAGTAGAACAACTGTGGCAAAAGAAAGCAAAGAGAGTACCAATAGTAACAAGCGCCTTGGGTGCAATCCCAAAACATCTGGAGCACCACTTGAAGGCCCTCGGCATTGACAAAATCACCATCAGTCAATTGCAAAAGGCAGCTTTACTTGGAACAGTGAATATCCTGAGTCAATACCTTTAACACCATCAGACAATAACATCTGCCTATTCCAGGTCCTTGGGAATGGCTCGATAGGTGGATAAAAGTGCCAGATCCAGCCTAAACATCTGGCTGACTGTGCAACCAACCATAATAATAATAAAGCCTAAGTAAATCTTCAGATAATCCAGCGCATGTCTCCACTTTGCATCATCACTCTGTCTCTTGGGGCTCCTCTGCCCCTTATCCCCAGGTTAAGCTTTCCCGGAGCTTTGATCACACCATTGCAGCTGCCAGCTTGACTTTTTTGACCATATCCTGCAGGCACCCTTGGACGAAACCTTTCTCAGCTGAAACAATCAATCCATTCCAGCAAACACAATGGCTCTCTTCCTGGAAAGCTGGCTCCCGGAGTACTTCCAGATCCTACCTGATCCTTGTTCTCCACCAGAAGCGGCCCTAATTCTCAGCAAGGGAAGCAAAAAGCAAGCGTGGGGCTTCTCCAGGAGCCCTTTGCTACTTCTACCCACCTCCCTCTGCCCAGCTGGGCCAGGAGGATGGGCCTAGTAGTCCAATTCATCTGGAAGGCTCCAGGATGGAGAATGCTGTTATAAGTACATTTACTAAAATGAATTAACTTAAAAAAAAAAGAAAAGAATATGTTCCACAAGTAAGCAGAAGTGCTTTTTAAAGTTTTTAAATGGATTACAGTGCATTAAAGGTTGCAGATCTAATTATGAACATGAAATTCTTAATTCAAGATAATCTGACCAGATGGTTTCAAACCTGTAGCCTCATATTCTGCAACTGGTAATCTGAAGTTACATTCAGCCTGTGACCACGGTGATATGGATGTAGTTTTTACTCTCAGAGTAGAATTAAAATTCACCCTTATATTTTCTATACCAAACACAGATCCCTGAGGATGGCAGAGGAGCTAGACGGCACTCCTCATTTATGTATTTATTTCAAAAAAATTGAATGCCATCATTCTTCAAAATAAATATTTATTGAGCGGCTAACAAAATAATAAAACAACTCAGTCATAAAAGCACGGATCTAAAAAAAGATCAATAAAACACAAAGGGAAATGCAGCCGAGTAAACATCACAAAGCTTTAACCTTGGGTATTTGAAAGGGCTGGAAAAGTAAGAAGGGGGGTCTTTGCCTTGTGCCTCAAAAGCAGCAGGATTCGGAGCAGGTTCTACCGGTGGGGTGTCCCAACCAAGAAGACTCTTATTCAAGGGTCACCCACATCAAACCACTCCTTGCACGGGATAGGGAACACTTATCATCTTGCGCGACACGAAGCATGTGCAACTCCCATTACCAGTGGATCCATCTGCACGAAAAAAAGTCTGCACGGGATGGAGAGAATCTACTGACTTCGCAGGGGTTGAGATCTCCCTGTGTCTTTTTCTAGCTAGTCATTACCAATATCTCTAAACAAACAAAAAACCCACAGAGAGCTATCATCATCATCATCATCTGCTCAGGATGGACTTGACAACAGATCTCTACAGACCTGGTTTTTCTAGCTTTGGTCACCACAGACCTGGATGACTAGTTATGTAGTCTGGCACCAAAGAGCTGGGCTTTTCTCTGGGCAGGCTTATGGACAAATGCTGTCCCTCCTACTCTGCTTCCAGCCATAGGTCTTCTAAGGATGGTCCTGAAATCTGTTTGATACCATCTGCCCACCACATCTCTTTTTCAGCTTCCTCCCAAGTTGCCTTGTGAAATTCACAGCTGAGCAATGATAGGTGCTCAGTGTCTCCATGTCCAATCTTCTGGGCACCAGCCACGTCTGGCTCTTTTCTGAAGGAAGGAAATGCATGAAGAATAATCACATGCTTTATGTCAACCTGAGAGTCAAGGAAGCGGGGAAACAAAAGGTAGGAATAGCTGCGTCCAAGAGGCAGGAGGGAACAGCGCTGAGTTTCCCATTTTGCAAGTGGACTGCTAAAACCTTGCTGTGAAAACAGGGCACCCTTAATGATCTTATCAACAAAACTTTAGAGAGACTCAGGTCCAGCAAGTAGTAGACGGCAGTGGATGTGGCTATATCTAACAGTGGGAGTGGCTTAGCTCCATGCTCCTCCTCTTTTCTTTCTTGACAGAAAGAATATACAGAAATACACACACACATGTCCTGCCAAGGAATGTGGGTGGCCAAAAACTCTGGGATATCTCCTTCCAGGTCAACGGGCAAATGGCACAGTCTTGCTGCCAAGGGTATCGTTCACCTGCCATCTGGATTCCATGCATTTTTCCATCAGGGATGTGATGAACAGGATGGATTGGCCCAAAATGCTGTTCTTGTGAGAGAAACTACAGAGCCTAGTGGACTGTTTTAAGCTGCGGGAAAGAGGCTGAACGATGGAAATGCCACACCAGCAGCCTGCAAGGAGGGCCTCCTGGAGTCCCATGCTCCAGTGGGTTGCCTCTACTGCAGAGTTGTGATAGTCACATCTCCAGTAAAGGGTCAGAAGTGAGACCATAACTGGGGCAAAGGGGAGCAAAGACTGCTACTGTGAAGATTCAGATGATCCCCCGTCTACTCCACAGCAGAGGATCCTTTGTGATCGTTCTTCCTATGTGTGGAGGAGAAATGAATGCTGCTGCCGTACCCTGCATCTGAAGACTGGGAGACGCTCTCCCGGAGCCTCTGGGGTGGCTAAAGGCATAGCCGTTATGTCCTAGCAGGCTTGCCAGAAACTCCAGATGTTAAATTTTAAACCCTCCAAATCACCTCTATCCACCTGCTAGCTGGGAAGGAAGCAGCAGCTGGGAAGACGGACGACAGCACTCGCCTAGGCCGGGGCTGCCTTTCCACGTCCAAGGCCTGGGCTGAGAGTCATAGCTTACTATGGTTTCAACCAGACCTCGGGCGAGAATGGGGGCGTCCGTGGAGGCTTCCCACCTGGGGAAGGTGGGTATGCAGTGCGTCTTCTCGCTGCTCCCAGAATGGGGCTTCTGCCCTTAGTTCCCAATACAGAACCACGTGGCCTGCACAGATCTGAGCCTCTCCCTCTCTTTCAAATGATTTTATTGAAGTTTTTAATAAACATAGTGTACACGAATACAAACTAAATTAGAAGGAAAAAAAAATAAAACTTCAGAAGGCACAGAAAAAAGAAAAACTAAAGAAAAAAGTAGAAAAGAAAAAGGCAACAAAGACGATCATGAAGTGGCTTCCAACCTTCATCACACCAAGCATAAACTAATACACTAACTTTTCACCCTCTTTCAAAGGTACAAATAATAATAATAATAATAATAATAATAATAATAATAATAATAATAATAATAAAAACCTCTTCTCCCCATAGCCTAACCTTTATCTATATCCAATCCAGAAATCATATTTTCAGTCCTGGTTCAGCAAAAAGTTCACTGTTTGTTTGTTTATATTTCAAATTTGTCACCACCCACCTCACTGTGGAGTGACTCTGAGTTACCAGAAATATCAGACAAATAGCCTCTCCCTGGTCAGATAGTCCAACCTTATATTCCTCCTTTTTGCTCTGGCTAATCTTGACCTTTAAATGATTCCAATGGCATCGCAGGACTCATTCTGTCATCACTTTTTGGCATTCAGAAGGAGCTTCCAGAGCTTTCACCAGCCTATCTCATGGAGAGGCATCGTCCAGGAGTTCTTGCGCGGCGGTTCCACGTCCAAACCCTTTCCTTGATTTGTCCTTTGCATTCCCGTTTTGGTGATCTCAATTCTGTTGTCTTCCATGCCGTCAAATTCTGTAGTGTCTGTGTCAGGTAAGACTTATTTTTTAAAAACGTTCTCATCATCTTCTAAAAGTTTTAACCATTGAAATCTGTATCCTTTCTGAGATATTAGTTATTAATAATCTCAGTCCATTTTTCAAAGCACTCTTTAAGACAAGAAGTTCTAGCTGGCTTAGCCATTTTCACTCGTTTCTGCCTGGTCCTTTAGTTCCCTCCGGTGTCCAACTGCAACCTTCATCAAGCCTCAGTTCCTAATGTGGGTTTAGTTCCATTCGGTCGTTTCCTATGAGTATATTATTTAATTAAATACTTGTTTTTCAAATCTTACAGCAAAAATAACCCATATTCCAAATCTCTCTGGTCTCCCAATCTATTTAAAACTTTTTTAAGTTAAAATCCTTTTTTGCTTTTTGCCAGTTGTATATTATTTTGAATTTTTAAGTCTGTTTAACTTAAATACAAAGAAGAAGGCAAAACCCGCCAGGTGTCAAATTAAGCTCGCCATTTTGAAGGTCTCTAATATCCACAAAGTGGTTAAACTGAATATTTCCGAATGTGATTAGAAAGTGAGTTCGGCTGGCTTGGTATCCTTATTAAAGGCTCCACCACTGTTGCGAGCCAAGATGTCATCTCCCTCGGCTCCTGGTGCTATTTTACGGTCTCCTCACGAGAAGCTGCCATTCAAAGCACGTGTGGGCTATCTCCCATTCTCTCCTTCTCTGGAGAGGTTCGAAGGACTGGTCTACTCGCCAATCCTTTGTTCTTCACCACGGTTGACATCTCCACTCATTTGCAGAGATGTCTTCAGTCAGCCATGACTCACACCAGAAGCCAGATCTGAGCCTTTCTCCAAGATTTCTAGTTGTTTGAGAAAATGTGCACAATGACTTACATGCTTGTGTCAGAGTCAAAGACTTCTTGGCCCCCAGTTTCTGCCCCCGGGAACACAGGGCTGAACAGGTCCCACTTCAGTTCATACATGAATTGGGCTTCACAAGCCACACTTTGTGCCAAGTGTTCCTGTGACTAAATTCCCCATTTTTCTACAGAGTCACTGTGGCCTCTCCTGGACCTCCTGCTGGCTGTTGCTCTTCCTCCCAAGGCTGCAGAAGAAAGCAGGAGCCATGGTGACCAGTTTCTCAGGCCTCTAGGAACAAAAATGGTCCCTCAGTCTGGTCAGTTTCAAGTACAGAAATGTTATGATGTATAGCCGCCCTGATTAATAAATCATGTATCAATATATTAATGAAGGACATTGTCAATAGCATATCATGCCAATCATTATATAGATACTATGATTGGGCTTATGCCATTTATTTTTGTGAATGGCCATGTTTGAAAGGTGGAGCAAATGAGACCCGTTCAGAGGAAACCATGGAACCAGAAAGGTTTCTCTAGGGAGATTTTGGTTTAAAAGTACTAGAAAGAAGGCTTGAAGAAGACACAGCAAGTTATGGTTCCCAGAAAAACATATGGATCCCAGATGAACTGGACGAGGCATAACATAAGAACAGAAGCCGCGCCCTGCTGGATCGGACCCATGGCCCATCTAGTCCAGCAGTCTCTTCTCATGGTAGCCAACCAACTGCACAAGGAGGCCCACGAGTCTCCCAGCACATGGCTTCCAGAGCCAGTCCCACAGCCGTCAAGGCCAATAGCCATGGATTCCCACTGGCTCTTCCACAAGTGACAATAGCTGTTGGGTGAAAAAGGAGCAAGAGGTGGAAGCAAAGTGCCCAAATGGCACTAGACAAGCTTGGTGGGCTGTCCAAGACTTGCAGGAAAGCCTAAACCTGAATGGGAACTGTTGGCCTTGGGGACTGCGATCGCTTTTGTAACTGTCACCACATAATTTCCCCAAGGTCATCTCTGTGGCTCACCACAGGGGCCATCCCACAGAGCAAGGTGGGCCTCGTGCCTCGATTCTTTTGAACCTCAAAGGTGGCCTGGCCAGGGAGACTTTAGGTGGGAAGGTATGTGCAGGTGTGTGAACGGGTGAGCGAGTGGAGCTGTGTCTTCAGAAAGCGGACAAGGTTGTAAATCTGTACTTGTTCCTAGAAATGAGAGCCTCTGGATAAAAAAGAACCCCAAGGATCCCTGGAAGTGTCACGAGGGCTGTCTTCACAACTCTCCGTGTGATGAGGATGCCAGGACTGTGTTTCATCTGGCGCGTACATAGAATATCATACCCAACGTTTCAGTTGGGGGAGCAAAGTAATTAAAGCATTAAAAAGTGCAAAAACAACATAAATGAGTTATTTCAGTGTCTCTGAAGCTGCTGTTGTGAGGCTCCAGGGAGCCTACTCCAAAAACTGGGCAGGGGGGAATTCCTCTGAAATTAATTAATTTGTTAGCGTGTTCTCTATACAAGTCCCTCACAGGAAGTGACATCATGGAGGGAGGGGCCGTACTTCTTGATAAGGTGGGACACATAGAAGAAAAAAGACCTGTTACAGAAGGAGTGGCTCCAGTATGCCTTGAGGCGGGAAGAGAGGAAACATCACAAAGATGGCTCCAAGCACATAAGTTGTCTCCTGTGATTTCAGTGGTCAGATGAGAGCAGTTGTCTCCCCATGGCAAACTTTGAACTTCTTGTGGAATGGGGAGGAACCCACGGGTTCCCACAAAACATTCATGGGGAAAGGAAGCACTAGGGCGAGGTGAGAGCCAATTGTGGAAGTCCTCATATTTAAGCAACATAGCAGGCTTAATTTTGCATGGTTATCACTTATTGGAAAGGAGTTCTTATGCCAGTGTTTCTCAACCGTGGCCACTTGAAGATGTGTGGACTTCAATTCCCAGAATTCCCCAGCCAGCCATGCTGGCTGGGGAATTCTGGGAGTTGAAGTCCACACATCTTCAAGTGGCCACGGTTGAGAAACACTGTCTTATGCAATGCCCCAAATCTGCCATTTTTAGCCAAGGAGGAACGAATGTTCTTTAAAGATAGGCTTTGGAGTTCCAGATGCCTAGGTCACCCGCAGAACTACACCACGCTCAACGACAGAGGACAACTGGAGCAACTGTGCAGAAGCAAAGATGCTGGAGGCCCTGTTGGGTGGGAGAAGACTTGATAGCAGCCCCCTCTTCCCATATCGGGCCACTGTCAAGCTAGAGAGGACGAGGCCGCACAGGAGGAGAGGGGCTGCGTGAGAAAGTGCTTCTCACCCGGAATGACTGCGCTGCACAGACTGAAGAAGAAGAGACAGAGGGGCCATGTGGCTTCTCTTTCTCTTTTTCCCTCTGTACCTGGAGATGAGGAAGAAATCAGGAGCGAGAAAATCTGGACTCTGCGATCTCTTCGTTTAGAAATGTGCTCAGCATGTGTTAAAAATAATCACAGCAACACAGGAAACCTCCTGCTGAAGCAGAGCAGAACCGTGCCTGGTCCAGTCCTCTTTTCAGCGGCCAGCTAGAGACTCCTGGAAGTTCAACAGCCATCACTCCTTGCAGCGCTGTGTCATCTGGGATTCAGGGCTTGGCTGCTTTGATCATGGAGGTGGCATGTTGCCCCCGGGGGTTCTCTGGGGGAGCCCTTTGGCAGGCACCTCCCTCCCTCCCTCCCTCCCGGCCCTCTGCTGCAGATGCTGTTGTGGCAAAGCCCTTCTTGGGCCATCTCCTGGCCTCCAGGTGGCTGGCAATTACCAGAAGACCCAAAAGGGAGGTGGCCAAGCTTCATTCCCCTGCAAAGGGTCAGAGCAGCGCTTGAGTAACACAGTCCCTCTCCCGGCTGGGCTCTTTAGACTCAGTGGCACGTTTAAAGGGCTCGGGAACTTTTTAAAAGTCTGTAAGGTTTGGACGTGCTTCAAGGGCTGGCAAACAGCCAGTGACTGCTTGGCGCTGGGACAGCAGCAGGAGATAACTCCCAAGGATTAGAGGAAGTGTAGCATAGCTGCGGTGCCCTTCGCTGGGGATGGAATGTGAATTCAAAAGTGGGGCGGTGGTGGGGAGATGTGTAATGCAGGGAAGGTTGCTCTGTTCTTCCCCTTAATTGAAGATGGGGGGCTTAGCCCCCCACCTTTCTAGTCACTTGCCACAGATAGTAGGTTCCTTACCCAGGGCACATCCAGACTTTGCATGACCGGATCAGGCTGCTTTCCAGGAGCACGAGGTTGCCAAGAACCCTTGGCTGCTCCCTTGAGCAAACAAGCCGTGTTCCACCCCTTGGGATAAACCCTTCACTTTGTGAGGAAGTGAAGCTGGGATGGCTGTCTGTGCTTGGGAAAAGCAGCTGCAGCCAGGCAGAAACACTTCCCACCCCACCTCCCCAAGGCTCAGCACAGCTCATGCTTTTTCCCAAAGCGTTGTAAAAGTGTACAGCCCCAGAAACTTGAGAGGAGATGGGCTCATGCATGCATGCATTCATTCATTCCCTCATCACACAGTTTACTTGCAAACATCCAAGCTAGCGTTCCAGCTGCCTATGATCATTGAGCCACACCCTGGTGTTTTCAAAGACCTGCCGATGTCCAGAGGCAGCCTCACCCCACCCAGGCCCTTGGCTTACAAAAGCAAACGCCAAGACAGAGCGCGGGTGGGTGTGTAGAAGAACAGGAGACAGGAAAAGGGTAAGCAGACGAGGAAGTGGGAGGCGATGTCTGGAGACTGACACCTATTACAAGAGGCAAGAGGACTATCGGTCACGGTGAGCAGCCTATCCTGGTGGGAGTCCTGCCTGGAGCTTGGCCTGGGAGCTCAACTGGAGGGCTCATGAGCAACCCTGCTTAAGAGCAGAGCTTGGAGCTCGGCCTGGCGCTCGGCAGCAACCAGAAGAGGAGAACCACACTGAGGCAGCCCCTCATCCCAGCCAGCCAAGAACCTTTGGAGGGAGGTAAAGGTTGTATGCCACTTTACAGACTTTGAGACTTTTGTCTGAACTGAGTATAAAGAACCGAGTATTAAAGATGTATTTATGTGGCAACAGCAACTTGCAAGTCCTAGATAGGTGGAGTTGACCCAGCGCAATAGCCTGCTGTTGGGGAAGGTGTGCGCTGCAATAAAGCATTGTGCACAGATTTGCTATGCTGTGGTGTGTCCAGTCCTTGGAAAGAAAAGAACCCTTCCACACTTTCAGGTTTTGCTCTTCTTGAATTCTTCCTTCTTCCTCTGCTGTTTGGACTTCCAAGCCTGCTCAGGGGTCCTGGGAACACAAATCATTTATTCTGGAGGCCAGCCTGCTTGCTCTGGAATCTTGCCTTCCTGAATGCTTTTTGAATCTTCCATGTTCTGGCATGCTCCTCTGCAACGCATCTCAGGCAGCAAACGATGGAGGTGCTTCTTCTCCATCTAGACTTTCCCAGAGAGGAGCAGATGCTGCTGAGATGGGCATTCTGCCCACCACCGAACACTCTTCAGTACGAAACACTTGATGGGAGAAAAGATGCCTCCTGTGCCTCACCTCCTCTTGTGCTTGTGTTTCCAAAATGCACTAAATTTTTAGAACAATGGGCATTATTTTAAAAGGCTGAACTTGAATGTCTTCCCAGACGTGAGTGTGGCTATAAAGAGTAATTTCTATTTCTGCTGTCCCACTGGACTGAAGACCCCCCGCCCCCTGCACTCAATTCCCAGGTAGAGGTCAATAGTCAGAGTCTTCAAGAAAGTTACCACATTTCAACCAACTTTGAGCCCATGGCACTCAAGGTCCTCCCCAGCCAGGGAATTGAGAGACCTTCTGAACGGACTTGCTGCCACCAAAGAGAGCTTCTCCCTCCCAGTCCAGCCATTGGCCCACTTGGGTTCCTGAACCCAAGACGTCCGTCACAGACTCCATTCCAAGCGACGTTTGTTCCAACAGAAAAGGATACCATCGTGGCATGAGAGGGCACGGAATCCCAGAATCTATTAGGACCCACTGGAAATGAAAAAAAAATCCATCTGGAGAGCCAGGGAACCCTTGGAAACGTGCATATAAAAGTTGTGCCTTGAGAAAATTGCATATTAAAAGCCGTACAGTATGTCTTAGGGAAAGTTAAGCACACCAAATATGTATTTAATTTTAAAAATACTCTTAGAAAATTTGACGGAATAAACGAATACCTGAATGCACATCAGCCTAACATGAACCAGATTTATAAATGCTTTCTCAAATAAGACCATGTATACCCTGGAGAGCAAAAATCCAAATATTTGAGCCTCAGAGCGAGAGATAATAAAGAATGAATGATGCTGAACTATGCTTCTGAAGCCTCTCCAGCCTAGAGCTATTTGAGGGTTGACCCAAAAAGGCTCCTGCTGGACGCAGCAGAAGCACCCCTCGCGGCTTGGCTCCTACCAGCCCATGTGCTCTTTGTCCACTTAATGTGAAATGAAGGCTCCAATTTTTCTGTCAAGCATTCAGGAATACCAGGCTTAAGAGATACTTTGCTTGACTGTTCCCTGGTATCACCCGCAGCCAAAAACCTAATATGCTGATCGCTCCGCAGAACGACTCTCCAAGACGGGTTTTCTGGAGGCCTTCTTCAATCATGAAGGCACCGTCTCTCCAACTGCTGCCCCAGAAATTTCCCTCCCTCTGCTGAAAAAGTCCACTGCTTCCCTTCTTCCCCTTTTTGCCATGAGCCCAACAAACATGCGCAGACTTTATGAGCCCCAAATGGGGCACCAGAGTCACACTTTGGCCAGTCTGTAGACAGATAAACTCAGAGGAAGCCTTCCTGTCAGAAGGGGCCCCTTTCTTCTAGAGAGTTTTGGACTCTGTCCGATGCCCTTTTTTCCAACAAGAGACTCTCAAGTTCCATTAAACCCTCTCATCCTACAAGCTGCAGAAATGCAATCCGACCTGTCCAAATTTGGAAAGAAGACATTCAGTGGAAAGGCCATGTTTTGCTCTTTACTAATCTCAACCTTGTTCCTAAGAAACGTCCTGCTTCCATTACAGATGGAGCAAAGACCGGTGCTTCCTGAACATGCACAGTACAGGCTGGTCCCCCAGATGAGTTTTCATGTCCCAAACCCCTCCTTGGTGGTGGAAACCCAAAACTGTCTTCCCCATCATCCCCCACCCAGAAACCAAGCAGCTTCTGTAGAAAAACCGCTGGGATTTTCTATCAGATCAAAATCTGCTTTTGTGGTGTCCTGATTTATAAAACAGCATTATCAGAGGCTTGAAAGGATTTTATGGCACTTGCCAAAGGATTTCCCTAGGAATTACTGTGGGGGCTGCAGAGGGAGGATGGCGGGGTGTGTGTGGAAGGAACCCCCGGTGTCTTCCCTCTCCCACTCTTCGACGTTCACTGCAGTCTCTTTAAGCTGCCGTTCAGGCAGGGCTAGGCTTGGGTGGGCGGGGGAAGCGGAGGGTATGGATGCCCTATAGTCAAGGTTGCTAGAGGCCCTAGAAAATTTTAGCCTTGAATGCAAGGTCTTGTCCCTCTGGAAAACTCATGTAGTTAAGTTTTAATGCAGAGAGTGCAGCTCGTAACTTTGTCCTTAAAAAAAGTTACTCTCACAGAACAAGGCCATTTTCAGGGGATGAAAAACTGAGCTGTAGCACCCTTCAAACGGTAGACTCCCAGTTGGGGTTCTACAGGAAGGGCCTCTCCTGGAACGCACCAGAAGGCCCTTTTCTGATGACCCAGAGTCCCAAACCTCAGCAACAGGTTTCCTCTCAGAGCTGAGCTGGGCTGGAAGTCCCAGAGCTCTGTGCATTTTTCCCTTGAGTGGGGGCCCGCCTGAGCTTGCTTTCTCTGGCCCCAGTCCATCTCAAAAGCCGAGGCTCTGAAGGAAAAGACGTCAGGTCGCCGGGCACCTCCGCGGGGCTGGAGGAAGAGAGCTGAGGAAAGGGGCAAGAGCGACAGAGGAGCCATCACAGGCCGTTGCAAGAGGCAGCAGATGCCCTCGTGGGGACAGGCAACCAGACAGCTCCCTCCCCCTCCTGGCCAGAAGGTCTCCCCCTCTGCTCCTGCTCCACAGCCACCGGTTCCTGAAATTCAGAAACTTCTTTTCCCTGTTCTGGCGATGCTCTGCAACCGGGACTGCTACGAACGGGGATCTCATCATGACAGCTCTGCTCAAAGTGGGCTTGATCTTTGCAGGGTTATATGAACAAACATCAGACAGTGACGTTTCTGCCTTGGCAGCACAGCCCAAGGCCGGATTAATGCAAGGAAAGATCTGCTGGGTTGAGGACCATATGGGCAATCTGCGGCAGCTCGTCACCAATTAGGTAGGAGAGGGATGGAGGGTTTAATTTGGGGCCTGTGTGATTTGTTTTAAGATGCACAGAGGCTGTAAAAGGGCAAAGAGGCCTGGCTGGCAACTCTGAGGGCTCATATCATTGACTTAAGTATCCCATCTGGCCCCCCAAGAGAAGTGCAATTTGTCCTTTATATAGATATCATTACACATGTCTATGAATATTGATTCCTATTCTGCGTTTTGACTTATGTTCTGGTTTCGCCCATAAGATATCCTTCCAGTGTGTCCTTGATGGTTTGAAGGTGAAACTGTAAATTTAAAAATTAATAACAGCAGGGAATTCAAGGAATTTGCAAAGGACTTTTACATCAAGCCCTTGATTAATCCCCATTTCCGGGGAAAACTGAGACTTGCCAGAAGCTACATCATAGCTCTGGGGAAAAGGTAAACCTCTAACACCTCATACACCGTTGCCCATAAGTGGCATTTATTTTTAGGACCTTTGGGGCTTATCCACACAATGAGGTAAGGTGAGAAAGAGGTGCTGGAAAGGCAGGCCCTGCAACCTAGCCTTGCGCACATTCATGTTAGTCCTGGTCAAGCAATGACCGATCGCCGGGTCGCTCAAATGTCATTGGTTCTCCTGTGGCCTTTGGGCATCCAGTGCAAATCTCTGCAGGAAGGAGGTTTGGGCACAGGCTTCACACAGACAGCCGTGCACTCAGTAGTGGGTCTTTTGTCTGGCAAGACCACAGCCCCCTCTGAATCCGACAATAACGCCCTTGCAGTACTCCAGAAGCAGCGGGCACGGAGAAATGCGCTCTGGGCAGCGTAAAGGTCACTGAGGATCTTTCCACCTGGGCTCTGTTAAGACATCACACTCAACCGAGATTTGTGCAGACCACGGTTTAAAGTCACCTGATGCAAAAAGCAAACAGCGACTGGGGCTCTCAGTGACAAAAAAAGCCAGCGCATAGCCCTCCTTACTGAATCAAAGGGTGGACTGTTCAGCTCAATATCAAAAGTGTAATTTTCAACTGACCTTTTCATTCAGAAATGAAATGGGAAAATAAGGATGCCAGCAGAAAGGTTGCTGAATTAAGGAGAGAACTCTGGGGCTGCTTCACAAAGGCTTTCCAGCTAGGGATGTGCAGCACATTGAATCCAAAACAGAAAAGCTGCTTCAGAGGGGCCCGAGGGCCCAGGACACATCTGTCGGCACCTGTGTCAAGAAGGTGCGTTCTTTCCTGAGCTTGGGTGGGAAGCAAGCAATCCCAGGAAAACTTTTCCCTCTCAAAGGCTGTTGCCCAAACAGCTAACAAAGGAGTATATAAGGAGTAAAAATGGCAACAATCTGCCCCTCAGACCATATAACTAGACTAAAAGCAGCAGCAAGAGTGGAGACCCCCCACCCCCAGGAGCTGAACCCAAGGACGCATAAGTTAAATGGAGCGATCACAGAAGGAGGTCAGTGCTTCGGGAGCCAGAGAAGAGACCAGCCCAACTTCAGAACATGCTCGCCCAAGTTAGCCGTGACCACGAGACCTCCCAGCCCCGGGCCTTCAATGGCAAGCAGATGCGTTTGGAGCAGGGCCGGTAACTCCCCTGCTCCCTCGCCAGTTGGGTCTTATAAGCGAAGAACAGCATCTTGAATCACGCTCAGCAATACTGCACTACCAACACCATCAAGGAGCCACGTGTGACCCCAGTGCTTTGTCCCACACTTCACCCCAACTGAAAATTATCAGATGGGTTTGTGCAACACGCTAGACTGGGCTACGGGGTAGTCGGGGAGTCTGTGGCTGAGTAAGCTTCAGGGCCTCAGCCATTGTCTTAGCAAGTCGTGGGAACCGGATGCGAAGTTAAGCCACCACATGATTTATTTGTTTGGCATAACATCTTATGTGAACACAGCCATTACCGAGAGCAACAGGTTCCCATCACTCAGTGACTTCTGGGGTTGAAGGGGGATTTAAAGTGTGGTCTTTTTGGCCCATTTTAATCATTACATGTGTGATTTACTAATTAACCCATGTTTTGTGATTAGGGTGTTGCGTGAACCCAGCCTCTGGGTTGGTTTCGAGAGCAGACCCAATACAGAGCATATTACAAGATGACCAGCAAGGCGTAAGTAATGCCAGTTTTCCAAAGCATGGATGCACTATGGCTGCAGAGGAGCAAGGGGGATTTGGAGCCCATCAGGAGAGGAACCCAGACAGTAGTTCTGGGAACCTTTTGCCCTTTGATTCTACTAGATGAGATCCAAAAGTGAACTTTTGCTTCTTGTTCAAGCTCATAATCCAACTGACAACCAGAGATGTATACTGCCAATAAATCCAGAAGGTATCAGTTTGAGGGATTTTAAAGGACTCACGTGTGAAGCTGCTGATAATCTAATATGTCCCATATTAAGACCAGCATCTGTGCCAAGGGAAAGTGGCCAATATAACATCAATCTTGGGCACCTTCAGTGAAAAAGGAAATTGGCTACAAAGAGCTGGCTTTGAGGGGTTAATGGAGCTAGTCGCTCTGGATGATGGGTCTCCACCAACGCCACAGCACATTTGCTGCAAAGCTGAAACGGAATACTGTTTTCCAGCATCCTGAGAAGATTTGGGGCAGGGGGAGGGTGTCTGTTAGAAGGGACAAATTCCTCCACTTGATTTATTACTAGATATGACTTCTGGAGCCTTTCAGCAACACGTCTATCCATCTTCAGCCCTCTTTCCTATCCGGGGTTACAGTTGTGTTCAAGATGCCTCACCCAATGACTGCTAGTAATATGCAAAAATTCATGTCCAGAGTTAAATAGATCTTGTTGAGTCCCAAAAGACTGGCAGCCCCTCCCCTTACAGCCTTCCTTCCCTTCCTGCTTTTTGTTCCCTGGAGACAAAGTTTCTTCTCCAGCCCCCTCACTCCTTGCATTTTGCACTGAGATTTATAATGTGTGAGTCCTTGCTAGCATGTTCTGCTCCACAAGACGTACATGTTGTTGAAAGGGACTCAGATATTTTACTGCCCTGAGCAAAGCCACACCAAGAAAGGAATCAGCTCTACCCTCCAGTGCCCTCCAAGCGCAAACCTCTAATGCAAACAGAAGAGGAAGGATGGAAGAAAAACTGTGTGGAAAGGCTTCCGTGTCATGGCTATCTGTCAGGACTCAGTGGGCATGAACAGCCCTGAGCTTTGGAGTAACAACAAAGGCGGTGCCTCCTGCCCCACCCTCCCTGTAGCAGCTTGTTGGCCATGGATGGAAAGAGAAGAGTGGCCGGCATGACCCTTCAGCCTAGTAACCCAAGATGGTGCCTTGCATGTTTTCAGCACAAAAGGTTGGAAAATGGAGAGCTACTTTGGGGAGATGGAGAAGATCTGAAAAGCCCATAAAGAAAGCAAGCTTCAGTTTGGAAACTATCTTTTTGGAGCAGACAAGATGTGCAATAGCTACCTAATGCCTCAGGAAAGAGGGCCCCCAAGAAAAAGCCCTGGGAATGATTCTCTCCATTGCTGTCCCTAGATGGCAGAGGCGAAACACAACTCATTCGGGCCCTGCAGCAACTGAAAAAAACTGGGTTTGCACCACAAACACCACTTGAATTAACCTGTTTCTGGGTTTGTAAAATACATTGAATCATGACCTAGCCAAAGGGGATGGTCTACACAAGATGCCAATCCGAAACCCCCCAACAATTGAGATCAACACTAATCAAGCTTTCCATGACATGAGAATGCAACCTCTGGGTCATCCATTGACCTGGTTAAGCATGTTGTGAAAACACGCCCAGGGAGTGAGTAACCTACTGCCTCCTCTCCACTTCCAAGAAACAGAGAGCATCTGGATGAAAGTTGTTTCTCCAGCATTCTTGCGCACTACATCAATCCACCTTCCATCAGATGTAATTTCTAGCAGCAATTGGAAAAATAGGGCCATCAGTCCTCTTCGTCTGAAGTGGAAATCTTGCTCTAGCCTCTTGCCTTAAAACCTCCCTCCTCCTGTTTCACCAGAACCAGAATTTATTTTGGGGGGAGGAGGTGTCTCAGCCACTGTGGCATGAAGATTTTTGACTGTGGCAAGAGGGTGGCTATGAGAAAGTGAGCTATGTTTCCTATGGATCCATTAAGCCCCAGTAATGCTCCTGAAGACCCAGCCAATGTAAGGCTCATCAGGAAGAAGAAATAAGGGTGAATTTGGAGAATTCTGGGACTGTATTCTGGATCTGAACTAGAGGATGAAGAGCAGAATCAGGGAAACCTGCCTACCACAGTAGTCCACGTGTGACACCACCAAGACATGAACTGTTCAGCTGTCTCAATGGATGAATTCTCCAGATATTCAGAAGGCCAGGCTACAAGGTTTTGTGCTTTTATCAAATAAAATCTTCAAAGAAAGCTGTTCATCAATAAGAACACCCAAATCTCGCACCACCAGTGAGGCTGTCAGCTGTCAGTCCTGAAAGGTAAAAACAAGAGGAGAGAGAGAAGGATGATCAGGAGGAAACACAATAAGCCCAAGTCTTGTCCAAATTCAATTTAAAGTGGCAGGAGATCCCAGTGAACAGCTGGAGAGGGAGGACATCAGCCAAGCCAGGGCAGAGGGGAGTCGCCAGCATAGGTGTGATCGTTACATTGAAAAGAACAAATCTGAGAACCCAACCACAAAGGAGAGAAAGTGAACAACAGCAGATCTAGGGTCAAACGTGCTGGAACACCCATAGATAAAGGGAAGGTTAAGAGCAAAGACCCTTCCCCTTGACTGAAGACCTTTGATGGGAAATATAGGAGCGATACCAACCAACAGTCATATCGTCAGAGCCTAATGGATTGGAATAAGATAGTGAAAAGTTGGGATCCAGGGTACCATGTGCTGCTGACAACTCCAGCAGCACCAGTACTGGCACCAGCAAATTGCTGCCCAGCCAAGGCAGTGCCAGCCCTGTAGAATCACCCCAAACCATGATTGAAATGTGTCAGCGAAATTATTTGCTGACAAATAAGGAAGGAACTGGTGAGTGCAACTGGGTCAATAATCTTAATCGAAAATGAAAGAGAAGATGGGGGATGAGATAAGCAGAAACTGAAGCTTCCAATGAAGGTTTCTTTAAAAGAGAGCGAAGGTAGGTGCGTTTTAGAGTGTCTGGAAAAATACCTGCCTTAAGAGAACAATTAACTGCCTACTTAAGAATGCCACGAAAAAGAATTGCATAAAGCAAAGAATGAAAAAGCCCAAAGGGGAGACAGTATAGGGAGCTTCGAAGGTTATTTTGGCTACCACTTCGATAATCAAAGAAAGTAAAACAACTAGACAAACATGGAGTGACAGAAACAGGTACGTGTGTATGTGTATGTCTTTGTGAGGAGAGAGAAGTGACACCATCACCCAACCACTCCATCTCCCAGAAGCCACATCCAGAAGACTCAGTTGCTCACCAGGTGGTCCTCTTATAGTCCTCTCAGCTGCTGCAAAGGAGGCGGTAATTCCCCTCCCCACTTCCTGCTGTTTCTCCCCCTCTGGAGAAATTTACAGATGGGGGTGCCCTTTCCCACCCTTTCTGCCTCCTTTCCATCCTCCATGGCTGCGGGGGGCGGGTTGCTGAAAACTAAAGCAGCCCCAGTGAAGGAACAGCTAGAGAGGCCACATCATCACGGGGCCTTTCTAGAACTTTGTTTCAATGACAAATGGAAGAAGGATGAGGGTTAGGGTCTCTTGGCCAAGTAGTTCACACAGCATGGGGGAGTTAGTTTAGCCCAAGCAAGGGGGCTAAATGTAATCCTCTTTAGGCTGGTTGTCTGGCTTAATTAACTGAGTTTTGGAATTAACTGAGCTTTAGAATTTATACAACACGCTGCATCTCCGTGACTTATTTAGGTGGGGTCTTGCGAAGAGAGCCTGTGTCTGGGTGCACATGTGTGTATGAGATATTGGGAATGGTGAAATCAATTTATTTAAAGGTGGGAGAAGTGTTATAATTGTATGAAGAATAATTATAACACAGGCACTTAATTAATGTCAATTAATTCACATAATCTAATCCAGTCACCAACTCTTTGTACTGCTATCTAAATTCAAGTTTACTCAAAGACTGGAAATTTCCATCACTTTGAATTTGTTTTGATTACTGCAGAAGCAGGTCAAGCTTGGCAGTTTAAGCGCAGATGATCCAGCCTGAGGACGGCTTTCCACACCTCGGCCCTTGCGGCAACATCCTTGTTGCCTTGATCAACGTTCCCCTTTGCAGCTGTCGAAGCCACTTGTGAACAGTGGAGAGAGGGGCAGAATCACTCTCCGGCCAACCTGCAAAGTCTCTGGAATGGGCCTCTGTTCCCGCCCGGTTCTCTTCGATGCATCCAGTGGGGGTGGGAGGGGGGGCATTCAGGCTGTCAAAGGAGCCGCACCAGTTGGCACTGGCTTTATGGAGAAGCGAATGCGAATGCAGAAAGAGGGTGCTGACAAGTGAGCAGGGCAAAGAGAACAATGCTTGGGGGAAAACCAACAAGAATGTTGTCATCTTTCTCTTGCAAAGGGAAGAACGCTCCCGGTGTCTCTGGGTAAACAGCCCCCCATCATCACCATTAGAGCTGACTTTAATTTGGAAGAATTATGTCTAATGCAAATACTAAGGGAGGACGAGGCGAATGCAGTCTGGAAACCCATTTTGCAATTTCTCAGTTTTCTTCCCTCTAAAAAGGCACCTCTTTGCCGGTCTTTTTCTCAGAGGGCTTAGCCCCGTGGTTAGCCCTGTCCCCGTCAACCTTTAGAAGGGCAGGGAAGACTTGCCGTTTCCTCGGGCGTTTGGGTCAGGATGATTGGAGTTCCTGTCCGAGGAGTGTCAGGACTCAAGGCCTGATCGCCGATCAATTGCCGCCTTTTGTTCTTAGCTGCTGTTGATTTTGTGTTTGTATTTTTGTCCTGTGGCTTGTTGTACAGTGCCCACAGTCACGCTGTTTGAGTGGGGCAGCCATATAAATTGAATAAAAAAATAAACCAGCCAGCAAGTAAACAGGTAAATGAGGGTCTTGAGGATCCTTCCCCATTTCTCTGGGCGGTGGCGCTGAGCTTGCTTTAGGTCTCGAGGGAGCTGGCCTGGAGGCCCACGTTTCCCGGTCACAAAAGTCTCCCTGGAGGGTAGATGAAAGATGGGAAGCCAGGGAGGCTGCAGGCTACGGGAGAGAGGATTATGCATGGAAAGAAAGAAGGAGCCAGGGTTGTCTGCAGGGAGGGGGTCAAAAAAGTCAAGATGGTGCCCAGTCATGCAGTCAAAGCCCTGCCCTTTTTTATGTGTATCACGACTGGGACCACCAGGGGCTAGAAGGGACCGAGGCTGCTGAGTCAGACCCGTGAGCATCACTGCGGAAGTCATCCTCCCAATTCCCATTTGCATTGTGCACCACCGTCTCAGTCACGCAAGGAAAATGAGCCGGCCAGAAATGGTTCTGCCTCTGTTGTGTTTTGCAAGGACCCATCTTGCAAAGGAGGGGAAATGGAGGGACATTCGATTCTCTAGCATCTCATAACTTTGGGGAGCCCGTGAAGAAGCAACAGGGAAGGTCCTCAGAGCTGCAAGTGGGCCCTTGAGACAAGGAGTCTCCCCAGGTCCGCTCTGTGAATTTCATCAGTTAACTCTTTTGCTTTCGGTCAGCCTCTTTGCACAGAGGTTTTCTAGGAGTATTAAAGGCTGCGTGCAGTAATGCAATATTCTGGAAATCAGAGTGAGCCTTCGCTGCTTAGAACAGCTAGGCGAGCTGTAGATTGGTTGGACCGTAACTCCCAAAACCTGTTTATAAAGTAGGCTAGCTCTCCAAATAGCACTTGATCAGGCCCTCAGTTCTCAGCCATATCTGTACGTAGGACTTGGTGGTCCACCAAGGCAGAATTCAAATGGAAATCTCAAGACTTTCCAGAATCTCAGGATGATGGGCTCTATGAGGGCTGCCCTGGCAAGCTGGCAGCTGCATTCCCTGGGGGCTGGAGCAAAGCCGTGTGTGGGGCCAAGACAAAAACAGAACTCGACAGAATTTAATTTAAACAAATTAATCACAGATGGTGTGATTACTCACCATATATTTAATAATTTCCCCCTTCTGTTGCGTAAATAATTACCATTTGGTGGCAAGTTACAAGGCGAAAGATTAATGAGCAAATGGAGAGGTGTCATGCTTCTGTACATGGGTGTTTTTTCTACATTGGAGTGGGACATAACTCAGTGGTGGAGCATATGTTTTGCATATGGAAAGCACCACATTTAGTCCCCCAAGATAAATAAGAAAGATCTCAGAGAAGAAATTCAGCTAGAGGGGTAATTGCACCAACTGAATGGCTTCATGGTCAAGGTAGGAGGAAGCAACTTCAGCATCTTCCGCCTTCTCAGTTCTGTGTCATTCAGCAGAGAGCACGAAGGGATATGCTGGAATAAAACTCCTACGGAACAGATGGTTGCATCTGACTCCTTGATCTAAAGCAGCGTTTCTCAACCTGAGCAACTTTAAGACGTGTGGACTTCAACTCCCATGCTGGCTGGGGAATTCTGGGAGCTGAAGTCCACACGTCTTAAAGTTGCCAAGGTTGAGAAACGCTGCTCTAAAGAGCATATTTGCACCGTTTCAGGCCCCATGTCAAGCGTTTAGACGGGCATCGAAGATCAAGACAGGCCCAACATTGACAGGGACCACATCACATCAAATCAAATCCTGCAAGAAAATCAGCATCTCTTCCTGGGGGAATGAAGAGACTCATTGTCAGTCTGAGATGTGATTATAATCTGGGTTTCTCGGAGGGACAGACAGGAAAAACACTGTTAATATGTGCTAACATCATTTTAATTGGCTATAATCCTTACAACAAGTATGTAATATATGAGGATCTGTCTGGGAGGTCTTGCTGCAAATACACAAGCCTTCACACACCTCTGTTTCAACGCACCACAGTCCTAACCAAACTCAGTACAGCGTTCCTAACCGTGTGCTAGCCTGGTCTTTAATTGTTGCAAATTGGCTCTGGCAAGCGATGGAAGGCAGAGAAACATGCCGATAATGTTGGTGTTGACAAACTCAACGGGTAGGAAGGACGCTGAAAGGTGGGAGAGAAACCCCTGAGACAGTTCTAGGTTCTTCTTGAGGGGACACCATGTTTCACATCATCTGCATGCCCCCAAACCTTGCAGGGAGAGTTATTCTCAGACAGCAGCTGAGGATAATAAACCATTTACTTGTGTATTTATATTTATGGTTACCTATTTACACTGGCCACTAATCAGCATAAAAATGAATAAATCAGGAGTTGACCACAGATACAAACAATGGAAACGATGAACCATGAACAAATGGCTCACCAAGATGCGTTTTAAAGCCCCTTCTGAAAGCCAAGGAATGTCGACCAAGGTTGGGAATGCTCTGGGAAAACCTATTTTCCTGCCCAGGTTGCCAAATCTGCACTGGGGAAAATCGTGTTCTCCAGTCAAGAAGGAACTGACAATAAAAGCTGCATCCAAACTTTTAGAAAGCCTTTCTCTGGCGGCTTTGCATCCCTGCGAGAGGAACCAGCAGAGTTGGGGAAACGCTTCCTGAGATGCTGCGCAGGCGGAGAGTCTCAGCTTGAATCTGCAGCACCTGCGGGTAGGGCTGGAGAATGGCCCTGCGAGCACCACAAAGCCAGGTGGGCCACCCTCTGTCTCGAGGGCACGCTCAGCCTCTTTCTAATACAGGATGCTGGGTCTTCCTGTCCATACAGTCCAGAACAAACAACCCTCTTTCTCTGTGCTTTCTGGACACGCCGAGAAAGTAGAGAATGGCCAGCTCCTCCCCACCAACATCTAAGATGGCCCGGTCAGATGACGGCCACCATTCTTGCGACGGAGAACTGGGCTTCTTGTTCACGGGTGCTCTCTGGAGCTGGACTCCCAGCCAGGCTTATGGGTGTGATACATTGAGTGCTGCTCCCGGCGAGAGCCCCAGAAAGCAGCCGTTCCCCCACCTCCTGGGACCACAATGGCCCTTTTGAACGGGCAACCGGCCAGCGCTTGCTCGAGCTCATGGCACGTCTCTGGACTACGGACTTTTCACACTGAGAGGATGGATTGGGACTGGCCTCGCTTTTGCTGCGGCTGCTTCCAGCCCCCCATCGCTCCCCGAAGAAGCAGCCGAGCTAGCTGTGTTTTTGTCTGTCTCTGGGGGTGGTTCTCCAGCAGAGCAGGGCTGGCCTGGCCAGGCACGAGCTGCTCCCTTCATGGGGAGGTGAAGGAATTCGTGCAGCCGAGGACAAAGACCCTGTTTACATGGCCACCAGATTTGGGTGTTCCCAGGCCAGGCATGCATCCATTGCGCAATCCCTCAGCCCCCATGCCAAACTCTATGGTGCATTAGAAAGGCCTGGCACACCTGACCTTTTCTTCTACTCCTCTTTCTCTAGACATGGCCTCCAGTGTGGATGGGGGAGACTAGTAAATGTAGTCAAGGAGGAGGGAGGGAGGGAGGGAGGGAGGGAGGGAGGAAGGAAGGATTTAAATTTTCCCTAGCCAACTGCTTGTTTCCCAAATGTCTTGCTGCTGAATGTAAGGTTTTTAAAAATCCTCCATTGGTACCAAGAGAGGTTGGGATTTTGAGAAAACAGCAGGGGAAGGAAGGAAGGAAGGAAGGAAGGAAGGAAGGAAGGAAGGAAGGAAGGAAGGAAGGAAGGAAGGAAGGAAGGAAGGAAGGAAGGAAGAGCTCATCCTCTTTCTTGCCCTTTACGTGTGGATCCAACCTCTACTGGAAGATTCCCCCCTACAGTCAGCCTTGTCATCTCCCAGCCTTTCTCAGGCCAGTTCAAAACATACCTGAGACTGATCCAGGCTGTCTTCATTATGAGAACATAAGCTGTGCCCTGCTGGTCCATCTAGTCCAGCAGCCTGTCCTCACAGTGACCAACCAACCACACAAGGAAGCCCACGAGTGTCCCAGCACATGGTCTTCAGAAGCAGTTCCACACCATCAAGGATAAGAGCCATGGATCGCCAGGACTTCCATGTATCGAGCCTTTTTTTTTTGAAGCCAGTCAAGCTGATAGCCATCATCACATCTGCCTATCTAACTGGACATCAAGATATTAAGTCTAAAGACTCCTAAGTCTCAGAATCATAGATAAAGTTGGAAGGGACCTTCATTTATTTTTTTATTTACTCGCTTGCAAGGATTGTACGCCACCCATTCCCAAAGCTCTGGGTGGGTAACAGTCAACGTAATATAAAATCATAACCCCCCAAACCCAAATACATACATTTTAATAACAATATTTAAAAATAGGGGAAAAATAGAAAATACAAATGTCATTTACCTGCAACCCTTACCTTCGGTTCTAACACACACACCCCCACCCCCCCGTGCAGGACAGAACAGGTAGGTCTTTGCTGTCTCCTAAAGCCCGAGAGGGACAAAGTGCTCTTCTGGGTGGGAGTTCCAAAGGGTGGGGGTGGTTACGGAATTGGCCTGTCATCGCAAGGAAATTGACCCTATCTGATATGACTGGATTGGTAGATAAACATAGGACGAGGTAGTCCCTCAGATAATCCGGTCTGGACTCATAGAGAAGCTGACCTGCAGCTGTTGCAGCTCCTGAAGCAGTGTGGTTACCCAAATATATTAGGAGACATCCATCACTGCCCGGCCACCACATTCCGGACCACCTGCAGCTTCCAAATGATCTTCAGGGGAGCCCCACGTAGAGCACTTTACAGTAATCCACATGGGAGGTGTCCAGGACATGGGTGACTGTGGACAGGGCCTCCAGGTCCAAGAATGGTTACAAGCAGCACACAAGATGTAGCTCCTAGCCACAGCTACCACCTGCTCCTCACGCAGGAGTTGTGAGGACCCTGAAGATCTTTTGGCCCAACCCTGTGCCAAGTGCAGGAATTTGCTCCCACAGCGTGCCTGACATAGTACCTATATAGCCTCCAGCAAAGGAGAGCTCTCCACTTTCAGCATCAGTCTGTTCCATTAGTGAACAGCTCTTACCATTAGGAACTTCTTCCTAATGTCCTACCAATACAATAATACCTCGGTTCATGAATGCTTCTGTTCACGAACAATTCGGTTCGCGAACAGCAGCGTTCGCAAAATTTTGCTGCCGTTCACGAACTCCGCATCGGGTGACGAACACGACCCGCGGCCACCTTCCCTGCTCTGACACGTCGTCGTGGCTTCCTCTAGGCGAGATCGTGGTTGCAGACAGACACTGGCTGTGAAGCTTTTTGGTGTCGCCTCAAGCAAGGTTAGTGTTCTCTCTCTTTGTACTGTACTGCACTGTATTTTGTTTCATATTTTTGTGGTTAAAAAAAAATACATATGGTTCGGAACGGATTAACCGTATTTACATTGAACCATATGGGGAAATTTGATTCGGTTCGCGACCAGAATCGTGGAACGAATTAAGTTTGTGAACCGAGGTACCACTATCTGCTTCCTTGAATTTAAACCCTTCATCTCGTTATCTCTTTTCAAGTAACTCTGAACCAGTCTGCCCCTTCAGGCCTCCCCACGCTTCTCTTCTCCAGACTCAGCATATCAGATGCTCCCATTTTCTCTTTTGTCCCCCCAGATCTCTGTCCATCTGGTTGTCTCCTCCTCCACAATTGGTCAATGTCCTTCCTAAAATGGGCTGCAGCATTCTAGGTGCGGTTCGGCCAATGCAGAACAGAGGAGCAGTGACGTCTTTTGGACTTGGCATTACGCTTCTGTTAACGCAGCCTGGAACTGCCCTGGCTATCCTTGCTGCTGTATCACACCACCGGCTCATCTTCCGCTTGTGATCCACCAAGACCCCCAGATCCTTTCCTTACATACAGTGCTGTTGTCTGCCTCTAAAAAATGGTTTTATCCCTTCTCCTACACACGCTGTGGATGTCTTTGGGAACATTTTGCAATAAAACCCCAGGGGCGGTTTAAGGGAAAGCAAAGGGGAGGAGATGGGTTAAAAAATATAAATAAAATACAGTGAGACACCCCCCCCCAGCAATGTTCCACTTGCCATGGCAGCCAGGCTTTCCTTCCTTCTCAACTTTCCGTCTTATTGGCTCCTTTTCCTAAATGTATTCATTTGTTAGATTTAGAAGGGTGCCCAATTCCATAAGAATCCTGCCAGCCCAATGCTCCAGAGGACCTGGGCGGTGAGACTAGCGGGCACACCGATCCACCCCGACCAAGCTGTTTCTTGACAGCCTTTTGCTCCCCGCTCCCTGTGCTCAGCGCCACCGGCACCCGATCTGCTCACAGCCGCACTCCTATTACAACGTTCAGACTGGCCCCAACCCTGTTCAAAAGCTTGGCTATTCCCTCAGGCCTGGAGTGGGGCTAAAAGCCAGCCCAATTGTGGGGCCATATGGCTGTCCTTGTCCTGAGGACCTGGGTTGCATTCTATCCATCTTATCAGGGTGGCTATTTTTCCAAATTCTGGAGATTTCCTGTTCAGCCTTTCATGCATTGCCAGCTGCCAGAATGGCAGAAGGGAGACCAGACCGTGAGATCTACGGCTCATCTCGCCTCGCCCAAGGGACCGCGCTGTTGCTGGCAAGGCTCAGGGCCCTGGGTGCTTAATCTACTGAAAAGGAAAGAAAGGAGACAGGGTCAGCTGCATTCCATTCCATATATTTTAACAAAGCAAGTGTTTTGATTTATTTCTTTGGAGTACTGGACTTCAGGGTGATTCTCTGCCCCAGCAGCACCCAGACCCAGGCATGATGGGCTTATGAAGGCGGCCTCAGCCTTGGAGTTCATGGCACGTAAGCCCCAGCCTGATTCTCCCATGTTTCACTTCCACTGAACAGTTAAATAACAGGCAAAAAAATAGGCTGTGCTGGGCATGCCGGTCCCCCTGGGTATCTGTGGGAATTGGCATCCTCGGTTAGCAGAACACGTTGGCTGCGTTCACACAACACGCAACGCCCAAGAAGATAAAGTGAGAGCCGCAACAGCCCTGCAACACTAACCCACCGTGGCTGATCCCCCATGTCGTGCGAGCTCAGACCCTCTTCCTGCCCCAGTTAATCCAAGGCTCAAGGACAGCGTCCCTCCCGCTTTATCCAGTGGATGTCTCTGGCAGGCAGCGGCTCTCCGAAGCCCTGTTGACAAAGATCTTCCCTGGCCTTCTGGCCCAGGAGACTGTATCTCAGCGTTTCCCAACCTTGGCCACTTTAAGAGGTCTGGATTTCAACTCCCAGGAGTTGGTCCAGACTTCTTGAAGTGGCCAAGGTTGAGAAACATTGCTGTAACTAGAAGGAATTAAATCTCCTCCAAGCAGACAGTGCCCCCTTCCCTGGCTCATGGGCCCTTTTTGCAGATATCTCATCAAGGGATGCTTGTACACTTACCCCCTACCCCCCCAGCCCACACCCCTTCCTTTTGCATCCCCAGGGATCGCTGCAGTCATGTTCCAGTGTGAAAGTTATTACGAAGGGATTGGAGATTAGGCACACCATCGTAATGGGTGGAACGGCGGCACACTGTATCCGATTGCTTGCAACGCCAGCCCTCACGGAGCATCTCGTGGATGGCAGGCCCCAAGCACCCGGGGGGCGGGATTTGGCATGTGTGATCTGGCCTTCTTGCAGGGGGGTGCGTCTCGTGTGTGTGTGTGTGTGTGTTGAGAACTGGTGTGTGTGTGTGTGGGGGGGTTCTTTGGGGTTGTCCACTGGCTCTGCCGAAATCAGCAAGTGAGAAGCAGTGTGACTTTGACTCACATGTTATCCTGCTGGGCAGATGCCAGGTACAGATCCCGGCATACAAAAAGGAAATATTTTACTTTTTGCTGTTACTCTTTAGAGTAGAAATAGTAAACTTTATTACAGTCATTGACCAATTTGTTCTTTAGAGGTTATGTATTTCTTCTGTTTCAGGCTCAGCACGCACGCATGCAGGATGGTCAGCAGTTTCAAGTTTCAAGTGTTTACTGATTCTGGCAGGCAGAGGACTGTGTGTGCAAGGGCACTCGTACACCAGTGACCCTAAACAAGAAAGTAAAATCTT
Organism: Python bivittatus; assembly: GCF_059951505.1. Classification (NCBI taxonomy): domain Eukaryota; kingdom Metazoa; phylum Chordata; class Lepidosauria; order Squamata; family Pythonidae; genus Python; species Python bivittatus. The sequence goes on along the minus strand of NW_028277097.1, from coordinate 24,281,618 downwards.
CCCTGTGATGCCTGAGTAAACGGTGCACCGGGAATGGTGCAAAGGCCCAGGCGTCTCAGAAAGGGAGTCAGCCGGTCTAGGGTTGAAAAGCCGAGGTTTGTCTGGCACGCCAGATCCAGAGACGTGAGAGCTCAGAGCCAAGGTTGGGCCCCTTGTTCCCAATGGAGAAGCCAGTGATGGGGGGCTGCAAGGTACAGGCCAGTGCGGGCAAGACCCAGATAAGGAAAGGGTTAGGGTTAGGGTTAGGGCTAGGGCAGTGTTTCTCAACCTTGGCCGCTTGAAGATGTGTGGACTTCAACTCCCAGAATTCCCTAGCCCCATGCTGGCTGGGGAATTCTGGGAGTTGAAGTCCACACATCTTCAAGCGGCCAAGGTTGAGAAACACTGGGTTAGGATTAGCTGATTTTGCTTCTCAAGTTCTCCTGCTCAGTTCTCCAGAGTTCGTGGCGCATTCCCAGGCTGGGCAGCTGCTTGGAATTTGGGCTTCCATCAGCTGAGTCCTCTTCTCGCCCTGTTCTGGATGATGGCTGGCAGAGTCAGCCTCAGGTGCTGGATTGCTCCCTGAGCCCTGAGGCAGGCAGACCCTCCAGAGCAGGGTCCTCCAGGGCCTCCAGCTCAGAGAAGACCGTGACATCTCCAGCTTTTAAGGATGTGTGCATGTGTGTGTGTGTGTGCGCGCGTGCGCGCACAGAGGAAAGAAGGCCTTCCTGTTGCATATCATGGGCTCCCATCTGAAAATGCTGGCTTGGCTCTGCTTTCCCTGCCGGGTTATGCCCAGGATCGTAGAGGGCAACCTCCAGCACGCCTGGCCTGGAGCTCCGCAAGATGGCTAAGAGTTGGCTGAATCTTCAGGAAGAAGGAAGTGATGCAGACTGGCCCCTGCTCCCCCCGCCCCCCCGATCTTGGGTCCAATAAATTCTAGCCCGAGGAGATTCCCATCCATGGGGAAGGAACTGGCCTGCTGCCAGCCTCCCTTTGCCTTCCCCTCCTGGCAGAAGGCACCTGCTGCACCCTGGAAGCACCCATCTTGTGTCTCTTTGCTGGCTCGCTCACCGCCATCAGCATCACCCTCCTGAGTGCCCGTGGTGGAGAAGGGCAGGAGACAGGTGGGAGGACTGGTGTGCGTGTGCCTTTATTGTCAAGGTTCAGGAGGCAGGGGAGAACAAAGCAAGTGAGCAGAGGAAGTCCAGGGAGGGGGCCTGGAGGGGAGAGAAAAGAATGTGTGCCATTCACAGAGGCGGAGAGCCGCCCTGCCTCTCTGGCTAATGAGGAAACGGGCCAGCCGTGGAGCGCAGGCACAAAGAAGGCCCTTCACGAGGAGACGGACAACCCCCTCGCCCCAAGCAGGACCTGCACTAGTGACTTACAGTGTTTCCTAGAGTCGTCTAATCAACAGAAGAGTAATAAGGACCAGCTTTGCATTGCTGGGGAGCGCTGGAAGACACCGGGGACCTCCAGCCCCCTCGCCCAGGCACGAGAAGGCCCTTCGCCCGGCCCCAGCCTAGGAGCAAGGCAGACTTAAAGCCTCTCCAGCACTTCCGGTGTTAGGGTTTCCCCGCTTGCTCGGACATCGTCCGAGGGCAGCCTCAAGGTGGGTCCAATCCGCTGGGCTTTGCCCTGTGGCCTTGGAGGGAAGTGTCCCTGGGGCAGCCCCGCTGGACGGGTGGTTTGGTCATTATTCCTCTCCTCTCCTCGCATCGTTCCTGCTCTTCTGTGAGACGCTGCCCAGAATCCAGAGTCACTGCGAGTCAAGCAGCGTTAAATAAATAAAGTAAGTAATCAATCCCCATTTTTAATAGAGAGCTCTGGATCCCCTGAGCTTCATCCAGATAGAAGCCCTACTGCAATTCTTTGGGACTTGCCAGTGCCTTTGATCCTGGGGGTGGGGACGTCAGATCTTGCTGGAAACCATTACAGACGGAAGAGAAATGTGAGCTGACCAAAGTTCCGTTTGGATTCACTCAATTTGCACTTCTTGACACTACGGACGCTTGTGTGCTGATGGAGTCGACCTTTCTCAGAATTTTGTGAGACGGATAGCAACTGAAGCACATGTGCCTAAAATCTGTCTATGAAGCTGTGTTATATTAAAGGAATAATCCATGCATGATGGTGCATACCGGAGAAAGTTAATGCAAAAATTAATAAAAAATGTGATTTTTTTCCCAAACTCACAAGCTGACAAGGAAATAGGCTAAAAGAAATATGTGATCAGGAATAGAAATCAACCCACGCCTGACTGATTAGCCCCTCCTGCTGAGCCCTTTCTGACAGTACAAGGGAACCACAAGAGTAGGATTTGCACCGGCTCTGTAAAGAGCCTGCCCGACAGCAAAGCAGCCGGAATGATCATTTGGGAGAGCAACCTTCATAAAGCTCTGCAGCCAGCTATGGACTGCACACAATTCATAAAAAAGCCTGGGATCCTTGCACTAATTACACACTGTTCAAAAGAGACAGTAAAAAAGCTAAGAAAGAAACAAAAGCTAAGAAGGAAACGAAAAGACCAGAACACGTCCTTCCAGCAACCAACACCCAGATAAGCCGGGATTAACACCAGGCAAACAGTCAAGCAGAAAACAACACTCTAATCAAGGGACTGCCAAGGAGGAAACCCCCACCCCACCCCCACTGGCAGGGCAAGGTACTGTGTATAAGCAGGGAGCAAAGCCCACCCTCCCTCGCACTGATGATGTGACCTAGTCGGGGAATGAAAGGTCTGCAGGAAAACCACCAAGTTCAGAGAGGCCCAAGGACTCCACAGTTCAACCCTGAGCTACTGAGATTCTCTTCTATTGGAGCCACGTATGGGCGTCAAATGCTTCAGAAAGCACGCGAAGCAAACCCCACCCTCCCTCGCACTGATGACGTTACCTAGTCCGGCAATGAAACGTCTGCAAACAAACAACCAAGCTCAGGGAGCACCCAGGTTTCCACAGTTCACCCCTGAGCTACAGCCATTCTCTTCCATTGGTACTACCACTGCGTTCCCAAAATTCTTGGGACGGTCCTGGCTGCACATCTCACTGCATGCAGCAGGGAAAGATGGGAGCATGACTGACCATCAAAACTGAAAGTGTGATTGCTTAATGCGCCACAACTCAAAAGAAGTGCTTCTGCCCACCCACTTCCCGTATCTGGCACGGCATGTATTAATTGATTCAGGGTGTTTGGATTTACAGTCACAGCTACGATTTTTAAAAGTGCCCTCTGTAAAGGTATGCAAAGCTTGTTTTTAAAATCTGACTGCCCAACTTCCTGGTGAATCCCCAGGACACAATCCTTACAAGGAAGGTCCCTGTGATGCAGCTCAGGGTGGTACCAAAGTTGAGCCCAGGACTTAAGTTGAAGAGTTTCTAAGCAAGGATGGTTAATTTGCAGCACGACAAAGAGGATTTGACTTCCCACATAAGCAGCAACAAAAATAAGAAGGACGTTTGCATGTGTATAGACAAAACATGCTAAAAAGCCATCTACCTTCCTCCTGTTTCTGCAGCCTGGGCACTTCTGCCATTTCCCCTTTGCAGCTCGGGGTTTTAATAAAAAGCAAATTAGGTCTTCCAAGCCTGACATCTGCCTGCTCTTGGCTCCAGCCACGTGGCATGCCTTGGGACAGAAGCAAGATCTGTGGCCATTTCCGTGGGGAGCACCTTGCCTGGGCCCAAAAGATGCATGACCCCTGTGCAAAGCTCAGCTGTGCAAACGGCTGCCTCTGCTCCCAGCCACGTGACCTTAGAAACAAGGAAGCCGGGTTCTCTTGTGGCCCTCTCCAAGGACAACCAACTCTGGGCCACTTATCGTCCAGATAACGCGCCTGATACTTGAGCTGGGGCTGCTGTGTCGGCTTCTACGGCATGCCAGCTTTTTCCAGAGCACTTCCAGCATTGCACATCTGGGTGCATCTGCTGTTGAACCTCAGTGCTCACTCCGACGCCTCTGGGCCAGGCTAACCTTTAAGGATTTCCCGCCCTTCAGAGCTTCTGGCCCAGGCTGAAATTAAAATTAAATTAAAAGGCAGTGGAGAGCAACGCTCACTTCTCACTCCCCCATATAAACCACCGTGGTGGTTTTATTATAATGGCTGCATTGTATTTATAGTTGCGCTGTGCACTTGTCTGTTGTGTTACTCTTCAGGGCTTCCATTATCACAACTTATCATTTATACAGCACGTTTAACTGGCAAAGTCACCCCCTGCCCTCTGGCCACCAACTTAACGAAACGTCTGCAAGAAAGCCACCAGGCTCAGAGAACCCCAAGGACTCCACAGTCCAGCCCTGAGCTCCAGAGATGCTCTTCTATGGATACCTTCAAGCCCTTCAGAAACACACCCAACACCTTGGAGAAGGGGAGTTAGACAGTGGATTTAGAAAGGGGCTCGAGGGGAAAAGCTCAGTCTTCTGATCCTGCAGCAGCGGACAGGAGAGCATTTTTCTCCTGTCCCTCGTGGAGTTCTCAGGTCTTCAGGAAGGCTTGTGCAGGCTTTTTAGAGCGTGTGGGAAAGTTAAGGGCCCAAATAAGGCAAAAACGGTGCTATTCAAGAAGAGAAGCTTTGTAGCACGTTCCTGGGGCTGTCGTATGTTGACACCCCGCTGCAAGTCTGGCACGCTGAGCAAGAGGGGGTGGCTGGGAGGCAGTGGGTGCAGTTTCCCCAGGAGGGGGCGCTGCAGGGGTCGGGACTCCCTCCCCTCCCTTCGCCTCCAGCCCTGAGAACAGGAGCAGTCGCAGCTCCATTATACCTCCCGGCTGCCTCTTAGGGCACAAGGGTGTCATTGCACAGGCTGAGTGCACAGAGGCACACTTGGAGCCCACTCCAGAAATGCAATCCCATTAAAAGCTTCTTGACTTTCTGCTGTTCAGACCATGGCCCTCCCTCTGTGCAAAGTGGAAGCAGAAGAGGAGAGCAATCCAAGGGTTCAAGAGCCAGGGCTGCAGGGTCGAGGGGCTCACGGGGGCAGCAACCTTCTTCAGAGGCCTGTCTGTGAGGATAAAATGGGGAGGGGAGGGGAGGGGAGGGGAGGGGCAGGCCCCCAAATCATTTGTCCCGGATGTTGCCTGGCCAAGCCTTCATGGGGTGGGGGGGAGGGAAGAAACACGCCTCTGTTTAAAGTGTTGAGAAGGGCGGGGGGCGGGGGGAGCTATGCTACCAAATCTGCTATCGTGTTGCACATTCTTTCTTCCTTTTCATGTAATTGCTACACACTGCTGTGTATGTCTTTACAGTTTTCCCTGGTTACATATTTTGTGTGCACTTTCCCCTGATTAAGATAAATAGAGATAATCCACATTTTGCAAATGTTGCAATAACTATGTTGTTATTCGTAGGCAGCTCTATTGTTACATACAAATATGTATATACAGTAAGCATGTTTTGAACAGAAAATTGATTGCAACATTTGCACAAGGCAGATATTGACGTGGAACCATCGCTGTTTTACTTCCTGATTAGAGAAGTATGGATTGGAGCAGCAGTCTTTAAAACTCTTTTTGCCCCTATCCAGGTACTGTAAAAAACCGATGGGTAATAAACAGTCAAGCAGAGCGTCTCCTGGCAATGGGTCCGAGCCGTCTTCCTGTGGTGAGCAGGAGGGCCACCCGCCTCAACTTCGACCCCAACCAGGAAAGACTTCAGAGGGTTCCTGAGAGGACCCCCAGGAAGATCAGAAGCTTCAAGAGCCCTTAAAGATCCTCTGTGGTGGACAAGGGGACCATTTGGCCGGCCAGCCTCGCGCGAAGGGCATCATTGCAGCCTCTTTACGAGCTCACAGATGACCCTGAGAGGGCTTGATGGCGGATTAATGAGGAAACAGACCAGAGTTCCCTCTGCAGAGCGAATCCGTCTCCCCCAAGTGCTGGGTCAGCAGCACGCTGCCAGGTTGCTCCGTGGCGCCTCCTGCGTCTGTGGCGGTGCCAGCGCTGCCAGTTTCTCTGACTTTGTCTCAAGGTCTGGCATGGGCAGCAGAAGGCACCTGCTTCCTTTGGAAGCCAAGAAATACCAGGGTTTGAGGGCGGGCAAGCTAGAGAGACGCCTAGCAGAAGCAACGTTCGCGGGGGACCAGCAGCAGCTGCCCTGTGCTCCAGAGATGGGCGTCCAACCTTGCACAGACATATTGCAAAAGTGCTGTTGCTGCCAAGTATTTCAGGCACCAAAGTCAGAGTGTGGCTCATCTCTTGAGTCCCTTGCTTTAACGCCGATAGAGGGGTTTCCTGGCTTCCCTACCCTGGGCGGAAAGCGATGCAATATTCACTGCACAGAGTGGTACGACGTTCACCCTGCCCAAAATGATGCCATTCCCACCCTGCACAGTATCCACCCTGCACTCTGCTCATGGAATAAACGGTGAACTGCGGGCAATGGAAGGGAAACTAGAATCAGCTGTCACGATAGATTGTTTGGGAATGCTCTGTTGAGGTGCATTCACATCTCCCACTACAATCTGCTGTGCGGGAAGAAGCGTCGGTGCCTGCGAGGTTTTCTTCACCTCCCCGTGCTCCTGCCCTCTCCCCCAGGGAGAGAGTTCAGCTCCCTCCGCTTCTGCTCTGAAGCCCAAACGTCTCCGAACGCTGACTGGCCTTCTCAGAAAAAAGCGACAGCCAGGATTTAGACATTTGGCAGCTTTTTCTCAAGCTGAAAAGCACCTGATAAATATGCTAAATCAAACCAAACCAAGTAACAAAATAAATCTGGATGCATCTGGGGATGGGCTGGAACTCTCACTGTAAATCAAATGGGGGCAGCGGGGGGGGGGGCAAACAGAAAAACGCTCTTCCTGCCAACTGCACAGAGCCGCATGTTCCGAGGATGAACGTGGAGGTGAGCCGTTATCCTCCCATTTGCGATGAAGCAGCAGCAGCAGCAGCCAAGCCCACTTGTTCTGGGTTCCGACGGCAGGCCAGGCTGCGCTGCCTGGAAGACAGCCAGCCGCGAGAAGGCCAGGCTCTCTCCAGGCCAGCTTGCTTGCCCTTGGCACTGCCAGCCGCCAAGCAACATCTGCTGCCCATTTCAGAAAGGGCCAGTGGGAAGCGGAAGGCCACATTCCTCGGTCCCCAAGTCCAAGGTCGGGAAGTCAGAAGGCGCAGGCGCTGCTTAGCGCATGGGCACATTCAGAGGTGCTGAGCCCCAGGCAATCCTTGGTAGGCCCAACGATGCTGCGGCTGCCCTCTTGCTCCTCTCCCTTCTCCCGGCTCCCCCCCCCCGGCCTTCTTTGTCTTCCCAGGCGTTTTCTAGAGACTGCAGGCAACATCTGCGTAACAGGAGTCTGAGCTTGTAACAACCCTTTGCCTACAGCGAAGAACCTTCACTTCCTGCCAGAAAAAACTGCGTGTAGCTTGAAAGTTGTTGTTTTCTTGGGCTATTTAAAGTGTAGCTCCTCCCTGCCTTTGTATCCATTCACCACATCATGATTATCATCAGTCCTGGTGGCTCTCAAGCCTCTAAGGACAACGGTGGCCGAATTCGGATTGTCGAGGGAGGAAGATCCTCTTTAATTCTCTTGAAGAGCAGGAACATGCTCCAGCCCGCACATCAGGCTCCTTGTGAACGGACAGAATCGGAGGCAAGCTCAGCGTTGCCTTGCCCACCCTTGGCCAGCATGTGAAATCTCGTGCCACATCTCTCCTGAGGACACCCTCCGAATTTCTGCTTTAAAAGAGACCGAGACTCTGACACCAACCAAGACAGCTTGTTCTTTTTTCAAACTGTTTATACCCACCAGAAAATTCTTACCACACAATGTCAAAATCCTCTCATGTATAATTGGAACTCAGCTGGTCGCTCAACCCTAACCAGCAGCCCTTCAAATTCTAAAGACATTTTACATTTTATCATCCCGTCATCATTTTTTTTTCTCCTGGCTGAACATACCCATTTCTTTCCATCTTTTTTCCATAGGAGATGTTCACGGATGATCAGATTCCAGAGGCCAGCGGGGCTTGGCCTGGGCCATCAGGGATCTCCAGCCTGAAGATCTGCATGGTTTGTCTTGGGCATGCCTTGGGCCCCTAAAACCCAGTGTCTCCGTTGCAGTCTTCCGAATTCAATCTGTTTTGATGCCACAGATCAGGCCTTAATTTGTGCCTAAGCCATCAGGTTGGTTCAGTATCCTGAGGTACGGGCACGCGTGTGCGGAGACTGGCAGCCTCCTGGCCACGACAAAACTAGCTGGACCACGTCCAAATACCTCATTTGTAGGCAGGAGGTGCAAAAGGACAATCAAATTTAGCAAGACGCAGACTGTTTAACACAACAGACTTTATGGGGAGTAATGAGCGGGGATGGGGAAAGATAAAGGCGTAAGGAAGATCATGGCAGGGTTGCAAAAGGAGAAAGGGGAGACACTTAGACCAATGTAGTTAGATTACTCCAGTCCCCAAATGGGCCACTGCAACACGAGCAGAAGTGCAGGATGGACCCGGGTCCAGCCTGGCCAAGCGGGGGCACCTCAGCCTGCCTAGGCCTAACTGAAAACTGCCAGTCATCCCAGAGGGCACTGAGACCACCAGGGCTCTGGTGAAATGGTGCGTTCTGGCCGAGGGTGGGTGGGAGGAGAGCAGAAGAGAGGTTATACGGGGTGAGCAGCAGAGACCTGGCTCCTTCCCGCCTGCCAGTTGCCAACAGCCTCTCAATCCACTCTTGGTTAAGAAAGGCTGATCAAGGCAGGAACCGGAGAGGCTGGGAGGAACTACAGAGGAGGAATCGGAGCATCTCGAGGGATCGCCTAATTAGGGGGAATTGGCTGGGCAAAGAACCCCGCCAGTTCCTGGCACAGAGCCTGGGACAGCTAATTTTTTAGAAGTGGGATCGGGTTGCTTGAAGATGATGCAGCAAATTGCGTTTGAAGTGGGGAGAGAGGAAAGCGGTCCAGAGAGGCGAGGGGGAGGGCGGGCTGCCTTCCCTCCCGACTGATGTTCTCCCAAGCTCCCCATCCCGCCAGCCTTCAGTCCCCCTGCAGCACCGCAAAGGGGCCTCACATGCCACACAAGCCCGGCGGAAAGCTGGGGTGTGGGCTCCGCCGTTGGCAGCAGGGCCACACCATCGCCAAGCTTGGCCGGTGCCTTCCACCCACGGCCTCTTGCTCTCATCTGGCGCTGCCCGCTCCACACTCGAGGGGTATCCTGATTCTCAGCCAAGCCCCCTCGACTGCGCATTCACCTGCCGCCTGGTGCCCCCTTCTGGGGAGAGCGGGGGCAGGACCGCCTGCTGGGGATCTGGGTGACGCCCAGTCCTGCTTCTGCCCCAAGAAGGTCAGCTAGCCCTCTCCTTCTCAGCTGCCGCAGGACCTCCCACCCACCCACCCATGCGCAGCCACGTGGGAGACTGCCTGCTCGGCGCTATGGAAGCCAGCATTACCCTCCCTGGTACTTGGGGGGGGGGGAGGCCACATGCCCCATCTCTGCCTGCTGCTCCCGTGCCCATCCTCTGCTATAAGGCTCTGTGCCCCAGGATGGGGTGGTTGGCCTCCTGAGCCTGCCTTTGAGACACTGCGATTGTGAGGCTATGGAATGGAGACCCGCCCCCCAAATTCTCAAGAAACTCTCCTCCAATGTTTTCCATCCCCAAACCTACGTCTTTTAGGTCTGCCTCCAGCAAAATTCTGACCCAATTTGGGGGTGAAAGATAGCATCGACAAACAGGGCGCCCTGTTTCCACCCATGGCTACAGCTATATCATGCTGCACAAGGCAGATAGATCTCCATGCTGTGTGTCTGCTGGCTTTGAAATGCCAGCAGGTCTGGGGGGAACGGGTTGGAGTTGGTGGGTGCCCCCCCAACGGAGGATGGCAGAGCTAAGCACCAGGCCCCCTTTGGGGGAAGGCCAGGCTCCGAGCAAGGGCCCTTCCAACCTGGGCTCCTCTGCCTGCCTGCCGGCCAGCTGCTCTGCTGGGCAGCCCAGAGAGGCTGAGAGGGGAGCCCAGCTGGTCTGTGCCCAGGGAGGGGCTGACTCGCCCAGGCTTCGCTTCATTCCAGCCAGACCTAGACTCCAGTTGGCAAACTGCTCGGGGAGGTGGTTTTATTTACCTACTTGGCATGCTTATAATTCGTGTTTGCAACCGCCCTGCTGAGAAAGGAAAACAGCACACAACAACCACTGGGGTGGGGGGCGCAGCGCTGCTCAGCAGGCTTTGCATGGGGGCTCTTTCCCTCCCTTGGCCAGCCTCGCAGATGCGTCCCCAGGAAGCCTGGCCGAGGCAGGAGGGAGGGGCTCTGGCTGTTCTCCGCCCCACTGGCCAATTGGCCCAGCCCGCCCAGCTGTTTTCCCTGGCAGCTGTGGCTTCAGCCCCTGGTTCCTCCCTGCCCCCCATGGCTCACGGGCACATTTCTCTCCAGCAAGGCTCTGGGCCTCTGAGGAAACGAGGTGAAGCTGCCAGCAGTAATGCCAGGGAGAAGCAGGGTGTGTGTGTGTGGGGGGGGGGAGTAAGAGCCGAAAGGAGATTTGAAAAGCTCTTCCCAAACCTTCCGACATTAACTGCAAGGGACCCTCAACTGCTGCTCCTGGAGGGTGGTGCAAAGGCTCTTCGCAAACTTTTGCTGGCTTGGAGCGCAGGACAGCCCTGGGAGAGAGGCGATGGGAGCACAGCCCTGACTGAGGCGCCTGGCACATCTTGCCTTGGCAAGCGGGCAGACCCCAAGCAGCCCCTCTAGGCCAACAGGCACAGCCTCATCTCAGGCGATCAGATGAATCTGAAGGCCCTCCCAACCTTCTTCCCTGAGATGATGTCTGTACAGCAGTGTTTCTCAACCTGGGCAACTTGAAGATGTGTGGACTTCAATTCCCAGAATTCCAAGGCTGGCTGGGGAATTCTGGGAGTTGAAGTCCACACGTCTTCAAGCTGCCCAGGTTGGGAAACACTGCTGTACAGCATTGCCAAGGCACGCTGGAGTTCAGCTCTGGACAGGAGGCGGCTTTATGGTGGCAGCCACAGTGGTCCTAACTCCTGGTCACCCCCGTGATGGCCACAGCTGAGAGGTGATCTGAACCCAGCCAAGGGACCACTAAAACCATTTATCACAGTCTCGCACATTTCTCCAGCTGTGATTTTGGGAGTTGAAGTCCACCCATCTTAAAGTTGCCAAGGTTGAAAACCGCTGATCTAAAGAAACCCCCGGCTGCTTGGCTGAGATTCTGCCCCGTGAATGTGCAAGTCTGCCCGGAACTGGCTTCTGGTGGCACAGACACTTCCCCACCAGCCTTCCTTTCTGCCAGCAGAAGGGACCCCGAAGCCCTCTGGTGATGTATCCCATTATTTGAGGGCATTCTGCGGTTCGGGCCAGTGCTCTGGAAGTTGGATATTTAGTGTATTGTTGAAGATATTTAGCTTTGGCTGATGGTTTTACACTTCAAGTCCTTGGTTTTAATTTACAGAGAGCCACCGTGGCTATCATGTTGATTTTAATGGAGATGGGTGGGCGGAGAAAGAAAAAAATCTCATATTATAATCCTATTATGCCTATGTGTATGCATATATTATTGGTGCAAACTTCCAACCAGGCACCCTGCCTGTCCTCATGTAGGGCGTGGTCAAAAAAGTCAAGATGGCAGCCGCGACAGTGCAATCAAACTTCCGACGGTTCTTTCCGTACGGGGCTTCAATGGCACCCCTGTGGTCATCGTCTTGACTTTTCTGACCACGCCCTGTGGACGTCCCTGCCGTTCCTCCTCTGTCCCCTTGCTCTGCAGCCCAGGTGGAGTCGTTCTTCCATCATCTCCCAGGTTCTGCTCCCAAATCTCATATATAGAGATAGACCTTGCAAACCGAGAGCCAGGACTTTCCGGACCCAGGAACTTGACTCGGGGAAGGGCTCTGAGTTTGCTCATTGAGCGAGAGGCCCCGGGCAAAGTGGGACCAAGACAGCCTGGGCTAGGTCCTCTGCAGGCCCTTCAGTGCCCTTCCCTGCAAAAGTCATTCCGGCTAAGAATGGAAGATCCACCAAAGGAGGAGAAAGCTGCTGGGTTTCTGGCTGTTCCATTCCTCCTCCAATGTTTGCTCCGGTAGGGCTGGCCAGGCTGGAAGAGAGTGACTTGCTTGAAGCTACCTGTCGAGCTTCTGTGGTTCAGGTGGACATGAACCTTGTCCCAGATGAACATCCTACCACTATCCCACACTGTCTTTTGTAGCCTGTGGGAGGCCTCTCACAAGTTTCCAAGGAAGGCTGGCGAAAGGATCAAGAGTCTAGCTGTGAGATTCTGGGTCTGCTTGCGGAGTTCAGCCTCTAGGTCCAGAAGAAAAGCAGCAAAACGGTAACTGGAGGTCACCCAGGGTCTTCTGCCAGAACCACCCAGCAGCCAGGTCCCCATTAGTTGTCTATTTCTTGGAGACCCTCACCCTCGCTATGTTCTCCATATGGTTGCAGGTGTGTTTGTGTTGGCAAAGATGATCTAAAAGAGTACAATAAGTGGGGACACGCCCCTAATACTGCCGAAGCCTGCAATGCTCTCTGTGGAAGTCTACTTAGAAGCGGGTTCAGTGGGACTTCTCTAAGGTCGTGGTAGACTAACCTTGGTTGTTCTGTGTAGGTGGGGCTACGTTCCAGAGGCTGCAGGGGCAAAGCTTCGAGAGCTTTGGAGAGACCTCCAGGTCACCTCTGGGCCTGCTGCTACTGGAAAGGTGGTTCCCCAGCTTGCACAACTTCTTGTTGAAGATGGACCAAGAGGGAAAGTGTGTGAGCAAGAGAGTAGTCGTCCCACCTCAGAGAGAGCATCATAAATCATTTGAGTAAGAGATTAATTCCTGCTTCTGCTGCCTTCCCCCCGCCTGCTCCCCCATCTGAGCAAGACCATCTTGTTTTGTTGGCAGGAGATGCTAAATCCCCCGAGGGAGCCGGGTGGGAGAAAAGGGGCATGTGTTCAGAGCATTTCCACTCCGTTCCACTCTTCTGGGCTATTTCTCTCTTCTTGTCAAAATTTATCAAGTGCGTAATTGTTTAAACGGCACTAACATGCCGGGAGCCAGAGCGGCTGGGAATTGTCCTGGGTCTGCCTGATGCTAACAACTCAGGGAGGGAAAGCCACACTGGGGAAAACTGCCTGGGCCTGGGGTGAAGGTAAGGAGAGGCCTTGGGAAAGCCTCTTCTCTACTCTGCAGCTCTTAGGCTTCCTGGCCCACCTTCTGCTCTCCGAGCCTCCCAGCCATGGAGGATCTCCAGATCCAGGAAGGCTCCTGGATGCTCTGAGAATGCTTCTAGTTCTGCTGGTGGTCCTCAAGGGTTGGGATGGACATCCCAGTAGACAAAAATGGACAGCTGACAGGGGAGTCTGCAAGGATCTGGAGCCCAATAAAAAGGTCTTAAGAAGGCCATGGCCCACTGAGACCAGCCCAGTGTTCCTAGATGCCCCCCGGGGAGCCCCAATTCAGGTATAACTTTCCCAAACATGTTCTCCTGCAGCAGCTGTTGCCACCCTGGATATGGGAAGTGAAGTCTGGCTACTGGGAACCTTCCAGAATTTAACTAGGCACTGAGCAGTGGTCTACTGTCATTTTCCTGCCCAGAAGCTCCTACTAATCAGATCCATCGGAAGAACTCTCCCGCCTTTGTAGGGCCCGTCTGTGGCAGCTCCCCAAATACGGAACTTCTGTGGAGTCCTTGGTGCTCTCTGAGCTTGGTGAGTTGCTTGCAGACGTTTCATTCCCCGACTCGGTCACATCATCGGTGCGAGGGAGCGTGGGGCTGCTCCCTGTTTATATACAGTGGCTTGCCCTGCCCGTGGGGTGGGGAGTGGTTTTCCTCCCTTGCATTATGTTTCTGCAAGCAGGAGCACAACAGGGTGCAATGCTGTTGTTACTTTTCTTTTGGCCATTGGAAGTGTTTGTTGAGGAGGAGGAGGAGGAGGAGGAAGAGGAGGAGAAGGTCTGGCGCTCCTTTAATTTATTAGCCTTTTATTGTGATGGCTCACTGGTATGTCACCACAACCCCCTTTTTAGGGAACCGAGAATACCTAGAAGCAGAAACTTTTCTCCTTTTCCTCCCAGCTGCCCCCTGAAGAAAATAGGGCTCCATTTCTAAAGACCCTCCCTGCAGGCACCCAAAATGCCCCCTTCCTGCTAGAATATAGGCCCGAGAACGCTGAAGTGAGGCATCTTGGATAGGAAAAAAAAGTTCCCAACTTATCTTGGAGAAATCCAAGTGCCCACGGTGGCATTGCACAATCGTCCTGGGGAGTGTTGCCTTTCTTTCTTTGGCCTGCCGGCTTTGGTCTTGGACTGTAAAATCAAATCAAATCAAATCAAATCATCCTGGGGAATGTGGCCACAAAACTTGTGCAGATAAACACACGCATCTGGAGGGGTGGGGGAGACTTATTCCTACACTGGCTGCAGTCAACACGAGAACACGTAAGCCAGGATGAAGCTTGACTTTTCCTTGTGTGTGTTCCTACATTGATCGGATGCCCTTCCGAGGGGTTATAAAAGGCAACTTTTAATGTTGAATCCAAACAAATAAACTAACGAACACCAAGAACTCTGGCAGGAGCGTACAAATCCCTGCTGGAATGCAACTCCCCCCCCCCCCGCCTCCCAGCCTGCAGAGGAGCCCAGCGTGATGGTCCAGAGGCAGATCTGCAGAGGCTTGGAATCCCGGCTGCCGCCCAAACCTTCTCAGAGCGCGGAGGTCAGCTTGCCACGCCCGTGTGCCCCGGCGATGCTGGCTGAGGGCGAGCCCTGGAATCTGGTGTGACCTGGCCAGCGGCCTCCCTTGGCCCAAAGCCCCCGCCTCCCGCCTCGAGGCTACTCGTTCGGATGGAGGCGCCAAGGACCACCTACTAGCAGAGCCGCGGCAGGAGGGCCCCCTCCGGACCTGGGAGAAGCTGCTCCTTGTGTCCCCAGCCCAGCCCAGCCCAGCCCAGCCCAGCCCAGCCCAGCCCAGCCCAGCCCAGCCCAGCCCAGCCCAGGCCTTGTGTCCCCCCCGCCCCCCGATCGCTATGGACTGTCATAATTGTTATGAGTTGTTTTCAAGATTCAAGGGTGGCTATATTAATGTTTTAAATAAATAAAATAAAATAAATTATTGTTGCTTTTGACAGCTTTGTGGGAGGAAAGCAAGCAACTGAGCAGGCGTGGGTATGTGTCTCGGTGTGTGCATCGCGCAGCTCTCTGGGCTGTCGCACAACGAAGCTGAAGCAGAAGAGGCTGAGCTACCATGCCTTCCTAAGGAGGCTCTATCACCCGTCCATCCACCCACCCACCCATCCGGAGGGAAGGAGCCTGGCGGGAGCTGGGGTCACTCTGCAGGGCAAGGGCTGGGACTGGGGAAAGCCGGGGCCGTTCTTCCCTTCTGCACACCATGGGAAAGTGGGCGCATCTGCTGAACATATGTGCAAGCAGGAACCCTTTCTCTCTTTTTCAACCCAACTGCAACTTTTGACGTTGTGTTTACCTTTTTGGAAGACATTTAAATTCCTGTGGAAAAATAAATGATACAACAGAGCTGAACTCCTAATGGGTTTTTTTCCTCCAGGAAAGATCTGTGGCCAGGTTGCTCGATAGTCCAGGTCTCTGGTTCATGGATCGCAACTGAAAAACGCTCTCCTGCCCCCTGCATTTTTCACAGCGGCCTAACACTTTTAACCACAGTAATATATAGCTTATTTCACCGGAATGATCTCTGCTGTATTCTCGGGAACTGGGGCTCAAGGTCTCTGCCACCTTGGTTGCTCAGCTTTCCTTCAGATTCTACCGTTTACGCCATTAGCAGAACTTTCTCCAAAGCCCCAGAAGACCGGCTGCCACTTCCACGCTTGGGAGCCTCGTCTTCCACTCTCAGCCGGGTTCTCTGCTCAGGGCTTCTCAATCGCTGGACACAAAATGTTGGAAGAAACAGCCCAAGGGCTTTGCTAAGGGGGCCTACCTAGTTCAGTGCCACCAAGAGAAGCGAATAAGAGAACGTAGTTCAGATCTCTTTGGGATCCCCGTGGGTCATCTGGATGCTGACTGAGCTGAGATCGCTGACACGTCTCTCCTGCTCAAGCTGTTTCGAGCGATCCTAACCTAGTGAAGGGACTGAATGAGGATGGAGCTGCCTGGCGAAAATCCCCACCAAACGCCTTCCTTAAACCGAAAACAGAAAACCGGCTTGTCTCCCAAGCCAGGAACAGGAGGTGACCCGTCGGTCTGTCTCTTCAAGCGAATTCTCCTGCCGGCTGAGGGTGGCCTTCCGCATTTGCAGCGCTCTGCGTGCGCGCTCATGACAGCTTGCGCTCGATAAAACTCCTAGCATCAATCAAAGTGCACAGACAGAAGGTTCCCTTTGCGGAGGACTTTATTTATGAATACAATTCTATCTCAACTGCCGTAATTTTCAACCACGGCAGTAGCTCATACCTCCTCTGCCACCGATGATCAAGAGTTGGGAATGGGAACGGAAACATCCTCCCCGCCAAGAAATGGACCGGCATGTAAAGGAAGAAACGAGCAATCCATTTGCTTACTCACTGGCGCCAGGTTTTCGTTGTTTCTGTTTTTATTGTTTTTAAATGTTTTGTACGCTGTTCTTTTTACATTGTGGTGATGAGCCACCCAGAGTCCTAGTTTTGAGGTGGGCAGCCTCACAAGACTAAGAAAATAAACAAGCAGATAAATAAACGACCTAGTCGAGCAGCTCAGCCCTCCTAAACCCGGGAGAGAATTAGGACACTCTCCCAAATCACTCTGTCACTAGAAGCAGAAGCCGGCCCGACAACCAGGAGCAAAAGGGGACGAGGCTCTCACTGACTCCCCAAACTTGGTGTCCCCCCACTCTTTGCTCCTTTGGCCTTTGAGGGAGGCCTTCGTGGGGCTCTGCACCGCCAGACCCCTCCCGGGACTCCTGCCCATTGAAAAGAGCTCGGCTTCCCTGGGTCACCGTCTCTTTTCTCTTGTTCGGATCTTCCTAGGTAGAAAACCTTCCTTCGGGCTAACCCTCACGCTATTTGTGCCAGGCAAGGGGGCTCATTTTTCAGGAGCCGAATGGGCCTTTGTAACAGCCTGCAGTAGATTTGGAAATCATTACCACACGCTTCCTCAGTCTCCTTCCTTTCTTTTCTTCTGAAAGGCGGTCTGGCCTGCTGGCTGGTGTGCAATGGCTCGGCTCACTCCACTCCTTTGGGATCCCCGTCCAGTGGGAGAGGGAGGCCACTGGAGAAGATGGGAGGACTTCCAGGCCTCCGAGGCCCCGCTGCCCTTTGCCACCCCAAATGCCCAGCACAGAGTTTAGCCCCAACCTTAGCCGCTCTGCACATGGTTTACCATGAGGAGTTGTATTTTGATTGCTTTGGACATCGATGGCCCCAGATCGCTGGGTTCAATGGGCCCACCAAGGAAGCTCCTTGACTGCAGAAGGGCCCTTGCAGGAACTGGGAAGGAACGCAGTGCTCAGAGGGATGGAAATGCGGGGAAGCCCAACAGGGCACTTAACGCACTACCAGCTCACCGTCTGGGGGGTCCAAATACCATGCCCTGGGGTAGGAGATGAAGGGCCGGGTCAGGAGAGAAAGAGGAAATGCTACAATAGGCTGCTGGAATAGGACTGTTTTTCTAGTATTGCTACTCACCATTCCAGTTCACTGCATTGTTAGGAAACTTGTGCATAAATTCACATTCTTCCGCTTCCATGCATGGGAAACT
Organism: Python bivittatus; assembly: GCF_059951505.1. Classification (NCBI taxonomy): domain Eukaryota; kingdom Metazoa; phylum Chordata; class Lepidosauria; order Squamata; family Pythonidae; genus Python; species Python bivittatus. The sequence goes on along the minus strand of NW_028277097.1, from coordinate 24,264,023 downwards.
TACCACGCAATCTTACATTTATCCTTATCCATCAGCTGGCAAGTAGGCCATTCATTTTACAGACAGGAGCTGAAAGGCCACAGAGCAGACCCCATCAAAAATGAGAAGGCACAAGCAGGTTCTTTCTCCACCTTCCCGTCATGGCGCATCACCATTTGCTGAGTCACCTTTGAGGATCAAGGCTCACACGAAGGCTAGGCAAAACGTTCGCTGTTGGGTCAAAGAAACCTTCGTGCCATTGAGACTCCCCAGCGGCTTCCTCGTGCTTTGCAAGCTCTGATCGAGAGACTTCCAATACTTCTAAGTCCCCGCTCTTCCTTGAAAGGTTCGCCGCATTGGTTCCTTCACGCTGAGGCTGAAAAAGTGTCTCTTGTACGCACAGCCTTTGGGATTTCTCCGGATCCCCTGCTGCAGTGAGCCAGATCTGGCATCCGCCTGTTTTCTGCACAAGAGTGCCATCGTCAAGTTCTCGGGATCCTGCCCCATCCATCCACTGTCTACGTCAGAGCAACCCGATGCGCCCTGGAAGTCTGTCTCTGTGTGGGGGAGATGCACACCGTCCCCTCTGAAGCTAGCCAGGAAAAAGGTCCTGAGGTCACGGGGCAGTACTTGTGGACCACGTTCCCTCAACGGACTGCAGTGGCAAAACTGATGAGCTAATATTTTAGGAAATGTAATTAAAGGAATGAGAGATGGGCAAGTTTACAAAAGGATGCAGGGAATTAACAGAGAAAAACCTCTTCTCTGCTTTATCCAAAAGAAGGGAAGGAACTTACGGAAAGAACCGTACTTTGGGCTCCACGTACTGCACTACAACTCCCATCATCTTCAGCCACCTTGGTCCCTGATGCTCAGCAGACTGCAGAAGGCTGCAAGGAAGAAGTGATGCCAGCTGCTACTCAGAACAACTGGCAGGGTGCCACGGGACAGAGAGATCTGTGAGCAGTACTATCCGCCACAAAAACGGGCATCAGAGTGCTGTGGGAGTAGAACCCCAACCTCAGCTAGCAGGCTGCAATCCAGCGTGTCTGGAGAAAACCAGATGCTTGGAAAATGACCGCTCCACACCCCTCGTCTCTGAAATGCTGCACCGGATGTAGCCAGATGTGGAGAAAGGCGTCCAAGCCCTGCAAGAGTCAACTGGCTTACGGCCTGACCATTAACCGGCAGGAGGTTAACTGGTTACTGAGGTCAGCAGGAAAGGCCCTTCTGAAGATGTTCCCTGGGCAGAAGCTCAGCTGTCGGGTGCGCGGACAGGGCCTTCTCTTGTGTGGCTCCCAGGCTGTGCGATGCGCTGCGGGAAGGTGCCCTTGCATGCCACTTTCCCAGCATTTAGGAAGACAGCGGCAGTGCAGAACTTCTGCCGAGCTTTTACGTATTAACTGATGATCACTACACTGATTTCAGTTTTGGCTTTGACTCCACTGACTTGACCGTCCTCTTCTACATCTTGTATTTTGTTTTACTGTTGTAAGATCCCCTGAGTGCTTATGGAAGCGGAAGGATGAATGGCACATGCACACACTAGATTGATGAACATCTTGCAGGGGCGGCATGTGCTAGAGAGACGAAGTACATCAAAGAGATCTCCAATACAGAATCCGGCTTTCTCTAGCATCCTCGCTGGACAGAAATTCTGTGCTCCCCATTATTTGTCTAATCCCCTTTAAAGACAATTAAGGCCAGCAGCTCCCCCCCTCCCCACAGCAGCAAATGCTACGAAAGGATTTTGAATATCATAACCATCTTTCTCCTGGAAAGAGCTCATCTACCCCTCTTATAAGAAACGAAGGAAAAAACAGAACCCTCTCTCCCCTCTGCTCCGCACTGGGTACATTTTTAAGCAGCTACCGTATCGCCTTTTTGGTGCCTCCTTTTCTCTGAAGGAGAAAGTTCCAGAGTTATAATCTGTTTGCATATCTTAGCAGAATGCGCACGTAAAACAACATATCCCTGGAGATGTCTGCCTGGAACTAGGCACATATTTTCATGTAGGCTTCGAAACGTACTGTAAACAAGAACCGGGCTGAGAGGAACGCAACATGGAAACAAAAACATGCAGAAAAAAACGGGCGGAGCGTTGCTCGCCCCCCCCCAGCCCCGGCAGACGCCCCTGTAAGTGATAGAGGGAGAGACCGCAAAGGGCACAAGGGCCATCCTGCACGAGACGGAAGGGAAGGGGCGGCCAACAGCACCCCTTTCTCTGCCCGGCTGCTTTGTCCTTTCTTCACCCGAAAGCCGCTCGATACTTGCTCAGCAGAAAAAACCAAGCGTCTTTGCCACCCAGCACATTTTGCAGCAGTGTGGCCAGCCACAGCGCTTGTGCCAAAATCAGCCGAGCTCAGTTCTCGAAGAAGGAAATAAAAAGAGCCACGCACCTCGGTCGCCTCTGGAGTCCAGCCGAGGGACACGTGTGCTGACAACTGGAAGGGGTGCGTGGGTGGGCGGGTGGGTGGGGCGCAATCCTTTTTTATTAGCAACGAACAGTTGATCGCTTGAGGACCAGAAGTGGGGCAGGGCGGGGGGAGCGCATCAGGCTGCACTCCGAGCGCCCAACCACCGGAAGCCGAATGAGCGGACCGTCCTTCCTGCCCGCTCCCCTGATGTTTTTCTTCCTGGCTTGGCAGGTTTGTCTTGCTGTTGATCTGCTTGGCTCTGTCCATGCCACTTTCTGTCAAACGGCACACATTTTCCTTTTCTGCTGCCAGCTCTTCGTGACAGATTGGGAGGCTGGAGGGAGGGGGCGGCCCAGCCGAGAGCCCTCTCTCTCCCCGGCTGGGGCGGGTGGCCCGGGGCCAGCCTTCCCGGCTCTGGAACCGAGGCTGGCCTCCACCTGCTCTGCAGCAATTAGACCCACATGGCACGCGGGGCTGCATCCGGCCCCTCTGCCAAAGAGTTCACGGTGGGGCTCTTGACTCACAGAACAATTTGGGAGGGGAGGAGCAGAAAGGAGAGCGGGAGAGAGTAAGAACCACCCGAGACCAGCTGGCTCCTATCTGCGGCAGGCGGACTTACGCGTGTTGGTACTTCCAAGCAGTGCAGCAGAAACGTCCTGCCTTCAGCTACCCTCAGCAGGCAGTTCCTGACTGCCTCCAAGGAGGGAGCAAAGGAGGGTCTGGAAGGCCCTGGGGGGAAGACCTCTGGGGGGCTGTCCGAGGACCGCCTCCTCAGCCCGATTTCCAAGAGGAATCGCCAACCCTTTTTCGTGCAAGGAAGCTACCCAATGGCCTGTGCTTGACCCCAGGATCACAGCCTGCCTCTTACGACTCCCGCTGCCTGGGAGCAAATCCCCAGGAGCTGAATCTAAGGGCTGGCACGGAGCCAGCAAAGAGCAAGACGGCTGCGACTGGGGAGCTGTCCTTGGTCCTGCGTCTGCTCCCAGGTTGGACTGGGAGGAAGCCTCATGCTCTGCCTTGCAAAGTGGGCAGAGGCCGCTGCTTTGGCCCCAGGCGTCCTGTCTGCCCGTTGCCCTCTTCAAATGGAAACTGGCACAGAGAGGACTGGAAAGAGCGGGCGCGCACTGATAGCCCAGCTCTTCCTAGCTGGAGCTGCAGGAGGATTCAGGCTCTGCTGCCTGGTTTGGGTCCCTTCCCTGTGGCACCTCCTGCACTGATCCTCACACAGCACCAGCAGCCCAGTCCCTCTTCCTCCCTTCTGCCAGGCATACACAAAATGACAGACTGTCCTGGAACCAGTATCGATAAGCGCACAAGAAGCCAAGAACAAGGGTTACTAAACTTTATAGTAGAAAAGCGAAGAGGCCATTATGGAAGAGTTCCAGGAACTGTTGTGTATCAGACCCAAGCTCCATTTGTAGATGTCAAGATTCAAACCTCTTGCATCGCCTCCTCCTGCCCCACTCTGCAAAGGACTGGAAGGACCCATCTGTCAGGTGGGAAGGTCGCTTTCCTTCTGCCTCTGGTTTTGGCAAAGGTTAGAAGTGGTAACAGGTTGTTTCTCATGCTATGTGAAAACCCACTCTTACACCAACTGGCATCTAAGAAAGATGGCACAACAAATGAAGCTTCCTAAATCTATCTTCCAAGCCATCTGGCTCTGCTGACTCTTGAAAGATGTGGCGAACTTCATACAAGGCTTCGGTATTAATCATGCTTTAGGAGAGAGTGCAGGTGTCTGTATTAAATTAGAATTACACCCACTAAATCAATTACTCTGAAAATACCTCGCCTAACTAGCGGCACGCAGACTTAAGGGCATTACCATCACCAGGAGTCTGGTCCTATCCTTCAGAATCCTCTGGAGGTTGGTACCTTCTGACTCATGCCATTCATGAGATGAGCGCTGGAGCAATCTTGCCCTAATGCTAATCAGACATTGATGCCACCTAAGTGAAGTGAGGGCATTCTCTCCAGAGAGAGGCAAAGGCTTAGATGCAAAAACGTTCAGCTACAAAGATGACATAAAAGAGTCCTCAGAAGGGGTTGGATATCCCTGGTGTCCTGGTGGTATAGCAGGAAAACTCAGCTTGTCCCCCTCCCACTTTTCACCCATCAGGACTGAAACCTGTGCTCAGCAATGGTGCTTCTAGCCTGATAGTCAGAAAGAGGGAGCCCGTTCTTCACCTAGCTGCCATTGACCTCTCTCTGCTTATTCCTGTTCAACTGCTGGGCCAGTTGGGGTGCAGGATTTCCTGCCAAGTCTTATGGGGGCTCCTAAAGGGCACATCTACAGAGCCACCTTCCCAGCTTCTGGACAAGGTGGGTTTCCAGGTCTGAGACAGCCAGCCCTACAGTGGAAGAGGAGGGGTGGGACAGCAGGACATGAGCTTTGCACAGGCTCCTTGCAGCCCGACTGTGGGGCTTCACAGAGAGCATCTTGGAAGGCAGTGGAGAAAATAGCCATTTCAGCATGACTGCCACTGATGACCCAGAAGAACTGGAAGAAGGGCAACAGAGACATTTGCAGACTCCGATGATTCTGGCAACATGACACAACAGGCATTGCCACAGCCTGCTGCAAGCCCCACTCCTTCTGAATTTCTGTGGGACATCACAACACTGCAAAAGGAGCCGGGCTGGGGTCACTCGGTGGTCATTTGGCTCCTGCTCCCCACTTTGTTCGAATCTGGACTTCCGTGTCGTTTTATCAAAGTCCCCAGTATTAGGATCTTAAAAGTTGGCCAGACACTAGCTAAATCAAGAATCAGGTAGGAGAGGCAAGAAGAGTGGGAAGTGAAGAATTATTTTTGCAGAAGATGAAAAGCAAATGTTTGTTCTGTCAGATAAAAGGTCACTGTGGAAATTTAGGGATACCCTCCACCAAATACAGAGCCTGTAAAAATCTGAAATATTGAACACAAGAGCGATCAGGTTTTCCTCACCCACCACAATGCCGTAAAATACACATATACCTCCTGGTCTTCCATTTTTTCCTATGAAACAGTCTAGGCACGCCTGGGCTTTTTTATGTGAATGTCAAGGGCTGCACCCTCAAAGTGGGCATCTTTTTGGACGGGGGAGGTAGAGGTGTCTTCAAGGGTTGGGCAATTCATGGATGGAAGGTCTGCCAAGAGTTCAGTGTTACGGCCAGGTTGAGGCAGCCTTCCCCAAATCCCAGGGCAACAATGGGGGGGTGGGGGTGGGGGGTGGGCTGGTTTCTGACTCCTGCTTGTGAGCCTCCCAGTTGCATCTGGTTGGCCACCCTAAAAAGCCAATGCTGGACTCAGGGGAGGGGCTTCTGGGTGTTTTTAAGAGATGCAGTCAACATCTGAAGCCTCTGCAAAGATTGAAGTACCCATTTTGCTCCTTGGAATCTTGTCTAAAAGAAAAAAAGATCAAACTATTTTGACTGCTCCCGTTCAGGAAGCAAAAGGGGTGCTGGTGGGTCACATGCAGCCTGCGCTGTCTGAACCGCTGCTGCAGAGCTGAAGGGCACAGTTGCAGCCTAGGGGTTGCATGTATCTCCTAAGTCTTGGTGTCTGCCCGAGATGCCCTCTTCCTGCTGCTCGTGCCACAGCCTTCTTTACTTGTTGGCGTAGCTGCCGCCATGAAGCCACCACCCAAACTGCATTGTTCCTGCATTCATGGCAAGCTTCCTGCCATGCTGCTCTCTGCTCCTTCCTGCCCTGCATCTGGGCAGCTGCTGTGTGGTCTGGCTGGTTTTCTACATCCTCTGGCTTGCTCAGCCATGCTTCCTCCTCCCTGCCTCTGATTCCTGAAGGAAGCATGTCCCCTAGCAGAGCCCACTTGAAGCTGCTGCCGTGTTCCAACAATAAGACTTCAACCGCATCGTGCACCAACCAGTTGGGACATCCATGTCATGGAATTTATTTTGGGGGGTGGGGGGGAGAGCAAAACTGTACCTTGTCCCAGAAGAAACAACTGAATGGTCACTTTCACCTATTACCAAATTCTAGAAGCTTTTCTCAACCTGATGCTCAGCGTCAGCATGCTATGTGTCATTTGGATGGTTCTGCTGGTGGGATTGAGGATGGTTGTAGTTCAAGAGGTCTTGGAGGGCATCAAGGCTACGTCTAGCCCTTAACTTGACATTCCCATAAATACTCAAGCTTCATTCTGGTGCATCATTCTCTTCTCAGGCTGAGCAGCTGAACATCATCACAAAAGCAGCACTTGAAGAAACCGTCAGCATAACACTTTCTATCATTAAAAAAAATAGAGCACCTAATTCTGAAGAGGTCTTGTCTTCTCCTTCCCTCTGAGTCTCAAAACAGTGCATCACTTGCTCTTCCTCACAGCCACATCTCTCTCACACACACAGAAGAAACAGTCTTCCATTGGCCACCGAGTATATCCAGGCAGAACTCAATGGTGGGCAGAGACTCAATACAAGAGAACTATCTCTGGATGCAAGCTCTCCAGGGGAGGTGCTGTGGAAGCAGAGCCACTCAAGACTCCTCCAAAGGGACAGGATTCCTCTCTGTATATCAACACCAGACATAAGTAGTTTAGCACTGGGTGAATACTATGGTCCTCCTGTCCAAAACTGCTCAGTGTGATCTTAAGATGGAGAACAAGAACTGAGAGGCATTCAAAGAGGAAAAAACTACAGCAGTAGATAACTTCAAGTGTTCTCATGAAGATGAATAAATCAATGCTCCAGTCACAAATATAAGGTACCGTTTCTATATGGTCATAGCACATACGAGAAGAAAGGTAACTTGGACATAGTTCAGAGTGCTAGCAAGTGTGAGGTGTTGAACTGTGTGAAAACAGTAACCATAATATTATCAAACACTGTCTATATGGGAATGTAAAATTGCCAAGAAATTCCAACACAATCATATTGGACTTGTAACAAAGAACTTCTACAAATGACGGGTCTAGCAAAAAGGAAGTTGAAAGTCAACGGTGTCAAAACTCTCAAAAATGCTTGGGGGTACTCAGAATATAATAACAGAAGCTTAATTAAGATGTGCGCCACAGGTCAGGAAAGCTATTGTCATGCCCAAAGGTCACTGGCATGGTTAAATGAGCATGGACAATGCAAACATGCCCCCCTCAAATAACAGAACTTGCACAAAAGAAATTCAAGGAGACAATAAGAGATGCAAAAAGCAATTTTAAAGAACGAATAGCCAATATTTAAGTACATGTAGAGCTACCAGATATGGGCTGCAAAATCCAGAGGATCACTAGATGGCAGCAAAGGGACACAGAAAATGAACTCTATGCTGCCATCTAGTGATCCTCTGGAATTGCTGGGCTGTAACTTGCTATCTTTACAAACACTCAAGGCAGCCAGCCAGCTAGGAAAGCAGATGGACAAAATGACTGCTAAGGAATGCAAATGAAGGGCAAGGAAGCTAGATTAATTCTTTGCATCTATTCTCACTGCAGAAAATGTGGCATCTTGGAATAGATAGCTTCCAAAGGGAATATGAGGCAGGGAGGCAAACAGTAGTGACAAGAAATGAAATTATTTATCTGACTGATCAGATCAAAACAAAGACATTGCTGGGTCCAGATAGATCCGTGTGAAATGGCAAATCCAGCTTCTCCTGTTAGGACTGGAGAACCAACAGGGTCATTCCAGTTTTTAAACAGAGGAAATGACAGGATGTCTTAATGCTTCTTCTGTGTGTTTGGTAGCAGACAAAAGGGAAAGAGTCTAGAAAGACAAATCTTGAGAAGAATCAACCTGGCTTTTGCAAAGAAGTCCAATTTTGGGTCACAGGCACATGAATGCAAATGTCCACAGGGAGGAAGAAGCAGAAGCATGTTGTGATGCCATCGCAGAAATTATGTCACCTATGTATTAGAATCAGTCGCCCTTCTACCATCGCATCAGCCACCTAATGACATCATGAGGTCCACCTAGTCATTTTTAGAACATTGTGGCTTGTTACGGACGGTACTGGGCAGGGACAAACTGATAGCTATTGCGGCCCAAACTAAGAAACCATATAATAGCTTCATGCGATGACCTGGTTCACACAGTCAGTCAAGGCAATGGATGGATGTCGAGAGAGACACAAACCACAAACTACCCAATCTCATTTTAACCTAGAAGAGCACACGGACTAAGTAGGCTGCAGGAAAATAATTGCCAATAAACAGATATTAAAACAAGTACACAAAAAACAGACAGAGAAAGCAATTGCCTTTAGATCCTTCGGTGAAAGAGTTGCTGGGATAGAGGGAAGCTATCCTAGATGGGCCGTTGTTCTGACTCTTCTTACACATCAGGGCTTCCTTGCGCTTGTCCTGCCTGTCTCTGCTTCTTCTCCCTATGTGGATATTCCTGCTCTTCTCTCAGTTGTCTCCTCCAGCAGTTCCAGATCTTAGCTTTTGCATGTTCCTTGAAGCCAGAGATCTGGCTTTGTGTTTTGCTTTGGAAAACACTTTGGAAAGGTCCCTTTGGACAAATATACTCCGTTAAGGCTCTTAGCCGTTACAAAAAATGGAATGTCTACAATGTTGATGGCTACTGTTTTCATATTTTATTGACTAAATCCAGAAGGATATCTTGGCTAATGTTATCAATGGCCAGTGAGAGGTCCAAAAGAACTTCCCCCATCCAGGTCTCAACAAAGGTCATCCACTAGAGTGGACAGTGCTGTCTCTGTCCCTTGCCCAGGCCAGAACCCTGACTGACGAGGTCCAGAAAATCTGCTTCCTCTATGGTGCCTTCTAGTTAATCCCAAACCATCATCTCAATGAAGTTCATAAAAAGCATCATTCCATCCCATAACAAAATGGATCCAGGGAACTGTCCCCTCTCCAACTTTCTGAAGGAGCCCAAAGGGGCAAGGATCCTGCCAGCAGGTGGCTGAGGATCCTAGAGAGCACCTTGTCCATGTCCTTGGAGGTAAAAGAAAAAAAGAAAAAAAAAATCCCAGATAACTCAGTCAGATAATGCCCCAGCCTCCAAACTCAGCCTATGTGGAGTTCAAACTCAAGCAAATTGGAGCAACTTTACTGGCAAAATGTTGTAGAGGACAGAGAGAATGGCCTTGAAGGGCAGGAGGAAGAGCCACTACCAAGGCAACAATCAGCAAGTGTGGCTTAAGTACCTTCCAAGAAACTAATTTGAGAAAATGCCTTGGACAGACCTCTCCCTAAATCACATGAAGATAAAGCGAAGAAGGACGGAGGCACATACAGACTTGCACATTTCTGTTACTATAGCTCTTCTAATAAAAGTAGTTTTAGACCTATGTGGCATCGTATCTTAGTTCAATCTAGCCTACACGGCTGACAATGTTATGCTAACCGATCACAGCCATCAGATGGTAACTCTACAGCAGTGTTTTTCAAACGTGGCAACTTCAAGGTGTGTGGACTTCAACTCCCAGAGTTCCCCGGCCAGCATGCTCTACAGAGTGGCTATTAACCCAAAAGGAATTAGCCACCCGAAAAATGGCCACTGAATGGCAACCTGCCAATGCAATAAGTAAGAAAGTTTTGCGTCTCTCATTGCCATGGAATAGGCCTGAATGTGGGCCCGCACTTGTGTGTAGTCAAACTGAGCCTTCATCCTTCTGTACCTACACTCCAGGTGTTCCTTCTGCCATTTCATCCCCTGGAGGTCCTGAGGAGACCAGGGAGCCATCTGGAATTTGCCAACCCAGACCTGATGCAGTGATTTTGTCAAGGGCCCAAGACAACACCTATTGCCAGTGGCAGACCAGGCCCTTGAGCAACTCACCCACCAAGTGCCCACTGGAAGCCAGCTGGATCCCTGAGGCACCTGGAGTGGACAATCTGAATGAGTCTGGCCCTGCAGAAGGAAGAAGTGCTCAGAGGTAAACCACCTATATCTGCTGCAGCTGAGATTATCTGGGACAAGCCCATGGTTATCATGGAGGCCTTGAACTCCTTGGCTCTACTGGACTTGGTCCCTCTTGCAAGGAAGTTGAAGACCCCCAATAAAGGTGAGGTCTTTCCACCACTAAGTTGGGGGACAAATTAAGGAGCCCAGGAAGGACCCTGGTGAAAAGCAGGGTGGGCAGTGCACCGAAAGGATTCCTAGCTTGTCCCTACAGCCTAACGTAACATATAGGCACTCATACCCTGCCACCTGAGGAACAGCGATCCTGACACAGACAAGGTCTCACAATAGATCATTCCTCCTCCTTGACCCTGGTGTTGATGTTGGTGCAAGGCTCAAAATCTGACTGGGTAGATTTCTGAGAGGATAACATCCCTACCCTCCCTCCCTCCCTCAGCCAGGGTTCAATAATACACATCAGATCTGCCTGCTTCTCCACTAACAGATCTTGGATTGATGTAGTTTTGTTACAGACAGGTGTGGCATTAACAGCAACAACTTGAAGCCAGGTGCCCAACAATCCAACCCTTAGATTCCCAAAATAGGGCAATGGAGTCAAAAGAGGAGGTTGCTGTCAGATTGAAACCTCCCTTGAACGGCCTACTCAGCATCCTTCTGCTGTATTTCTCCTGGCTCCAAAGCACCGAGACTGTATTCCCTCCCACCCCCATTCCAAATTCCAATTCCACGTAACGCAGGAGGCAGTTCTCTTCCCCTGTCCTCTTAAATACCTCATCATGGCACCCATCCCTAGGAGGTTCAGCAATCTAGTAAAAATCACTCATGCCAACCCCACGAGGGAGGACCCAGCATCTAACGTTCAACCTCATCCTGTTCTTCGCTCACTCCCCCAAAGCCTCAGAGTCACCATGGTGGACAGAGTGCCTCCTATAATTCTCTCTGGCCTCCCTCAGCCGGTGGGCCATGCTATCCTTATTCTGCCAGTCTCTCACACAGGGGTCACCCAGTGCCAGGCAGGCCAGGTCAATCTATCCTTCCCAAAAGCAGCAGCAGGATATAGTCTCACAATTACTCCCGAGGCACTGGCATCACAGGGGTCCACTCTGACTGACACCCAACCACCCTGGGCTCTGAAACACCTGGGTTTGCTCATGCCCCACACTCTGCTGCTCATCAGGAGGGCACCATCCGGGTACCACTATGCTGGCCCAGGCAAGCAGACCAGGATTCACATTCTTGGTCTCAGTCCCTTCCAGCAGCCCACCCTAGCACCTAGAAAATCCTCCAGGCCCCCATCCCAGGGGACCATCCATCTACCTGGCAGACCCCCAAACCAATCCAACAATCTCAGTTCAGTCAACTGATACCGATTTTGAGTACGTTTATGCATTTAGTTTGTTAGCTGCTTTAAAAAACAACAGCATTGTAGCTCTTGTAGAGAATGAAGTAGATGATAATAGTAAACAAATAAAGGATGCACACAAACAGTAGATACAGGCTTCACAAACCCACAGCCAGGTTGGAACAGAACCCCCGTGTGAATTAACGCCATGGTACTCACTTCCAACTTTGAGGTTGACCCGGTCTTTGAGGTGCCATGAAGACCCCTCGTAGCAAGAGTACTGTCCATTGTGGGAGAGGTCCACGTTCCGAAGGACGAGGTGGGAGCCATTGAGATGGGAAGCGTCGAGGTCAGTGCTGTTGGCTGTCCAGGTGACAGCTGTCTCCTGGTCCACCGAGCCACATGGTATCGTCACGTCGGTCCCCAACTGCGCATAGTGAACGTGGGACTCTGGGTTTGAAAGATAAGAGGATATTTATTTGTCTCTGTGGGGCAAGGGTGAGGATGTGGGACTTACTAGCTCAGCAACAGCAGAAGGCCTTGTGTTTCGGTCCCCAACTGCGCATAGTGAACGTGGGACTCTGGGTTTGAAAGATAAGAGGATATTTATTTGTCTCTGTGGGGCAAGGGTGAGGATGTGGGACTTACTAGCTCAGCAACAGCAGAAGGCCTTGTGTTCCCACATCCAAAGATATACACGTAACCACAGGAGCTTCTCCAAACTATACAATTTCTCATGTGACGAAAGGAGGAAATCATGAAATTGATAGGGAGTAATCATATTAACCAGGCTCAAGCAGCTACAGAAAATCATGTTTTAAATTCTGCTTCCTAATTTTTCCTGTTCTGATCTCACCTGGTTTTGGGGAGGATGTCCCCAACCAGCCAGCCAAAGGCCAAGTTTCAGTTCAATCCAAGTCTAGGATTGGGAAGATCCCTCCGCCCCCAACCTGCCCTTCAGTAAACTGCAAACCACCATTTAATTTGGGAAGGGAAAAATCTAGGGATGGGATAAAGCCTCTGCCTTCACTTTTGTTGATTCCTCCACTCTTCAAAAACTGCAGGTGGGGTCTCTGAGCGATGCTTTATTTTAGGAGAGGAGCACACACATTTTACGCTCCTTGCAAGCAGGTGGTTTTCACTGCTTTCAGGGCAATGCACATTCAGAAGCTGTTCTGAAACTCCTGCCTCATTTTGCACATCCAGTGATTATTTTTCTTCCTGGATGCAAAGGTAAGTCTACAGTAGTTTAGTTGCTGTGGAAGTAGAATTATCGCATGGGTATGTGGTTTCAGTGGCATCTATGAAAGGAAGTTTAAAGTTGTACAAATCCCTTCCTCTGGCTCGGCTCACGATTTCTTCCATTTCACAAACCACAGTGACACACAATGACGAGGGAACAACAAACATGCATGCTTAAAGATGTGCAGCAAGCAAGTAAAATGGGCTAATTCTTGGGCCAAAGAAAAATTCAGCACAGGAGAAGGTGGGCCCCAGTACCCCAGTAAGAACCAAATATGCAGAAAGCCTCACATCCAAGATGCCCATCAGAGATTCTGCTGATGGGGTACCCTGATATTCTGCCCGTTAGCAATTGCTTTGCTGCCCACAAATGCCTTTACAAGAGTTGATAAAAGACCTTCCACAGTACAGCAGAATGCAAGAAGTTCTCAGAAGGACAATGAATCTGCATTGTCTCCACCTCTACTGAGGGATCCCCTTAGCCACGTTGGCACCCGGGTCACTAAATGGATCCATTTCTGTGCGCTGCCACTCAGCAAGGGAAGATCAGAGTGAGGAAGAAGTCAGAAGTCCTGACAATCCGCTGCGCCCTAGGATAGACCCCTGAAGTCAAGGAGCGGGTGCCAGGCGCACACACAGTGAAGTCCTTCCTCGATGGCCTGATCTGTAGACAGACTAGGCTTCTGGCTGTAGATGCATCAGGATGTCACAATTCCTAGTTCTGCGGCTCAATAATTGGGAAAAGAGGTCCTGAGAGGATGTAGATCCAAGCCAAGTGTAATAAATGCTTGACTAAATACAAATGGTCCTTTAACACATGCTTTCTGATGACAGAGTTGGACAAGGTTAGCCAGCTTCTCTCGCAACTCAACGGCTTCCTGATCCTCTCAAATGTGCAGATGGATACAGACAGCTTATTACCTCTGAATAACCTTTATTTGTGTGCTTTTGTTGACCTACCACAGAATTCCTTCAGTTTGGCAAGGCATGACCTCTCTTTCGACAAAAGCCGTGTTGACTCTATCCTGGTTTGGTGTGTTTATCTGAACAACTAATAAATCTGTATCCTTCACTGGAGCTGCTGCCAGTGGGGGACTTGCTCCAGCTGTGCAGCCTCAGTGCCTTTCACTCCAGAGGAATTCTGACCAGCAAGGGAAGGAAGAGGGCTGGAGAACAACCCAATGGGGGAGCCGACCCCACAGGGGCAGGATGTCTACTTGACCTGGAGCTGAACCTGGACTGCAATCTTGCATATCCAGTTGGAGGCCTCACCGGAGAGTAGCTTGGCCTTGTTCGCATGATCACGGGGATGCACGTTCCCACCCAGATTGTTCTGCTCAGCCGTCCTTTTCTCCCCACCGTTCGCCCAGCTGGCCCAGAACAACCCACTTGGCCTCATGGACTGAACCTGCCAGCTGGACCTCCCGCAACCAAGCCGCCCTCCTTCCCCTCTTGGTGGGGTGGAAAGAGCCCGGCACAACCTCGTTTCCCCTACCCCTACAAGAGGCAGGTTTGGAAACTTTCAAGGAAATGCCAAATTGGGGTGGGAAAATAAATTGGTCAATAACCAGTTCCCAAAGGGGAGACACAAGCAGGAGGAGGTTTCTGGAAAACCCACCCAACCGGAATGAGTAGCTCCCTTTGCCTGGGAGGACGTCTTGCTCCTTCCTCCGAATGGGCGTCTGTCTGAACCCAAAATGAAACAGCCCTCAGCACCCGTCCATGTCTCTTTTCAAACCTGACTGCTCCCTCCCTCCCTCCCGCACCAGCCATCGAAGTCTCATAGCACTTGCTTTACAATTTTAATGTGTTTTCAGCCCTTTAAGAAATATTTAAACGTGTATTTAATTTTGAGAGATGCTGCGCTCCTAGCCCTCGTCTTAAACCCTTTGTACGTTTGCTTTCTGCTTCTCTGTGAAAAGCACCCAGCGGATCCTCTGCCTCCCTGCACAGCCACAGCTGAGATCGGAAGACCCCTAGTCCAGGCAGGACACAATGTGACTGCCTCCACGGCACCCCTCCCCAGCAAAGCGAACCTGTTGGCCGGCAGGGACGGCCCCTGCTTGCCATTGCGGCAGAGAAGGTGCCCCCATCCAGCTCCCCCGGCCTGTCCTTCCCAAACTCCCAGCCGGCACCGCAGTCCTCTGCTTGGGACCAATATTTTGGAGAGATGCGACCGCCATCTCCACTTAGAAGGAAACCACACCAAAGGCCTCGGACGGTGACGTGGCCAGAAGATCCTGGGCTGAAAGGGCCTGGCACCTGACTTGGTGTGAGGGAACTCGATATGCGCATCTCGTTCTCTGTGCGCTGATGAACGAAATCTCTGTACTTCCAAAGTGTTCCCATCATGGGCAAAGCAGAGGACGATGGGCCAACTGCAGCATACTGGGGGGCCAAGCCACGCGCCCCTGTATCAGGGCCTTCGCCCGGGGTCCTCTCCTCCATAAGCCCCGGATGCTCACCAGATGCGCAGAGATCAACAGGCATCTGGAAAGTGCAGGCTGCAAACCGCTTGGTTTCCAAAGAGCCCACAGAGGCTCTCTTTAGGCCAGGGGCAGGCTGGGGAAGGGCCATGCAGGGCCCCTCGCCCACTGTTGCCACTAGCTCCTCACAAGCACTTGGCTGGATCTCAGCCTGAACTGGTGTCACGACGTGGGGGGGGGGGTTGTCCCCTTTCTGTGGAGAACAGCCCAGCACCCTAACAAGCAGAGCGAACTACCAGCAAGGCTATATAACCCTCCTTCCAACTGACACCTCAAGGTAGGCTGCCTTTGCATGTGGAGGCTTGACTTCTCAGCAGGGCTCATAGCACAGCTTGGTCACCTGAAAACTCCACTTGGACGGTGGAGCACTGGAGAGCCCCCCTGCCCCCCAACCCACTGCTGTCAGTTAGAAGCAGATCATTGTTTTCCAGGACCCTGAGCCTCCGGCTTCCCTGAGCTTGCTATGCAATACAATCCTGGGTCCGAGGGATCCAGACGCGACACAGGCACGGAGCAATGCAGCGACTGCAAGCCTGCCTCCTCCTACCCCCCCCCCCCGGTTAGATACAGGCAGGGAACGGTGATCTTGGTAGACTGACTTACAAGCACGTGGAGGCCGTCGAATGGAGGGCCAGTGGCTGAATGAAGGGGAGAGAAAGATGGAGAGGAAGAGAAAGCCATTTCCTGTTTGCTCCTTGTTTGGGGTCTGCCCATATCATTCAGCTGAAAGTAACAACCCGAACAATTACATTGCCAATTACGAAGGGTGCACTGATTGGGAATCATGGGAACTGTAGTCCAACTGTGCCCAAAAAGCCTTGGGTCGGGAAGGGTGCTCTAAGACCTCTTGGCATGAGACCATGGGCTGCAAAATCAGAGCCCCCCTCCCCCCTCCCCAATCTGGCACAATCTTCTGGGAGTAATACCAAGTATGTGTGTGACTCTGATTTCTGGGACCAAATGGATCCCCATAAAACTTGCAGAGGAGCTGAAAGGGTGGCTGGGTTGGCAGTGCCCCATGGAGGCCCCCAGAGACGCAGCAGAGGAGGCTGTAACCTGATGGCTCCAAGCGTGTCATGCCACCAGAGCAAGAAGGGGAAATAAGGTGAAGAAATGTTGATGCAAGGACCACCATTTTTTTTTTTTAACTCTCTGCTAATAAAATCCATGCCCAAGTTCTGGATCGAGAAAATAAACGGATCTTTTCTTGGACTTCATTCTTCTGAAGAACATTCAGGCACATTCTAGCTTTTAGCTTTTACTAGCAGCCCATATAACGCTCCCCCGTGCCTTTTTGGAAAGATACACTTTTGAAACAGTGGGTAGTTGATCACGTCTCCAACATGACAACCCTCCACCAGCCATCCCCGCAAGGGGAGGTGGTGTTTGATCTGGCCTGCTGGAATGTCCTTCCTCTCCCTCCTTGTGTTGAGAGATAAAAGGCTTTTGACTCGACTTGCTTCTAAGAACGGACTGGGCTGAATTTACAGAGAGAAACCCCCACCCGTGGGGAGACAAGTGTGCAAACCATCTGCCTTCAAAACCTGAACGATTCCAAAAATACAGCTCCCCGATGTTTATCTCAGGAATGTGGTCCAGAATCTCCCCACTTTTGATACTTCCAAATGAGAAATAGAATGATGGGTCTACTTTAAATATTTGCACTCTTTTAGAGTTCACGTGTAAAGGTATGTGGGAATGACCTTGGAAGACCGGGCAATGAAACGCAACAGTCAGATAAAAGGCAGTTTACCCCGCAGCAGGAATTTGGGTGGGGCAAGAGGTTCAGAAGGGGCCCTCCCTAGTTTCTGGGCTGTAAAGGGGACGGGGAGAGAGAAGTACTTTCAGACTTGCAAGACTCTGTTAATGTAACCTTACAATAAAGTAGAACTAGCTCATCTGGTCCTATTTCCTGTCTGGTCTACCTTGAAAGGCTGACATCACGTAAGAAAAGCCACACAAAGTGCAACTCACAAGACAGTGTTTTTGCTCAAGCATGCTGGCTGAGAATTTTGGGATTTGTAGTCCCAACGCATCTGGAGGGCATCAGATTGGAGGATCCTACCAGGCAATTAAAATCAAAGCTCCTACGTGATCTCTTCCAAGCTTCTAACAGCCTTTCCTCAAGCCTATATCTTATCACGCCTATCCCCTAAAGGTCCTCCTGGTAGAGATCATGGATATTGTAGCCCCGAGCATCTGAAAGTAACCAAGCTCAGGGAGGCTGCCTTAAGTTTTCCCAGGGCAAAGTGCCTCACATTCTGCCTGTGCCAGGCTTCGCCCCGTAGGCAGGGCTGGAACCACTTACACAAGACATCCAAGAATGTCTGATAACTAATCATCCCTGATGAAAAGTTAGCAAACCACATCAGAAGGATCCCAGCCCCGCTGTATTTCAGGAACAAGTCCTCTGTAGAGAAACAAGGTCCCACCCTACATAAGAGGGGGCTCTTGGCTCCTTTGCTGGAGCAGACTGGCCTGTTTCCCCCCTTCCTCTGTTTTTGCAAAGGTTGGATTTGCTGTAATGTCCTTTTTTACCAACCGTGTGTGAGAGCTCATTCTCACAATCTGTCCAGAAGAAGGGATGAGACGTTCCCAGCAGTTCTGGGATCCAGCCTGGACTACAATTCAGAGCAGACCCTTCTCCAAATCCACTCTTTTTTCAACTTTCTTGGTGACTGTGTGGGAGAAGTAATATACAGATATTGCTAAAAGATGGAAACAAAACCTGAAGAACTTCATATTGCTGGAAATGCCAGATGATTACAACATATGGGTACTTGATCCCGCTGGGGCCACATGGTGCAACTCATGGCAGGCGCTAGTAGTCGAACAGCCTACAGGCTGCAAAAATATCAAATTAAAGTGGGTGTCCATGACTGACATCAGCTCAGGTCCCCGCAAGGCTTCCAGAATGCCATGAAAGTTGCCACAGAATTGTAATTTTTAAGAAGCAGAAGGGGGGAAATGATTAAACATATGGGAGTAATCATATGAACTATATTTAATTACTTAACATCTAATCCTTTTTTAATTAAATTATACCAAGTTTAGTCACCTTGGGGAGTGGAGCTCCTGGCAGGCTGTTCAAAGTTGCACAGCTCTGGTGAAAACCAAATGGGGTGTGAAAGTGAGACGGATGCAGAAAACATGTGGCAGAAAAGTATAGCTGGGCTCCAGAGTAGGTAAGAATGCAAGAATCAGCCTGAATCCCACTTTTAATCAAATCCGACAGCATCCCTAAGGTCATCCAGGTGGACACTCCCCTCGTCTTCTCCACCTGTGAGTCTGTTCCTGATCTTTTCTTAATCTGGGCCAATCCTTCCATTGGACGGCTGGCTTTGTGGAAATGGCCCTGGTTGCCATAACCATGGCTTAAAATGACCCGCTCTTTTGAGAGGAAAGAGGTGTGATTAGGTGGCATCAACTTTGTCAAAGATATGGACCATGCAGGTTTCATTTGTTCATCGAAACCTCCTTTGGTTAGCTGAAACTTCCAGAGTCAGCAACTCTGTTTTCTTGACAAGGTAAAAAGTAATTACAATGAATGTTAATTAAGAGAGAACAAATGAGAGCTAAAGGACTTTCATCCACTTAATCATGGTGAGGCAGTCAACAGCTTGATTTCTGTTTGCCACTCAAGTCAGGGGTGTCTTCTCTCAACATATTTCGTGCACAGAGTGATTCATTGCATGCCTTTGCAAGCTTCCTGAACCCTCCCTTCTCTCATACTGGCCAGGATCCATTCAAACAAGCCACTCTACATGTTCAGGACCAGGGTCTTCCACAGGGTGGACTCTCTCTCTCAGCCTTTGCAGGGCAACCCAGAGTGGATCCTAAGAAGCTTCAAGGGATCGACAAGCCTTCCCCAGTGGGGGCAGAGTTCATAGATCCATTCACTGCAAAACCATGGGCACGCTGTGAGAACTTCCATGGCTGTTCATCAAAATGCCCATGAAAGTGGCTGCACCAGCAGTAATGAGCCATTGCCCCAGACATTCATTTAATAAAAGGGGTCCAGTCAGGGGTCCCAGGGCAAGAGCACTGCTCTGCTCAGCTCTGGAACATATTCAAAAGTTGCCACCCAGTTGCAATTTTTGGGGGTGCTGCATTGGGATCCAAAGTGGGCAAAGATGCTGCAGATGTAGACTGGGTACCCTCACAGTACCCACTGACAGCTTCTTAAAGGAGCTTTGCTTTTCCTGGGCTTGCACTGACCTGCCAGCAGACAAAGCAAAGGTGCCCACGATGATCTGCAGCCCCTTTGCCTGGTTTGGCTTTGAATACCACAGAACTTTGCTTTAGTAAATCTCTACTTTTGGAAACCAGGGGCTCAAATTCCGAAAACTTTCTCTCCACTCTTTAACACACACACACACACACACACACACACTGCTGCCTGGCCATTTTGAGGGCTGCAGAGGGACAAGCTGGAGCAGCTCCTGAGTGTCAACATCTACTGCAGTGTTTCTCAACCTTGGCCACTTGAAGATGGGTGGACTTCAACTCCTAGAATCTCCCAGCCAGCCATCTTCAAGTGGCCAAGGTTGAGAAACACTGAGATAGATGTTGACACTGGGAGTTGAAGTCCACCCATCTACAAGTGGCCAAGGTTGAGAAACGCCGATCTATTGTATTTCATTTTGTTACAGGGAGAAGGCTGGTTTGCTGACATGACTGCTCTCTCCAGACATGTGGAGAGAGAGTGAATGAGTGAGCGAGAGAGGCAGACTCAAATGACTTTTTCAGTTTGACTTCCTGCTTTAGACAGCCAGGAGGTGAAAGTGAGAAGAATTGACAGCCAGGGCATCCCCCCCTCCCCACTCTATCCTGCCTTCCAGGGCTTGACAACCCTCCTCTCCTGCCTCAGAGGCTGCTGATGGGCAAGGCTACCATACCCATCGTGTGAATCTCAGGTAGATTGATGAGCACAGGAAGCTGCAGAAGTGCCCCCCAAGCCGGTGCAAAGAGTTGGGGAATGCAGAAAGAGCCCACCGTTATAATAATGCCAACAGGTTATGTGGGGCGGAGGCAGAACAGACATTTTACCTGCATCACAGGCAGAGGGGAGGGGAGGGGAGGAGGAGGGAAGGGAGGGAGGGAGGGAGTTGGGGACCCCAAGAGCAGCCAAGGCTCCAGCAATTGCCAGATGTTTCCAGAGTAGGCACTGGAGGCCACCTGTGCATTAAATCAACTATAGTTCACCTCTGAACCATACTAAACTTCTCGTGTAGACAAGCCCTCAGTGGGGCAATCCATTAGGAGAAACCCGTTAAGGAGGAAGAGCTGCATTCTGGTGGGCGGGCGGGTGGGTGTCCGATCAGGAAGAACAGCAGAGATAAGACTCCATGAGCACATGGCCAGGGGGAGAAGCGAAGACCACAGCTGAGATAACAGTTGTTTTCATGAGGTTATTGATTATTTTTTTCCCCTGTGGAGGCCACAAATGCTTGGTATGAATCATCTACTAAAGCCCATCAGGAAGGAAGTTCAGCCTGGAGCAGTAACTCTGCTCTGAGCTGAATACCTTCCATCCGTCAGCAGAAAACTATCCCAGCGTGAAAGTGGCTGTCCCCAATGCCAGCTCCTCTCCTGCGTCTGTCCCCAGTCACTGTCACTGGCCTGACTTCCCTCCGAGGAAGCCTAGGAGACTTTACACACTGGAGGCTGCCCTTGCACGGTGTAGGTCCAGCCTATTTCATCCACGTAGCGGGATGAGTGGAAGACAACGCCGTGGGGACGTTGCAGCAGAAGAAAGAGGTTGCCGGGGGCCAGGTTGGGGCATGGTTAGGGGCGACATGAGGAATTCTGGGAGTTGAAGTCCACACATCTTAGAGTCACCAAGGTTGAGAAGCACTATGCAAACAGGTAACAAGGCTATTCACAGCAGCAACTGCAGTGTGTGTGTGTTTGTGTGTATGGCCATCTTGCTGATTCTGACTCCTGCGTGGATGGCCCTTGTTAACCAGCTTCGTCCCAAGGCCAACTGTGAAGGGCAGGATGAAAGTATAGAACTGAGGCCGGGATACCTCTTGACTTCGAATGAGCTTAAGTCTCCACGGTGGTGGGTGAATTTACAGAAGATTTGGCCTAACCCCTAGGAATGATCTGGAGGTAAGACCCTGGCGAACTGGTGAAGTGCCAGATGCAAATGCTGCCCCTCCCTTCAAAAAGGGGAAAAGGAAGATCATGCAAACCCCAGACCAGATTTCAGAGCAGAGGCTGAATCAGCATGGATTGATTGAGAAGAACGAGTACAGGACGTGGATACCCAGCTGGCTGAAAAACCACGATCAAAAATGCACATCAAGAGTCCTCCTTAAATTGGAGAGCAGTATCAAGAGGGGGCCGCAAGGGTCCATGCTGGTCCCCTCCTCTTCGGTATTTTTATTAGTGACTCAGAGGAAGAGCTGGAGGGATACGTATCACTTTTGCAGAAGGCATCCCATCGGCAGGATGGTTAACACCCTAAAAGGCAACAATAGAATTCCGAATGACCTTGCCTGGGCTAGAGAATCGGGCGGAAAGAAGCCCAAGGCCCCTTTTACTAAGAAGGGGCAAAGGCAGATGTTGGACAGCCACCTAACTGGGGTGCTTTGACTTAAATCCCTGCAGCAGGCAAAGGGTTAGGTCCAAACAGCCCCTTGAGTGCTCTGATGCTTTAGCAGAACAGCCGCATCACTCTTGATCACTCTTCCGAGATGCAAATTAAAACGGGGGCCCTGAGTAAGGTGCCAGGGTGCTCTGCAAGCCCGGTCCCCACTGGCTCCTGTATAAATCTGCCTGGAGCTCAGGGGAACTGGAGAGCATGAACTAGGGGAGTTGTTTGCCATCCTTTTGGGGGGGACCTGCCTTGGTTCCTAGCAACTGTCACGGCTGACCCAGCCGGTGTACCTAAGTCCACAACAGTTGACTTCCTGGTGCTCTGCACAAGGTCAGCTTCACATCTGGGATGGTCACCTGGAATGCCACCCCTGAGCCAGGGGCTCCCTTTGGAAACCCTCTTGCTGCTTGCAGGCTTGGCCCTCCTGAATGCTTTCCTTGGGGCAGCCTGTTACTTAAGGGTGGACAGGGAGAGACACGGCGAGCCAGTCCCCACTCCAAAGGGCAAAGAAGCCCACGGGGAGCCCAAGCTCTCTCCCCTTTTTGGAATGGCTCTCTTTGGGCTGGAGGCGTCCCCTACCCCTTTGGCTCTCCGCCCAGAAGAGGCGTGGGCAGCCTCTCTGCAAGTCAGCGCAACCTCGGCAGAGGGTTTTCTTCAGTCAGAGGACGGGACCAGCACGCCTGTCCCCCAAGGGCGGAACAGCTCCCGAGCCCACTCGTCGGCCACCCACAGCCTGGAGCAGCAGCAGCAGAGGCTGTTGTGGTGGTGGAGCTTCAAAGACGCCCCCAGGACCCGCACCAAGCACGCGTGTGGGTGGTGGACAGAGATGCAGCAGGGCTCACAGAACAAGGGTTAAAAATGGCATCGAGAAAAGCAGGGGCAGGGCCTGCCTTTCCGCTTTCGGAGTTTTGACAGGAGCAAAGGAAAAATCAGACATGACATCCTTCCTCGCTGCAGACAACCCTGGCGGGTCAAACTGCTTGCCTGCAGTTGAATTTCCTTATTTATCAGCTCTGATTTTCTTCAAGGAAGAAACTGCCAGAACTCAGGCCTGCCAGAAGCACCCTTCCTCGAGCCCCCATCCCTGCTGCTGCTCCGTGGGCTCGGGTGCAGACGTCCCCCGAAGGAAGAGACCGCCTGGGCAGGGGTGGGCTGCTCTCCTCTGGCCGTCTCAGGCCATCCTGCTCCTGGAAGCGCGGCTCTTCCTGAACAGAGGCCCGTTACTTGCACCGTACGCACGTGAGCATTCAAACACCACCAAAGTAAAGGAGCACAAGTTTTGGCCTGGCAGACTGTTTGCATTCTAAAAACTGTCGGGTTGTAGTTTTCTGAGCTTGGTGGTTTTCCTGAAGATGTTTCGGTGCCAGGTTAGATGATGTGCTGTTGCAACCAGGCGCAGACAACGCCACGAACCCAGCAGTTCAGCTGGGAGCGAGATGTTCCCCACTGCTGGAACCCCCAGCGGCTGCCCCAGTTCCTCTCCCTTCCCCCCACCTGCTCATCAGCAAAAAGCGAAAAAGCAAACCCACAAAAAAAGCCCCTAAAGCCGGGAAAACCAATAAACTGAAAAGCCAGCCTTTCCAGTCAAAAGCCTGCCAGTTCTCGTCTGGTGATTCCATGTCCTTCCCAGACTCCTAGATCTGTCAGATCTAAGAACCCCTTTAAAATATGGGGAAAACCCAGTATTAATATCAACACGGTTGTTCTTTCATTTCCAGTTTTTACTCTGTAGATTTACCAATGGCAGCACAGTTGGCTTTTTATCCCAGATTAATTAACGTTATTTGAATGAGCAAACAGCACTAATTCAGGCTAGAATGGTATCTCTGCCTTTCCCATACCCTCAAAGGCATCAACGTCCACCTTCCTCCTGGCTGAAAGGTGTTCAGGGGAACCAAATACGCCGGTTGCAATTGAGCAGACTTGTGACCATCCAGCCCCTTGTTTAGCCAGCCCCGGAGCCTGTCTGTGCAACCGCTGGGCTGTTTGGCAGGCAGCTCTAGCAAGAACCAAGCAACATTTCCTGCCCAAGTTCATTACAGATTATCTCAGGGCAGAGACTGGAGGGAGGAGGGAGGAAGCAGAGGGACAACTAGGAGAGGAGTCCATCGCTGGAGCAGGTCGAAGAGGATCGGTGAGGGTCGGAAGAGGCGATGGGAAACCTGTTGGAAAGAAGCTGCACCTCCAGAGTAAAGACAACATTGCTGAGGACAAGATCCACGCAAGCAGCAGCAAAGGGCACCTCTGTATCCAGGAAGCAAAGAGGCCAAGCAAGGATGGTGGCACTTGTGTCCACTGGACAATTCTGGGCTCCTCAAAAGCTGCTCCAGAGAAGGACTGGGAGGCTGGTGGTTGGTGGTGAGGAGAAGGCCATATCTCAGGACCGAGATGC
The DNA here is from genome assembly GCF_059951505.1 of Python bivittatus. Classification (NCBI taxonomy): domain Eukaryota; kingdom Metazoa; phylum Chordata; class Lepidosauria; order Squamata; family Pythonidae; genus Python; species Python bivittatus. The sequence goes on along the minus strand of NW_028277097.1, from coordinate 24,239,742 downwards.
ACCAGCCCTTTCTTCGTGCTTCTGGCAGTCCCCTCTCTGCTCCCCGTCCTAGCTTGGGCACCTGAGAGCGGGGCAGGGGATCCGCCTGCCTTTGACACGGGACAGGATGTCCGGGTCTAGAACAGAGACAGCGGCCTTCTGCTTTTCTTCCTCCTTTTTTCCCCTCCATTTTGGAGAGAGGGAGAGCCTGCCTTGCTCCCCAGCCAAGGGAAGCCATAAACCAAAAGAGTATGAGGCAGATTACAGCCGCCTTTCCCCACGGCCTTCCTTCACACACACCTCTGGGTCCCTCTGGATGCTGTCCCCAGTGGAGTTGGGGACGTGGAAGTGTTGACGGGGCCCGTAGGCCGTATTATTCCTTGGCTGTGAGTGAAGAGATCTGGTTTCCGGTAGGAAATGGCTGTGAAACCTATCCCAGGATTCCTTCATCCATCCCTGTTGGAGACAGACCTTACATGTGGGCCTCCAGGAGCAGTTTCAGGCGTTTCATTTCATTTACTCCCAACAGCAGATGTAGGGCTTTGAGAAAACCTGAGAGTCTGGAAGGCAAGAAGGCTGCGTCAGACAGTTTCCTTGCCTGTTGGACTAGATAACGCTTGTGTTCTTGTCCAACTACAATTCTATGAATCTAGATCAGCTTTCCTTAATTTGACCCCCTCCAGATCTAGGGCCATAACTAGCAACAATTACCCAACACTTCTCAAGGACCAGGCTGGGGAAAAACTTCCCCTAGTTGCTGATCCGTGTCTAATTTCATTCAAGATGTTGGTGTTGGCTTTTAGAGGCTTTGGCAGTCTCTGAACAGAGAAGGAAACCTCCCTGGCCCCCAGATACGTTTTTCTGCTCTCTGCTTTAAGTATGGAAAGGACCCCCATCATCGATCAGGTTGGTGCTGCATGAATCCTGCTTCAGGCTGGTTCCCAAACTCCAGAACCAGTGCTGGGTTTGGTAGGACAGATCCAGGGAAACTGGTTCCTTCAAATGATCCGGGGGACCATCTCTTTTTCCCTCTTTTTATAGCTGGTTCTTTATTTTAATTAGTCCTTGTTAAAACGCTCTGTCATCATTGCTACGATTTTACTGGTTTTATTTGTTTCCCTCGGATGTGGCCTGTTTAGAGAACAAATGGTTGAAAAGCTGGCTGCGCACTGCCCAATAAATAAAACGGAACCGATGCTGCATTAGAGAAGTGCCTGTGTGCAATTAGACCCGCCTGAACCCAGCAACAAAACTCCCTTAAAATGACAGCGTGTTGGTGCTCCCATTAGCAAGCCGTGCGTGTCTGCCTTCTATAGGCCAGAGGAGGAGTTTGCTCACAACTCTTGACCTGGATCAGAATCTGGCTCCTTACAAAGGTCACCACACTCTCAAGGGATTGCACCACACAACAGCCAGAGGTCTACTCGGCCTCTGGATCCGGGCCCTGGGAGCGTTCAGAGGATTGTGGCAAACCTTGGGCCTGGTTTGCCCTAGAAGGATCTGGAGAGTCGCCAGCTGTCTCTAGTACAGCGATCCCAGCCTTGGGTACCCTCAGGGGAAGGGGACCACAAGTCCCACAGTTCCTGGCCAGAAGGGCCGTTGCTGAGAATTCTGGGAGTCCACTTGTCTGGAGAGTTTACAGGTTGGAAAGGCTGCATGCTGGCTGGGGAATTCTGGGAGTTAAAAGTCCACGCATCTTAAAGGGGCTGAGGTTGAAAAACGCTGCTTTAGTGGACGCCTCCAGAATCAAGTTCCTAGGGCTGGGGGTATCCTGTACCCTCCCCAGATTACAGGAAGGGAATACCGTGAGACCTGCCGTAAGGGCTGCCCTGGTCTACAGAGGCATTTGCACATCTGGTGCTTGTGATAAACTCCTAGTTTGGGTGTGGCACAACAGCGTCTCCCCAAACGCATCAGATCCACGGCTCCCGTGCTGAGAGGCCCGAAGAGTTGAAATGCAGAACCAAAGAAAATGGAACATTGTCCCCCGCTGGGAAAAGGAAAGCTCTCCCCCGAGGCTGGCTTTCAGCTACCCCACACTTTCTATCAAAGGGGGGGGCAAGAGAAAGATCCAAGCAAGGCCCCCATGAGCCCTCTCCTTCTCTACCTCTGAAGGGAGCAAGCGCTGAACGCCAAGACTTCTTCAAGGAGGGAAGGCGTCTGACTCTGCCGACTTCCCGGGGAATTCTGTGCACGCAAGTGCTGTTCCCCTGGATTTCCCTGTGTTCCTCTTTTCCCAATAAATCCTTTTCCTCCCTAGCAATTCAGCCTCCGTGGTTTGAGAAGGGGATTTCTCATTTCAGCCCCCTGCAAGATTGCACCGTTACGTAGCTACCCCAGATATCTTAGGACCGGCACAAGGAGGGCCCCGTCCTGTGAGACCCAAAGCACCTTCCTTTCTGTTCGGCGGAAATCCTGGGAAAAGGGACCACGAACTCCCTGGCTGGAGAGACCGGGGAGCCAGGAGGCTTAAAATCGGCTGGAGCAGCTTATTCTCTGCTGTGGGGATTCCACGAAGGAAGGACCTGCCAGGGATCTTTCCAACGACCCACCAAGTGAGCAACAAGCAAAGGGCTGCCCTCCGGCTGCAGACCCTGCTTTCCCCGCCTTCTGCTTGCACCGAGGCTGGGAAAGAAAAGGGACGAGGATTCCGAGTTGTTGTTGTTGTTGTTGTTGTTGTTGTTGTTGTTGTTGTTGTTGTTGTTGTTGTTGTTCTTCTTCTTCTTCTTCTTCTTCTTCTTCTTCTTCTTCTTCTTCTTCTTCTTCTTCCTCCTCCTCCTCCTCCTCCTCCTCCTCCTCCTCCTCCTCCTCCTCCTCCTCTTCTTCTTCTTCTTCTTCTTCTTCTTCTTCTTCTTCTTCTTCTTCTTCTTCTTCTTCTTCTCCTTCTCCTTCTCCTCCTCCTCCTCCTCCTCCTCCTCCTCCTCCTCCTCCTCCTCCACCAGGGAAGATGTGGGCTGCGCACACAATCATTTTTTTATGAGGACATTAAAAGAAACCTCCAGTAAAGGATTGCAGTGTTAGAGACAGTGCAGGGGATCTGCTGAGTCCCATCCAAGACATGCTTCCTCTCCTGGCCAGGCCAGGCCAGCGCTGGGCCCTGCGGTGTAGCGGCTTTGCCCTGGGGGTGCTCTCCTTTCGGCCCCCTCGGGGTCACGTCACGGCTGCCTCATGCGCTGGGGCTCAGGGGTGTGGAAAAGATGTGGGAAACCATCTTCTGTTGTTGTTGGTGTTGCTCTTTTAATTGCTGTTCAAATTCCTCCCCTGGGGAGATTTGCTGCCTGATTGTGAGTTGTTTTTGTGTCTGGTGTTCTGTCACTTCATAAAAAATGAACACACACACACACGCATCTCCATTAAGGCTACGCTAAAAAAAGTAGTCCAGGAAAAGAAAATATTTATTTTGAAGAGCGAAATTAATCTCACGTCATACAAAGACTGCCTAATGTAAAAGGAGGCAGAAAAACCCTCCTTTTGCTAGGAAAACGAAGAGAAATATTGGAGCGGCGTCTGGGTCAAAGGGAGGCCCAGATGTGCGACATGCATGCTGTTGGAGGGAATGCTCATGTGAGGCCTTTTTGGGGTCAGAACACATCTGGCCCACCATGAATTGCTTCTTGTTCTTGTTTTAGACAATCTATGTTTGGAAACACATAAACTACCATTGTCTGTAACATTCCGATTGGCCCATTTGGGGGGGCAAGACAAGATGTCTTGGACTCAGATTAAACTGACATGAAAGGTTTTGCACATCTGGGAGGGACGATGCCCTCACACCTAGCACAGCAGTCCTGCCAGTGCTGAGTTCAAGTCTCCCCTTAAGTGCCTTAAAGGAGAAACGTTTCCTCTCCTTAATCTACAAAGGGAAGATTCAGAGCCAGCACTCAAGGAAAGGAAGCTACAAAAATATTTTACAACGTAACAGCAGAAAGAACGCATCGTTACAAACTATAAATCTTCTTAATAGCCAAGCTGCCCACCTGATCCACACCAGGCTCTAATTCAACCCTGAAGTTCCTGCAAAAAGCGAGACCGTGAAAATCCTGCAAAAGGATTTGATTCCTTCATGTGCCCTCTAAATGCCAGCCAAGCTGGAATTGTCTAACCCCCCTTCCAGGGGTAAGCAACTGAACAGCCAACAGCAGCCCAAGGCAGCGGACTGAAAAATTCAGCGCAGAACTCAAAACAACCGCAAGAGAGCACCAGCCGGGGAGCCCCAATCGGCGAGACCAAGCTCAAGCGGGCGATGCCAAGTCTTGGGAGCCACCATGGAGAAGGCCCTGCATCCTGGGAAGCCCCCTTGCCCCCGACAGGGACGCACAATGAAGACGCCTGACTCGCACGGGAACGTCTGAGCTGACAGGCGGGGATGGGGAGAAGGGGGAAGATGCAGGTCCCAAGCTCAGCAACACCTGGGGAGCAGAGCGAGCCAAGGGCTGCGGCCAGGTGAGCGTCTCCAGGCGGTGAAACTGGCGAAGAGGCAAAGGTCCGCTTAAGTCTGCCGCTGGGGAGGCTGCTCTGGGTTCGAGGTCCCGTTCGTTCTGCAGCTCCCTCTTCCTGGGCGCTGCCCCCTTTCCCTTCACCCTCTGTTGCAGCCCCTCTCACCACAATGTCTTCCCAGGCAGCACGGACGCCCATCTCCTCCCCCTTTGGCCCTCCAGGTTTGGAAACAGAAAGTCGCCCGCATCCTCCCAGATGCCCAAGAGGAACCTCAGCAATTCACATTCTTTTTCCTACAGACGATCGGTTTCACACCCCCCCCCCCAATTCTCCCTGAGCACAAGAGCAGCTGTGGTTTCTTTTGGCTCCCAGACCTGAAAGATGGCTCTCTCCTGAACCCTTCATCAAAGGGCCTCCCCCCCCCCCCATGGCACATCCCGCGGCACGGATCTGCAGCGGCTGGGAGAGGGAGATGGTCTCTCTCCTTTGTGCAGGGGGCTTCCACGCTGGCTCCAGACAGGGTTTTCTTCCCTCGGTCTCCTATTATTATTCACTGCTTCGTCTTCATTCTCCTGCCCTGAAAGGCCTTTTCACAGCAGACTCACTTCAGGAAGTTTTTCCCCTGTCCGCCCCCCCTCCCGAATCACAGGCAGCTTAGGAAACGGACGTATTCACACGTGCACAATGCCTTTGTGTTCAAGGGCCAGCTGTCCAGCAACCAGAGGGAGAGAAAGTGGAGGCAGCTCGCTTGCAGCTCCAGAGTGAAATCTTCCACTGGCTCAGGGAATTTCTCTCCTTCTCCTCAGCCCCCCTCCGTTTTCTTTTGAATTTTGAAGAAGGTCATCATTCTTTTTTATAGAGTTCTCTCCGTTCCAAATGAGAGTCCCAGAGTCTCCTTAAGTGCAGCCGAGGCAAGTGGAAGAAGAGCGCCCTGATCTCCGTCTCCCTTCCTTGTTCCCCCTTTCCCTGACATTTAAAGTCCACAGTTCAGCAAAAATCTCACAGCAATGCAAAGTCAATGGGGTTCAAGCAGGCGCTCAGTTTTAAGCATTTTGCTCGAGGGCTTAAAACGCAGGCCTGAAGGTTCTCCTGATTGGAGGTCAAGAGATATTTGGCGTGGCTATCTTTATCTTTAAAGCAAAGTTTTAATGGGAGATTTGAAAAGATTTGCAAAACACAATTTTGCACGGCTGGGAAAGTGTGAGGATGGTTGTTGGTTGATCCTTCCTTCGTTCCTTCCTCCCTCCCTCCCTCCCTCCCTATGGTAAATGTGGTGGCATTTTTCAGGGAAAACCTCCTGCATTTTCCACCTATTTGTTTGTAAAACCTGGCCTGTGCCAGCCGCCAAGCCAGTGTTTCTCAACCTTGGGAACTTTAAGATGTGTGGACTTCAGCTCCCAGAATTCCCCAGGCAGCCACCTCCAAATTCACCTCCCTGGAGGAAAACTCCCTGGGAGAACCTTTCGAACACTACTCTTGTGGCTCAAAAGCTTGGAGGTCACTGAGATTCATCCATTCAATCAATTTCTATGTCCTCCCACCTCAAATGCATGACTCCGGGTGGCTAACAATGATTTAAGACAAGGTAAAAACACCACAACAAACTAATAAATCACATGTACTACAGCAGCCGAGATAAAGGGGCCACCCACCTACCCAACAGCCAACCCAACCCAACCCAACCACGATACAGGCTCAACCACACACCCAGGGCCCCAGGCCTGGTAGCCAAACCAGGTCTGCAAGGCCCTCCCGTTTACCCCGATAAGCATGTGTAAGATTGTAGCCTGGCCAGGGTTTCTCCCATTAGCAGGACTCGCTTCCAAGTTCCTACACAAACGACTGCACTATTAAACTGATTTATTCCTTTTCTCCTGGAAGCCCAGTAACTGTATTTCTCTGAAAGGCGGGGTAAAATGCTCTTAAAAAGAAAAAAAAATCCCGGGATCTGCCATAAATGTTAACTGCAGGATTCTGGGGGAAGAGCAACAACATGAAATGAAACAAAGCCCCTATATTTTTGTAGCAGAGGTCTCTCCCCTATTTTGTAAAGCAGAAAACACATTGTAGAGCAATTCTAGAGAAAGATGGCAGAGGAGATCCAGCACCGGAACTCCCGCGTGCATCTGGCGGACACAGGAGGACCCAAAGGGGAACTGCGCAGGAGAGTTACGGGTGGCGGCTCCCTCCGTTCAGCCCTACTTGGTGGTAAGCAAGGAGCCGGGTGGTGTGGGAAAGATGGCAGTTGTGATTAATTAGCTGGACAGAGGCCCCAAGAGCGCAACGTGGAGCATAGCTACACATTCCACGAGTGGATCAGTGAAAGGGACACCTCTGGCGAAGCTGCCAAAACCCTAATGGCAAAAACGTGGGGAAAGGAAGCAGGACGTGGGCAGAGAGTTCAGGGTATAACGAGTTTGTTTTCCCAAGATCTTTTTTGGAAAGCGATCTGTCAACATGACTTTAGGAAATACAATATCTCCCTTGCTAGAGAAAAAAAAATATTGAAAGCTAAAGGGCTTTTTCATCCAGGAGACCAAAGGAGAACCTCTGGCAAAACGGGGCCCGTTCGAAGCCAAGCGGAAGTGGCACACGAGAGCAGCAGCCTCGGAAAAAGGCGAATCCCACCTCTCCTCTCTCTTGTGCCCAGAGGGAATGATGGGACTTGGAATCCAGCACGCCTGGAGTGGGAAAACATGGTGCAGGGTACAATATCTGCCATCTGGAGAGAGGGCATACCCTACTGAAAAAGGCTGAACGTGCCACAAATCGCTAATGACGTGCAACATGTTCTGCAGAGGGGTTAAAAGCCAAACGCAGCGACCTCCATCCCTGGATTTGGAGAGACGAAGCTCTCCAGGGAGGGTTCAATTCAGAAAACTGCCTGCGCTGTAAAGCAGGGCAGCCAAGATGACCCAGCGCAGGCCGGGAGCTCGGTGGGTTCAGCCTTGGAGGGAGAAGAAGGAGCAGAAGAGCCCCTTCGGACACCTAGAAGGAGGAGGTCACGATCGGCCCCCTCTTTCTTCTAGGGCGAAGGACATCAGTAAAGGATTTCAGTTACCAGGAAGCAGATCCCAGCTGACTGTTGGGGAAAACCTTCCAGAAAAGAGCAATTCAGCAGCAGGACTAATTCCCAAGGGAGGCTAGTGAGTTTCCATTTATTGATTATTGAATTCATATAACCAATTGAAATCTGGGAAGTGAACAAAAGGTAAAATATAATACACAATCAATTAAAGAACCAAGTCAAGGCCAGTGTAAAAGCACCTTGCCAATATGCCCTCCCCACCCAGGCCAGGCTCTCTCAGCGTCTGGGGGAAGAGCCAGGTCTTCATGGCCTTCTGGAGGGCCACTGGGGTTGGGGCCCTCCAAATCTCCAGTTGGAGGCTGTTCCACAAGGCAGCTGCTATGACAGAGAAGGCATGGTTCCTAGGACCCGCCTGCGACGCTATGTCATCAAGGGGACCTGGGGCACGTCTCCTCTGCTGGATGTGTCCAAGCAAAGCTGGAAAGCCATCCGTCAGGGATGATGGGATTTGGATTTCTGTGCTGGGCAGAGGGTTGGACCTGATAGTTCTAGCTCAAAAACTCTGCTTTAAGCTCCACTCTGTACACTTCCCTGCTCTTCTTGACCAGGGACGTTACAGAATGCTTGCCACTAATTAGTTTTGTCTCGGGAGAGCATAGATAGGGAACCCTTTCCCCCCCTCCCCCCACCTGTCAGCCAGGTGAGTCCACCCCAGCTCACCTAGTCATTCTCTCCACGCCCCACTGCCTTCTTTTGCCGTAGATCCTGCCTTATCGCACTAAGCGAAGGGGGGTCAATATTAGAATGAATTAAGGACCGGAATCTGACGGCCCCGTCAGACCAACCAGCCCAACATTTTGCCCAGAATCGAAGGAAGGAGCTTCGCAGTCGAGTGCCTCTCGGGCAGTTTTCACAGATGGCTTTGGCTATGTTCCAGAAAGACTTTGCAACACAAACAGTCTTGCAAGCAATATTTACAGCAACTTCACAAAATTCTTTGATCTGTTAATTTAGAATAATCCCTGGTACTCGTCAAGCTCACCGCTTCCTGCAGACGTTTTACTGTACTGGGGATGGAAAGAGTTCAGGGTCTGCTGGGCGTGCAACATTATTAACTGAGTTTTAAACCGCAAATGGAGCAAGTGGAGGCTAAGAAGCAAGCAAGAACATAAAGGCGTAAGGTGCCACCGGGAAGCATGCTTCGATGGCACCGCTGTGGACGTCATCTTGACTTCTGGGACCATCTCTGGTGGACCTCTGGTAAAAAAAAGGGACTCTTCCCTTTCTTCTCTGCACCTAAGGTGGGCCTGTGGCATTTGGGGCCCAGGACCCCCTTCCTGCACCCCTTAGGCTGGAAAATCCTTGCCATCCCAGCTCAGGACACCCTTGGATTCGCCTTCCCAGGATGACTCCTGCGAGGTGACACTGCCCACATTCCTCCCTCCGCATGCTTCACCTCCCACCATGTTTTTCTCAGGACTCGGTCTGTTGGCCGAGAATATGGTGGCATAAAGAAGAGAAACAGAGCCAGTCATGGCATTTTGGTTTCAGGGGGGACCCCAAGACAAGGGGAGGCCCAAACTCCCTCTCCGCCTCAAAGACCAGGACTGGCTCGGCTAGGGAGCAGCCGGAGGCATCCACAGGATCCCAGGTTTCCTCGGAAGGACAATCGCAGCACCCCGCCATCGTGATCCAAACCCCTCTGGCCTTCTGAAGCTGTGCACAAAGGCACCAAGCCCCACGAAAGAGGGAAGCTGGCCTCTTTTGCTCCCTCTGGCCCCCCCTGCAGAAACTCCTGCCCACAATGGGCAATGGATGCTCTTTCCCCAGAACGAGGAGTTGGAGGGGCAGGCGGGGTTTCTAGACGGGGCAGACCAATCGCTGCCGGGTCCCCTGACTTGGGGCAGGAGGAAGCGGGGGGCAGGGGTGGTGAGAAGAGAGGTGCTTTCGTCGGGGGGGCTGCACAGCCAGGTGAGTCACCCCCAGGCCCAGCACCTCTGGAGGGGAATTCGTTCTTGCATGAATTCGTTCAGCTTGTGTTCTGTGCACGCCTGCAAAACCCACAAGGCTGCAGCAACCTCTAATGTCCCCTTTCTCCCCCACCCTTCTCACTCATAGGGCCCTCTGACTGAAACACGGAACAGCTTTAAGGCCAAAGAATACAAAGCGTGTGAACTTTTAAAAAAGACATTATACAACAATTCTGCAATCAACCGCAGTGAGTGTTAAAATAAAAAAATGAGTATATCACGTTTTTATTTATATTTACAACCCATTTTGGGGAGGTGCTTCCAAGTCAGCCTTGGCTCCTGGCGGCTGCCTGGACACGTCCCCACCGTTTTCTTGGCACGATTCTGGAAGTGCTTTGCCCCGGCTCCTCCTCCCCAGGGCCGAGAGGGAGGGACCGTCCCAAAGCCACCCGGCTGGCTTCCAAGCGTGAAGCAGGACCAGAACTCCGGTCTCCCTACTCCTAATCCGCTACACCAAACGGTCTAGAACGCCACCATGCGAAGGTTTCACTGACCGACCGATTTCTTTCGAAAGCTGCACTTTCAGATCTCGGATGTTGACAGGAATCGGTCCCCCGTACCAATTCTGCCAGGCAGCTAACCTCTAAATCCCAGCTCCCCAACTTCCAGAACGTTGTGGCTGTTTTCTCCTCCTAAGAATGTTTCTCCTGGCCTGAACGCTGTGCTCCTGAGCCCACTTCCTTGGGAATAAATCTCATTAAGCGGGTGCCTAATTCTCACTGAGTAGGTAAATGTTTCCCAGAACGAGACCACTTGACATTTAAAATGCAAACACCACTGACTGCTGGGTGTCTTAATCAAAGGAAAGAAAGAACAGGACTCACCGCCCTCCATGCAGGGGACTGAAGAGGAGGAGGAAGGCTTCCAAGTTAACCTGCCCCTTGAAATGCTGGTTTTCTACGTGTGTGTGGGTGTGTACTGTGTGCATGTGGGTGTGGTGGCCACACACAGAAATGCCCTGCTGCCGGCATCTCTTGCAGAACAAGAGGGGGTCCACAGCCTGGTGACCTCCTCCTCTCCTGCAGGAGACAGGTCAAGAAGCAGCAGCTTTCCTTCGGCAGGACACATGTTTTCTGCTGCTGCTGCTGCTGTTCACTGGCTGGCTTTAGGCCCTGCTTTCTATGTTGGTGAGTACAGATGCAGCCTGCAGATGTTTCTGAGCACGGAGAGGGTGTGGACCAAGCACAGCTCGGGAGGGAGGGGAGATCCTTCTCCCACTCGCATCTCCAAGAGGAGCATCTTCAGAGGGCCCCAACCGCAGACCGTAAAGGCTGGAGCGGTTCAGCGGGAGGGGGGCCTTTAGATCAGAGGTTCATAACCTCTGCTGAAACCTACAGACCCCTTCTCATAAGAATGCATTTCCATGCACAAAATATAGATTGTATTACAATGGAAACCGAAATGCTGAAATACAGTCTATAGCAAATATGTAATGTAGTAATATATGTGTATCTTTATTAAACCATTAAATCAGCAGCAAGACTATAAATACATTTAAAATGTAGGCAAATTAAAATTAAAAAATTTTGGAGTCTAGAGGCCATAAATTACTTTGTTGGCCTACATTCATTATTGAATGAAAGGCTAAGTTTCAGTTAGAGGTTAGTGAAAATTAAATTGTAACTTTTTTTCCATCCAAGTTCATGGGCTCCCTAAATCTATCCCTGGACCCCAGGTAAAGAACCTCTGCCTTAGATGGTCAGTACCTCAGCCGTTTGGGGCTTTAAAGAGTAAAACCAGCACCTTATACTGTGCCCGGTGGTCCTGGCCTGATCTCAGGGGCCTTCCTTGGATGAGGAAGAGGACCAAGAAGAGGAACTTCAAGAAGCAGCCTCCGTGCCAGGTCCCAGTGGCACCAACCCCTGCCCTAGATCCAGCAGACTCTGGTCCAAATGAGGCACCTCCTCCATCCAACCCTCCAGCTTCTGAAGAGAGAGCATCAAAAGGAGGAACAGCTGAGCCTCATTACTGAGGAGGAATCTGCTGGAGGAAACCTGATCGGGACCTGATGTGCTTGGGTGGGAGCAGAAGCTGCTGGTGGTCAGGCCCAACCTGGCCTTGCTTAGGTTACTGGAACGATGCCCATTTGTGAAAACCTCGTTGATTTCCATCCTGGAGCTTTTTACCACCCCTTCTGAAGGTAGCTGCACGGAGATGCATTGCAGTAATTGAAACAGGATGTAATAAAGATGGGGCTCGCTGTCACAAAATGCAACCAGCTGAGGAAGACTCATGGCTGGCATATCAGATATAGTTCTACCAAAGTGCTGTTCGCAACAGCTAGCACTTGGGAATCCAGCAGCAGAGGATAATCCGGAAGCACGTCCAGCCAGCTCTTCCAAGCATGGCTTCCTGAGTGCCATGTAAGCTGAGTTACAAGTACGTTCAAATGGGCCTCGCTCCAGGCACGATCCGACCTGTTCTGAGAGTTCCTTCACTTGCCCTCCAACTGACATCTTCTTTGCCGCTGCTTCCGTAGTCAACCCACGGACCAACCTGGTTCTGCAAGAGGGAGGACTGGGAGCAACAGGGCCAAATGCTTGGACCATCTCCATGTCCCACAGACCAGCCAGGGCTTCCGCAGTATTGCTGAGATCCATCGGGTATGTGGGCGAGGGAATTTTAACCAGTCCTCTGCTCTTGCAGAGATGTGCATCAGTTGTGGGTCTGTTGCTGGCCTGGGAATGACCTGTCTTTGACAGGGGAGCCGCACTGGGCTCCTCCATTTTCAGACCCCGCTCCACAGAACAGAAAGCCAAACCCAAAATACGCCATGCTGCGCATGCCAGCCCAGACTCCAGCTGGCAGAGCCTTTGGCCGTTCAGGGTGACATGCAGTCCCAAGGCCCCCTTAACTGGGCCACTCTAGCAGGAGTGCTGGAATCCCCAGGGCAAGGAGCCCAGGACACTGCAGCTCCATGCCCGAGACCACCCCGAGTCGCTCAGGAGCAGAGGCTGGCAGTGGCCAGGGGAGATGCTGTCCCAGTTACCTCCCAGCCTGGGCTCAGAGTGCTGGGTGGAACTGCAGAGAGAAAGGCCATCTTAGGTCACATAGGGGAAGAGCTAGCGAGCGAGAGGCACGAGAGGGGTGGCGGGGAGCAGGCAGCCCCTCGCCCACCTCCTGCCAGCAGAGATGCCCTCCTGGGCACTGTCGCCTCCAGCTTCTGGCGTCCCCGTGGGCGCAGCAGCAGGAGCCCTGTCTGTCAGCATGAGGACCGGGAGTGAAGGGAGAAGGTCAGACCTTCTCCTCAGCTCGGTAACGAGGGAGCCTAATTGCTGATGGCTGGTTACTAAGCCCCAGGACAGGAGCAGCCTGGACACCATCAATATATCAACCTTGGCATGTGACCCAAACAAGATTATTCATTTCCAGAGGTGTTTATCTCCCTCCTCTCTGCTCTCTGGGGAGAAAACATAATTATTATTTAAACGTGAGTTAATTCAGCCAAGGTGTTGATCAATAATGAAGAATTACTCTTTTAAAAATAAAGAAATCAACAGGCAAGGCAGAAGGCATGCCTAGTCCTGGGAGGACTCAGTTATGGAGACAGGGTCACGAAAAGCAGAAAATGTGAGGGGCCAGAGGGGACGGGGAGGAAGGTGAGCTCCGGCCACTCCAAAGACCCACCAGGTGGTGGAAAGAAATGAACCTGCCCATCAGCTCCTTTCCGCTTGTGCTCAGGAAGGCCAACTGTTTACTAGACTTTCGAGGACGGTTTTGGTGGGAACCAGCTGGGGATCATGGAAGCGCAAATTATTTCCTGCTGGGGTTCCAAAACCTGCTGGGGGGCCCAAGGGGGCCCCCACCTAGCCTATCTTCCAACAATGGCAGGCGATGCCTTGAGGAGACTGTCCGCCCAGCGGGCGCTTTGCACCAGAAGGTAGCCTTGGAGCTCTTCGTCTTCTCGTCCCAGGAACTCGGTCTTGGCAAGCCACCCTGAATTTCTGCAGGAGCCCGCCTGGGTCCCCCCCCATCAGCTTCCGACCCTCTTCCTTTTGGGGAAGGCAATCGTGTCATTTGAAACACATTGTTTTAATCTGCGTGCGGTTTTTAATTTTAATTTTATTTATTTATTTATTTATTTATTTATTTATTTATTTATTTATTTATCGCTGTAGTTTATTAGTCTTATGATATACTGCCGGCTTTTGTTGCCTCTTTGACGGAGACAGAGAGAGAGAGAGACGGAGGGAAGGAGGGAACTTGTCGCAGCTGCTCATTTTTAATTCCTTTGGCAAAAACTGATTATAAGAGTTATTACAATGGGGTATGGCATTAAATAAAACACGGTAAAAAGTGTGATAATGGAGCAAGCTTCAATAAATAGTTGGGGGACAGTTATTTACACCAATCTGCACAGCCCTGCTCATTTGTTATCTCCAGCCACGGACGGCACCCGTAAATAACAGTGGCCACAAGCATAATTTCCTGCCGTCGCCCTTCTGCAACCGACACCTGGAAAGAGGGTCTGAGAAAAACACCTGCCACCTCCTACTACGCTGCTGGGGCGTAACCTGCGCCCAGGTCTCTGCAGGGAGAAGCGGCAGGGACCCCTCTCTGGGGGATGGGGAGGGGCGAGGAGGGGGCGGGGCCGCTTACCTTGCTGGCCGTGCTTCTGAGCGTAGACTACCACCATTGCGGTGAACACCACACAGCACGCCGCGGGCACGGGGGAAGCCATCTGTGGACCTAAGGAAACAGAAGCAAGGGGTCATTGGTGCAGAAGCCTAGTGGGCAGAGCAGAGACGGGAGGGGAGGCAGAGCAACCGTCTCCGGGCGGATCTGAACCACGGAGCAAGAGGGAAGGGCTAAAGAAAGGAAGGTGGTCCTTCTTGCCCTTTTTATGTTCTGCAGAAAGGATTCCAGCCCTTGGCAAAAAAAGCAGGACCAGGGAACCCCCCCAGCATGGCGGCACCTCGGCTCCCAACCAGGAGGGCTGACAGGGAGACGTGTTGGCCGGCCTCCCTTCCTTCCCTGTCCATCTCGCTACAGTGATTCTGGGCAGCTAACAAGAAATTAAAAACAGACTCTAATTAACAACTCTAATTAAAAAAGAAATTACAATCAGTATCAATCAATGAACCCCATGCCGGGGTCCGCGTAGATCATTCCATCTGGCAATCAGTAAGAAACCACCTCCAGCCAGCAGGGATCAGCGAGCACCCCAGCCCAAACGCCCGAGGAACCAGCAGGCTTTGGGGTCTTCTGAAAGGCCAGCAGGATCCAGGCTACCCAGATCTAGGGGCGGGGGGCGGGGGGAACGCTGTTCCACAAGGAGTGCCATTGCAGGGAGGGCGCCTGACCGGTAGAGTTGCGGACCGTAAGGTCCCGGAGGGGCAGCCGTGTGCCTTGGCTCACATTGCAGGCTAAATTCTAATCCCAGACACGTGGTGCAAGCCACAATGTTGTCTCATGCATCATGAAATTGTTGCACAAACGATATGAATCATGTTATCGGTATCCTGCCACATCTTGCAAGGCACAGTGGTTTACAATAATAAAACACAGAAACAAAATATTATAAAGCAAGGAGAAACAATGTACCAAATCATGATAAACAAAGTGGTAAATACTGCAGTAACTACAGGGGCCCACTCAACACTGGGCAACATCAGCCATAAAAGCTCTGGGGAATAATTCCCTCTCCACCACACCGTACCAGAGTTGGGCCGATCTACCTTCCTGAGAAACCTCTTCCAGAAGGTGGGGGGCCCACCAGCCTTCCAGGCCCCACCAGTCCCTTCTCATGTATGATGAACCCCAAGATCCCCAGTTGGGATGATGGCTGATTCTCCCAGAGGAGATAGTCCTGGAGATATCTAAGAGTCAAATCACGTAGGGCAGGGTTCTTCAACTTTGGTGGACATGCTGGCTGGGGAATTCTGGGAGTTGAAGTCCCAGACATCTTCAAGTCGCCAAGGTTGAAGAGCCCTGACATAGGACTTTCCACTGTTGAAACGGACACAGGAATCCACCAAGATCCTATACAGGGCCTGCAGTCTAGATGTCATAAGGCTACCGTTCCCTAGCAGTCTTCAAAGGCAGCCCCATGTAGAATGTCATGGCTGATGCAAATTGCATATTTCACAGCATTTATGCAGCACTGTCATGAGGCAGGTACTGTCTCTTTCCCCCTGCCATGGAGACCCATGATTCTAAGCAGACGCCACTGCTCAGGTTACCTAACACACTAGGTCCATCCAGAGGCCATAAATGACTTTACATAATGGTTTGGTTCACACAATCTAAAACAGTGCTTCAGCATTTGTGGCGCCTCCAAACCCCATCTTGCAATTCCAGAACCATATACTTACCATATTTCTCTCCCACTGCTGGGCTCACTTGCACCAGGCAGCAGAAGATTATTATTTATTCCCTTAAGGTTCCCTCTCCTTCTCACCAACAACACCACATATGGAACACGCATTAAAAAACCATCAGATCCTCCCAAGAAAGAATGCAAGGAGAGACTAACGCATCTCCCGTGACAGCATCCTTCCTACGTCCTACCATGATGATAACCCTGCTCCTTCTGTGACACCTTCTGATGGCAAACTGTGAAAAATACAATCCTCATCTTTCTAAGCTCCATCTTCACTGCCATATGGGTAGTAGATTATGTTCTGGAGAAAACAAAATAGGACCTCGGTCCACACTAAGGTAGGGCAGCTGTTCCTTATCTGCTGGGATTTGATTGAGAGTCATACATCAAACAAACATCTGGACAAGCTGGAGCCTGAAGCAGGGATGAGGGGATGGAGCTGTGCATTATTGAAAGTGTTTTTTTCTGATGGACTGGCTCCAGCTCTCCCCAGCTACAGTGCTCAAGGGTGACTGGGGAAGATGGGAGCTCGAGACAGTCCCACGGCTGGGCAGCGGGGTAGAGAAGGCTGCTCTGGTGAAAAACGAGGTTCACCGGAAAGGCTGGAGATGTCCATGGGAATAAGAAGCGGAATGCTCCAAACTGGCCCGGAGGTGATTCTTCCATGGTGTCCAAAGCAAGTCAACTTCTCTTTTCAGCCCTCTTCTGTTTTCCCTCTGCTTTTCTTTCCAAGTCTGAACCCTAACCCTTCGGACTGGTAGCAGTGGGAATCCTCAGTTGGAAGCACCATGACAATCCTGGCAGGAGATTAAGGACGATCATCATGGAAGTATGTATCACCCCGCAGCTAAGAGCCAATTTCATTCTTTTTAAATGCTTCTTTATTAATAAAAACCTAAAAACCCCAAAGACAGAAAAAGAACAGAATGACAAGACACCAACATGAAAGTAAACATTAAAAAAGGGTGTACATGTATACCAGGGATGTCTGTGGGATATGATAAAAGAACTCAAGATGGCCTTGACTATTTGATCAAAGCGCCCCTGTTTTGTAAGTGTGCTGCACACACATATAAAAAACAGGTGGAACTTCAATCACACCATCCTGGCTACCTGCTAATTTTATTCCCTACACCCTGCAGACACCCCCGGTGCATATATTTCTTGCTTATATTAAGAAGGCAGCTTTGGACTTCACTGACCACTCCTATTTGCAGGGAGGGCTTCCGAGCCCTGTACTGAATGTCCAGCAGCTATATGAGGAAGTGCCACCAGATGCCCTTTTGACCACAGTGTTGTTTAGCATCTACATGAAGGCCCTGAGTGTGGTCATCAGGCATCCTGGAGAAAGGCTTCATCAGGCTGCTGGAGATACTCTGTTCTACATCTCCCCAACATCTGAGCTGGGAGAGGCACGTTCTGGACTCAGTGCTGGGGTGGATCAGGACCAAGGAAGTACGCTTCAATCCTAAAAAGAGAGAGACTTTGTAGATGGGTGGGTGGTTCCCTGAAATGAGAATGGGGGGACCTTGCCTATTCCCAGAGGACCTGCACTCCCTCCCACAAAATCTGTGTAGCTTGAGGATGCTCCAAGAGCCACCAAGGTTGTTGGAGGTCCAAAGGATCTCTGTGAGCAAGAGCAGTTGCTGCCAGCTGTGGGTTGGTGTACCACTTAGGTCTTTTCTTAGATAGGTACCATGGCCCACTAGTGACTGACAGCATCTTCTACACTCATCCATCACCGTTGTGCTGATATAACACAACAGCCTTTGATTGTGTCAGGGAAAAATCAAATAAATAAATAACATGACCCGGAGAGATTTATAACAGCTCAGCAATGGCTGGGGGACCATAGAGGACGCCCTAAGTCACAGGAGGGGAGATGGTCAGAGGCAGCTGAAATACTGCAGTTCACACACCGGCAATCTCACATTTAGACAAGAGCAGCACACTCGCGTGTGGAGTTGTCCTTGTGCTTGGCCCAGATGCTCGGCCGGTGCAGAAGGTAGCAGCCGTGATGCTGAGGGAGACACCTGGCCACAAGCATCTTTCCCTTCTCTTGCAGCCACTGCGCTGGCTGCCAGTTAACTAGCGAGCCAATTCTTTTTCGTTTTTAAATATAAATTCCTACTATTTAATAGAAAAAAATAATAAAGTGCAAAGAAAAAAGGATACCACAAAAACGAGAAGAAAAAAAGAAGAAAGAAAATGACAGAAACATATAGAAAACAGCTGAGTTTTTAAATTCTGCATTAAACCTTGACCACACAGAGTAGCATTGATCAGCCGTTTGATTATGCAGGGAGTGAACGCGCATGATCGATCCCAGATTGTAAATCAGTTTGGCATGGTTTTTCCACTGTAATTTTTTTCCTATGCTGGTTCAATAGAGCAATAGTTTTTCATAGAATGTTAGATTCCAAATTTTAGGTATATAATTCAGAATCATATTTGCATCTTTAAACCATATTACTTTTCCAAAAACTATATCAATCAATTTAGGAATATTAAACAGAAACAGGACGATACTGGGCCCAACCACGTTACATGGCCAAGGTTCCCCCCCAACATTTTAAGCTTCGAACATAATGAAGTTGACAGCCAAACCTTTCTAAATATATTCTCCGAGGTTTCCAATCTTTTCTTAATCTCCTCGTAATATCACAAACATATTCTTTAATCACTGATTTGTTAAGATGCGGTATTTCACTTCTTTATTCCAAGGTTCTTGCAAATAACTAACATACAGCATAACAATAGTCTTTAATTCTCTATTAAAAGAAACACTCTAGGGCCAGATTCAAGGCTTTGCTTTTGACATTTAAGACCCCAAGCAATTTGGGACCCAATTCCTAATGGTTCATCTTTGCCAGTACAGACCTGATGGATTATTATTTATTTATTTCGTTAGATTTGGAGGCCAGCCAACACCCAGATGATTCTGGGTGGCTTACATCTGAAGACAGAAAACACTAAAATAGAAAAAAAGAGCAATGCACATCTGGACAAAAACACAACACACACACACACACACACACACACACAAACCCTCAACAAAATTATCATCAGGAGCTCAGCAACCCCTCTCCCCCAGGCCTGGGAGCTGAGACAGGTCTTCCAAAGCTTCAGGATCAAGAGAAGGGTGGGAGCAATATGGGTCTCTGTGTGGGGGGGGTGTTTTTCCAGAAGGCAGGCACCACGACAGAGAAGATGACGTAGAAAAGGAAGATCATCAGGGAACATCCCTGGTCCACATGCCCCAAATTGCAGAGGGATAACTGGTGAAGGCGTGCAGATGTCATTTGGAGGATTCTGATGCTGAGGACCCTGCTCCAGATGCCCGGGCAAATGCCAGCTTCAGGAATCAGCAAGCTGTCGAGCTCTTGAGGCTGACTCTGCTGGCAATCATCTGGGGCAGCTACGTGCATGATCAGATGGTGAGGAACCCAATCCCAGACATCCACCCAGTTTCTGGAGATGCCGCTCACTTCAAAGGGCAGAACAGGGGCACCTGTCTTGCTTTCTCACCAGGCAACAGCGGGACCAGCCTTAATTGGTTCCCACCCAGCAGTGGCCCTATTTGAGGGCCACCGCTGGTTGGCAACGCTCTGTTAGGAACAACCAATCCCATCTGGACTTCATGTCCTTGTGCCCTGAATCTTGTGCACATCCTGAACTTCTGGCTCTCTCACCCTGGACTGGTGGACGACCTTCTCATCGTGCCTGGAACTTGGGCTGTGACTGGACCCACGATCCATTTGCTGATTTTGCTTGGGCTCCTTCTTAGGCAAGCTCTTGTGCTTCTGTAGGCCTCTTTGGGAAGTGTGTGCACTTATGCACACCAGTGCTCTGCTTGCTACTCATGAGTAAACTGTCCTTGCTCTCCTGTAGGTGTTGAGTGTGCATATGTTGGTGCACAATGGCTTTCTGCCTGCAACTGCTTGCTACTTGTGAGTAAACTCCTTGCACCTCTATCTCTGCATGTGTACTCACCCTGAAATAGGACAGAGGGTGTGCGTGTGTGAGAGGGGGAGGGCTTATCCTTTTGGGAATTCTCTACTTGCCAATTCACCAGTGCCTACAACTGCACCTCCATGGCACTTTTTGAAGACTTCTCTCTCTCCCTGGCCATCCTTGAATGAATACTGTTTATAGTAGTTGAGCATACTTTTGTTCTTCTTTTCCTCCCTTTTAAAAGTTGATTATCTTATTTCTATACCATTTTACAGGTAGTCCTCGCTTAGCGACCATTCATTTAGCAACCATTCAAAGTTACGACAGCGCTGGAAAAAATAATTTACAACCAGCCCTTGCACTTATCATTGTCACAGTGCCCCTGTGGTCACATGATTGCAATCCAGGTGCTTGGCAACCACTTATGACGGTTGCAGCATCCTGGGGTCACATGATTGCCGTTTGTGACCTTCCCAGCCAGCTTCTGGAAAGCAAAACCAATGGGGACCATGTGATTCACTTAGCAATTTCATGATTTGCTTAACAATCACATGGTTCACTTAACAACCTCAGTGATTTACTTAACGACTGCTGCAAAAAAAGTTGTAAAGTTGGGTGCGGTCATGTGATGCCTCGCTTAACTTAACAACAAATTTTCCGGTTCCTATTGTGGTCATTAAGCAAGGACCACCTGTAACTCATCTGCATTTTGTTTTTAAACTACTGATTGTAAACCTCTTTGAGGTTTATACTAATGAGGAATGGTCCACAAATGCATTAACTACATAGTTAAGCAGATTCTAACCTGCTACGAGAAGCTAAACTGGTGATG
The DNA here is from genome assembly GCF_059951505.1 of Python bivittatus. Classification (NCBI taxonomy): domain Eukaryota; kingdom Metazoa; phylum Chordata; class Lepidosauria; order Squamata; family Pythonidae; genus Python; species Python bivittatus. Next base: position 24,219,160 of record NW_028277097.1, on the reverse strand, counting down.
CAGAAACCAGCAATTCCCAGGCCAGGGCCAGTGAGAACCACTGTGTCAACCGTGAATAGGTACCTCCCAAGGCTAACAAGAGAATGGCCAAATGTCCACTGGTTTGGAAAGGCAGGAAGAAACAAGTCCAGAATTTAAACCAGTGTTTTTCAAACTTGGCCACTTGAAGATGGGTGGACTTCAGCTCCCAGAATTCCCCAGCCAGCCATGCTTAGTTTGGCCAACTTTGAAAAACACCGGTTTAAACCCTGGAGTATAAGCCTTACTTTCTGGGTCCTGCAGTAGACAAATCTTCTGGGTGGGCAAGACCTCCTTCTTTTCTGCAATAAATAAATGAATCTAGCTCAGTCGAACCTGTGAGCTTCCTGCTGAGGAAGCCAAGTCTTGAATAAGGGATGAAGTGTCTGGAGAACTGAGATTCACAGCCATGACTGGTGTGAAGCCTGGCATAACCCACAGCCAGTACTTTTCCCATAAAGGCATTTGTGTAGATGAAAGCAATCTATTAGGCACGACTCTGTTGCTATGGAAGAAAAGAGTCCATTTCATTCTAGGTGGCCCTTGAAATCCATCCCAGGATGTGATGTTCTACCAACTCAAGCAGGACTGCAGGAGGAAAACCAACTCTGCTGCATTCAAAAGGTCTCTTTGCTCGGCACCCACAACCCCCAAACTCCAACTCCGAAATCCATGTTTTCTGAACACACAACACCTTGTTTGCTTTGACTGAAAATGTCACCTTGGTTTGGCTAAGAAGCTGAAATGAAACACCTCGTGTCTAAATGTTTTACTTCATGTCAATTCACGGCACTTTAAATTGCTTTTACTGGCTTGTTTTAAAAATAATCTTTCAGACTTACTCAGAATAAAGTGACTGCCATAATTGCAAGCCAAAGTACAGAAGAGAGAGGGTCCCGTGGAAACAGACAGAGCATACTTTAAGATACGGGGGACTGGCTCGCAGCAGAAGGCTGGAACAGAGCAACCAAACCGGTTAAAACAACACCGCCCCACTCCGACAGCCAACATATGTAAAAAAGAGCCAGGCCTTCAATTGCATGGTTATAGACACTGTCCAGCGTCCACCCCACATGCCCCCTGGCAACCAAGCAGCTGTCCAGACCTCCAAAGTCCACTGCAACAGAGCTATAATTCAACGCATCCTGGGGCCCATAGGCTGGGGTGGTGACATAACCCCTGTTGCATCCTCAGGAGAACTGGCCCGAAGGCTGGGGCAAGAAGAATAGGCTTGAGGGAAGACAGAGGAGGGCAAGGCAAACCCCAACATGGCATGGCTTCTGGAGGTGGGTCTGACCAGAGCCCCTAGCAAGCAGGACCCAAAGAGGTGGAGATGGCTCAACGGCCTTTCCAAGCAATGCTGGAGGACGGATGCAGCCAGGGCTGAGTTGCTCCGTTCCTGGTGTCCTCTGACCTTGCTCTTCTTCTTGCACATGGTTAGTCTATTATCTAGACTGGTAATGCATCTGCAAGAAGACAACCAAACTCAGAGAGCACCAAGAACCCAACAGTCTTTCCAGGGGTCTATCTATCTATCTAGGGGTAGCCTCTCCATGAGGCACTGGGTGACCTATGGCTTTTTGAACTCCTGCCACCTGATCTCTAGAGATAGCCAGCTCTGCTTCTGGCTCTAACATCTTAAAACCAAGGTGCAGGGTGGGGGTGGGGAGGAAATTGCATTGGTTGCATCTGAGTGCCAAGGTTTCTAGTTTCAAGTGGTTGAACCAAAAGGCAACCCAACATTTGGTTATCAGTCAAAACCTACATGTGCAATATCATGAGAATAACACACGTTAGGCAATGTTATAGACAAAATGCATATGCTTGGAAAAATGTGCACTAAAATATATCCTCAACTTTAGTGTATGTTTAAAGTATTAAGTTTAAAAAAAAAACAAAACCCAAAGGTGATCTATTTGCAAAAAAGAGGAATGAAGAAAAGAATGAATTGGCATATTCTCAAGAAACAAGAAAAGGAGAGAATCAGAAATGGACCGATTGGCCATCCCTGGCATAGTTTACTGTGGGACAAGAAAGGGAAGGCTGGGGAAGTGCTCCCTGTTACAACGTGGAAAGACATGGAAGGGAGGGAGAAATCCTGGCATATAATTCTCCAATTTGTTTACAAATTATTTCCATCCTTGGGAGGAGCACAGGACGAATGACAACATCAGCACACAGGGGAGCAGCCCATCCATTTTTTTGTAATGATGGGCCATGGAGTGGGACTGGAAGGGATCATACCCAGGAAAAACGTTCTTGGGTTTGCTGGAAAAGGACAGTCCACTTCCCCATGAAGAAGCACTATCAGGTACCACCTAAAAACTGCCAACATTTAAAAAGGATCATCTGCCCTAAGCCCTGAGGGACAAACTGGGATCTGCATGTGTTTAACTTGAGGATTACTAGACAAAGCTCAAGGTAACGTCATATATATTTGCCTTCAAGTTAGACTTAATTCCTGACAAAAACATGGACAAGTCCGCGTAGGTTCTTGGGCTGCAGTTTAGAAGCGGTTTGCCCTTGCCTTCTTCTCAGGGCTAAGAGAGAGTGATTGGCCCAAGGTCATCCAGCTGGCTTTGTGCCTAAGGCCAGACTTCAGGTTTTCCCACCTCTAGCCCAATGCTGCTAGACCAAATTGTCTCCTATGTATCTTTTGGTGTCTTCAAGTCAGGCTTGACACCTGGTTATGACATGGACACATCCATGAGGCTTTCTTGGCAGCATTTTCAGACGTACTTTGCCTTTGCCTCCTTCTTCCTAGGGCCAAAAGAGAGGGGCTGGCCCAAAGTCACCCAGTGGCTTCCATGCCTAAGGCAGGACTAGGACTCAAGTTTCCCCCCTTCCAGTCCAGTGTTTTAACCACTAGACCAAACTGGCCCTTACCCATTACGTATTTTTAAAATGTTTCAAATAGATACTGAAACACGGGTCTGGAGAGAATTTTGAATCCCAGGCATGATCTGAGGAAGGAGGCCCCTAACAGGGAGGTCAAAGCCCGTACGTGATGGAAGGCTGCCTGGGACATTGTGGACCAAGAGCTTGTAACCTGGGATCCAGGGATTGGCCCCTTTGTTGAAGCCATGGCGACAGCCCCACCTCGCTTGTCAGGGTGGGCTCCTGAAGGATTGGTTGTACAATTTTTTTAAAAAAGGGGAAAGCAGAAAAGCAGAAACAAATGACTGCTGAGAAGTTTTTAATGTCCCAGTTCATGATATACAGAATGGATGACTCTTCTAAAAATAGAAGCTGTTCTTTCGATGACCGTAAGAGAGGATGTGTGTTGCTGGGATTCAAGAAGGAAGAGTGTCAAAAGCACATCTGGAGCCCTGGGTGACCAGCTGCAAAAGAGGATAAAGGGCCTGGAGGCTTAGCAGTTGTGCAGAGAAAGCTACACTACTCCACGCAACAGGCAAGGGGCCCGGCCAGGGTGTGGCACAGAAAACTCAAGATGGCGGCCCCAATGGGCAAAACAGATAGAACTTTGGCGGCACCATCTTGGCCCATGGAGTGGCCACCATCTTGACTTCTCTGACCATATTCTGCAGACCCCTGTGGCCCTGCCCTCTTGCCACCGGGCCCCTCTCCTGGAGTCTGCCTCAGCTTTCTAGATGTGTGGCCCCAGTGGACATTGGGGGCTGGAGGGTGGTAGCAAGTGGGGCCTTGAGCCAAGCAGCTGAGTCTGGCACTGGCTGGCAAGCCGGGGAGGCTTGGCAGCTGCAGCCAAAACCTCCCCATCGGTCAAGCATTTCTGCCACCAAGCGGCCATTTCCGGTTAAACCAAAAGAAAGCAAACAGCTGATTATTTAAAGCTCACCAGCTGACATCCGAAAATGTGAAAGTTAAATTAAGGATGGCAGCAGCAAAGGGGCCCTCGTGGCACTGCAGGAAATCAACAAGCAGTGACTGCAATTTAAGTGATTTCACAGAACAAGAGCTTTGGGTGAGCAGGTGAGACTCCGGGTAGAAGCAACCCACAGCTGGAGGAGCACCAGACGCTCCCCCAGAAGATACGATGGACCTTCGGAACTCCCCAACCAAGTCTCTTGCGGAAAGGAATGAGATAAGGCCACCGAGAGAGAGAGGCACAGCTGCCCTGCCTGGCACGGGAGCCTCGGCTAAACGGCTTCTCTCAGCCATGCCTGCAGCCTGCCTTGCTCTCTTCCGAACCGCCGTCGGCTGAACTCTTTCCAAAGCTGACCTCACAGCCTTCTCCGCTTCTCAGCCCGGGATCTCTCCGGGTTCCTTCCCAGGATAAGGGAGCTTTCCCACCAAGTCTTGGGATGCTGCTGAAAAGAGCGATCTCACCCAACTCGCTCCGAGGCAAGCTGGGATCAGTTTGTGTTGGAGGCTTCAAGGACAGGCCCTTAAAGTCTCCCTGTGTCCACGTGGGCCCTTGCAGATGTCCTAGGCAAGCAAAGGCCATGCTGGCTGGGAATTATGGGAGAGGAAGTCCAACACATCTGGGGAACATTGAGGAAGGCTGTGTTGCCTCATGCTCCAAAGTTTAATCCAAAAAGCTCAGTGTGCTGCTGTGTATTAATCCAAGTATTAATGGCCAATAATTACTTCAACCATTGGAGCAATTCTGAGAAGCTGGGACAGAATGATCTGGATTTTCTCTAATGCCTGAAACTCCCCCCGTTCTTGCTCATGTGCTTGGCCTGGGGATTGTGCCTTAAGCTCTCTGCACAACTCTTTGGCTTCGAATGCAAGACAGAGAGCAGAGCTCGAGAAAACCTCCCCTGGGGAGGCACGTTGGAGAGGGCACCATCCAAGCTGGCCAGTGTTGCGTTGTCTGAGAAGCAAAATGCATCACCCAGAAAGGGGAACATGGAAAGCAACGTGTTGTTGAAAATGCGTGTAGTAATTCACATATAGCGATGCAAATTGAAAGAAAGAGGAAGACGGTGATCCGGAGACCTTCATGTCTGCGGCCATTACAAGGTCCTTCCTGATCTCTTTTCTTTAGGTTCATTTTTCAAAAATTGTCCCTGGGGTGGATTCACCCAGAAAGGATTTTTCTCTGATGCAAACGAGGATTTGTGTCATTGTCCTCCGACTGTCTGGTGGTCGCCATGCAGCCCCACACCAAAGGAGGTCAGGACTGGCAATGGGTTTGGCTCTCGTCCATCATCCGCTTCCCAACCGAGAGGAAGCCCAGCTACTGCCTTTGCTGGGATCCGCCAGGAAACCCTGCTTAGTCTAGCCAGAGGCCCGAACTACCCAGTGATGCAAGCGATGAAGATGCAGCGGGGTTCTGAGGTCCTGCGCTCTGACCCAGCATGGCCTCATCTTCAGAAGAAAGGAAACGGACGAAGAGAAATCCTTCTCCCTCCCTCCAAACTCTAAGAGCAGGTCCTCCAAGGATGCTGATTGGAAGGAGATTTAGACCAGACAAAAGTAAGCCTTTCCTTATACAGGTAGTCCTCACTTTACAACCATTCATTTAGTGACTGAAATTACAGTGGTGCTGAACAAAAGGACTTACAACTGGTCCTCGCACTTACAACTGTCGCAGCACCTCCGCGGTCATGTGACTGCGATCCAGGCACTTGGCAACTAGCTCGCACTTACACGGTTGCAGCATCCTGGGTTCACGTGATCACCATTTGTGACCTTCCCACCTGGCTTCCGGCAAGCAAAATCAACAAGGAACCACGTGTTTCGCTTAACTGTATGATTTGCTTAATGACTGCTGCAAAAAAAAGGTTGTAAAATCAGGCACGACTCGCTTAACAACCACCCCGCTTAACAATGAATTTTCCAGTCGCTATTGTGGTTGTTAAGCGAGGACTACCTGTACAACTCATCCTTAAGCTGTGGAATTCATTGCCATGTGATGTAGAGATGGTGCCGTTGACCCAGATGGCTTTAAAAAGGGATTGGATAAATTCATGGGGGACAGGCTTATCAAGAGTCAAATATTATCTCAGGTTGCAGGCAACCTGCCTCCAAATCCCAGTTGCAGTGGAATGGGGTGGGGTGGGGTGGGGTGGGGGAAGGCAACGTCTCTACCTCCTGCTTGTGAGCAACCACATGATGGACTAAGATGGGCCTTCTCCTGACACAGAAGGGCTACTCTAATGTTCTAACACACATATGTCAAACATGGATTTTAACTGATGTTTTAAATTTCAGTCTTTGATTAAAATTTTGCCCCTGAAGGACAACTGCAAAATCCTGTGAGAGTGGCACATTCAAGGGGGTATGTATTTTTTAAACTCCAATTTATTTAGCCATATTCATAAATCACATTTTATTCAAAGGTATCTATACCAACCTCAGATGCAATTCATACAAACAAAACAGCAATAAAACTGCAGCGTTGGGTAAGGATATCTAACAATCAAAACTGACATTTCATTTCAAATTCTGGAATTCAAATCCAATTTTGCATTTGCACGTTTTTCATTTTTGAGAAACATCTTTTTTTAAAAACTCCAGATATGAACTGTTGGGTTGACGCTGTTAAGGCAGCTGAGTTATTTTGTTGTTTTTCTGCTTTGAACAGAACTCCAGAACTCCAGAACGCTTGAGGCTTTTACCTGGAATTTTGGATGGGGAAGGAAAGAAGGAGCGAGGAAGGAAAGGCAGGGGGAGTGATTCAGTTGCTTCAAAATACCTCTTCCATTAACTATGATTACAACTTCAATCTTATAAGGGAAAAACTCTGCCTGAGAAACAGCCCTGCCTCACAACCCTTGCACAGACTAACACACACACACACAATTATGAATTTTTCAACAGCTGATGGCCGGCTATGCCCTGCCTTCTTTACAAAGGCAAGCCCAACTGGAGAAACGGCCAACCAGATATTTTGGAGCTTTGCCAGTCTTGGTCAGGCAGGGCAGTCATCTCATTCTCACCCGCATCAGATGCCCCCAATCACCCCCTCTTCATACAGCAGCCTCTTAGCCCATGCCACCAACACTCTCCAGATGTCTCCTTTGCCCAGGCATCTGGAGTGTTGTCACTCAGCTAATAATCCTGCCTGCATTAAAGCTGGGGGAACAATGTAATTCACCTGCCTTTTTGCACCTGCCATTTGCACTTGCTTTCACCTGAACTTCTTGGCAGTGACACCCCTTGGTTCCCTGTTCGCAAATGAGTTTCTCGTGGCTCCTTGAACCCCAAGTAGCCAGATGCGCTGAAGGCTTCCTGCAATGACTTTAAACGCAGTCACTGGGCTGCGTGCCTCGCTGTGTGGGGGTGAATGAAGAGGAAGGCAGTTCCCCGCTGACTCCCCCCAACTCTGTTCATGCAACCCCAACGCTGCTTCTCCCCCAAGGAAGCAACTGCAACCCGTCCCCCAATGCAAATCTCGTAACTTCGATTGTTGCACATAATGTCATGATGCCCCTTGTCTGACCCTCATGGGTGCTGGGAGTGGGGAGTCAACCCCAGCTATCACACAGGTGGAAAACATGGCAGGCTTCTAGTCACGCCAAAGCCAACTACCTCAGTGGCAGGGAAACCTTGTTGCTTTCAACATCTGTCTGGAGCACTGGGAATCAGGAGGTTGAAAGGCCAAACCCACACCTGGGGAGCGCCAGAACTTGGGCTGCTCTTTAGTCCTGGGTGCGGTGGGTTTGCAAGTGGAATGGGGGAGAACAACCCATATGCCCTTTCAAATGCCAGAGTAGCCTTCCTGGACACTGGCTGATGACCAGAATTGCAGCTATGCTGCCAAGAGTCATGGGCTTCTGTTCTGCCCTCTGGACTGCACCAGCTGGACCCCATGCCCTGCCATTGGGTACTCCTTCCAGGTCCAGCCTCCTCTGGCATTGCCCTTGTTCCCGATCACTGCAACTCCGAAGGAAACAAGGGGCAAAGGGGGAACACCTCGAGGAACGTGACAACACCAAAGGACCCTTTTCACTCTTTGTCAAGAGTCTCACACCGGCATGGCTCTCAGGTTGCCCAGTTCATAGTTTGTAAAGGAGTAAAAGGTGGTCCTAGGGAACTGGAATTAAGGAGGGACAAAGTCAGTCCAAGCAATTCCAAAGCCCTGTCCAAAGGGGTTCCCTGACACAATCCTTCCTGGATTGTTTCCCTGTCCATTAATCTCAAGAGCTTTGAGGTCATTGCTGCCTAAGCCTGTGCGTCACTTCTGTTCCTCGCTGTGCAACATGGGCTGTCTGTGACTGGGTGACTTGGAGCACTGGGCTGAATCAGCAGCAGAGGTTGGAAGCCAGGCAGCCTGCTCACACAGGCAGAGCAATGGAAAACCCACAACCATATGAGGGGAGGGAAAGCAGAAGAGGTGAAATTGTGGTAAGAGGAGAGCACGTTTTGTGCGGCAAAGCAGCACGCTCACGGATAGATCCTGGAGGGGCTGGAGCTCAGGGCATCTACTTTTGGGGTGTTTTGAACTTCAATCTATCATCCCTGCAGCATGCATGACCACAGCACAGGGACGTGAGAACTGTAGTCTAAAGCATTAGAGATCCCATGCTGCTGGGTGAACAAAGTCCAAGCTGGTCTAAGCCATTTCCTTTGCTAATGGCAATGGACCCAAATGTGTCTGCTGGGAGGCCAGAGACCTAAGTGGCCAAGATGGGACAGTCTGCTTGGTTAGCTCTGATTCCAGTCCACACCAACCCCATGCTTTTGGCCCCAAGAATAGTCAGTCCAAAATGTCTGGTACCTCTGGGAAGCAGAGAGGAGAAGAAACAACTGACTGATGGTTAGTTCAAGTCTCTAGTGTGCACAGGTGTCATCTATTAAATGTTGACTTGTTCTGCTTGACTGAATGTGTCTAATGCTGCTATTATTATTGTTGTTGTTGTTGTTGATTTTATTAGCCACCCAACTCCAGTGGACTCTTAGACTGTATTTGCACAATAGGCTAAACTTTTTGTTGAATTAACACATCTTCTGGGTCTGTACAGTACACTGAATCGTAAACATGCCCAACAGTCTGGGTCTGCACAACACACTAAGTCACAAAACCAAACCAGGATTAAAACTAGCTGAGTCTCCAAGTTGTGTAAATGTGCATGTTCTTAACCGCCTTGGCTAAGCCTATAGTGGGAATACAGCCTTAGAAATGATCCAGCCAGGGATGATCCCACATTTGGTATCTTAATGAGGAGTCCGAAAAGAACGTTTTTCCCAACCAGGTTCCCATATTGCCCTGCCAAGGAGTGGGCAGAGAGGAGGGCTGCATCCTCCCACTGTCCTAAAGGGGTGTCTCTCAGTGACCTTGCTAAGCCTCTTGGGTGAACACACAGCCTATCAGTAGCTCAGTGAGGTACTTCTGCCTGTTGCCAAACTGCTCGCTCAAGTCAGAGGCCCTCTGCAAGAGCTCTGATCATCTTCAGCTTAATTAACTTAACACAAGGAGCATAAATTGATTAGCATACGCAAGGTAAGTGCCATTGCTCTTCACACGGGATGCACAGATGGTGCTGTAACTTGGCTGATCTTGGGTGACCTTGGCAAGTGCCACAGAAGGGGAACATATGCAAATGCACCAAGGTGGGGGGGGGCACGGAGTTGACTGGAAAGCTGAAAAGAACTGGGGAAGACCTAAGGCTTCGTCTAGGCTGAACTCCCACTCTGAGAAAGTTGGCAGATTAGCAGTCTGTGTTTCTTTTTCAGCACCAAAGGACTACAATTCAAATAGCCAGATGCCTTTTGGAAGTGTCCTGGTGAGGCTGGACCTCAAGGTTAAACATCTCTTTAGGCCCTGGGACATTATCCACCTTAAATGCGCAAGTTAGGGCAAGGAATGAGCCAGACTGCATGGCCCACTGAGCTGTCAGGAGGATACAAGCACTGGCCATGTCACATCTGGCTCCCTGCTCCTGATGCAGGTGTGAATGCTGCTGGAGACTCAACCAGGAACTTCTCAGGGCAAGGCAATACCCTTGAACTCCAGGCCTCCCTTCCCAAAAGGCCTCAAAAGGTCAAGATGCATGGACTTGATAGGAATCCAAGTAAATGCATTTAATTGCTTGGTTAGTGCTAATTTAATTCATCTCCAACTTTTTCGAGAGGAGCAACAAGCTGGTCAACTGAGTTGACCATGGAGATGGGCCTTGAGGGAAATATTCAGAAGCCGTTCCAAAAACAAAAAGAGCAGAAGCATTCCTTGGGCCCTGGGAAGAGAGGCAGTATTTGGAGGGGCTCAGGCGGGCTCCTTCCTGACTCCCTGGGGTGTAAGAGGGAGAGGAAGAAAAACACAATCAGACTAGGAAGATTCTGCTAATATAGCTTACCTCCACTGAGTCGGTTTCTTGATCTGGACAACTTCATAGGACCAGCAATGGGCAAATATTTTGGTTGAGTGGAAGTTAGCCCTGCTCCCCCTTCCCCATCCAACGACTCCAACCGTCTCCCCACTGCAGGAATTAGAACACAGTTGCCTGGTTCACACAGCAAACACATGAATAAAGTCCTGCTCTCCCACGGATGATCGCTTGTGTGCTCTGCAAGTTGCCTGAAACACTTTCTCCAGCTTGGTTCAGAGTGGAATCCGAGGGGGAGGAAGAGGAAGAGGAAGAGGAAGAGGAGGCCAGGGCAGGGAGATCCATGAGCAAATGCCTGCCAGGCAGCTTCCTGTTCAGCCCTCTTCAAAATCAAGTTTTAAAATGAAAAGGACGCAGATCGAAGAGCAGTTGGGTCCTTCTGAATTTCTCTTGGATGAAAGTGGCGACTGCAGTGGCAAATGGAGGGGCCACTTACGGGCCACGTCTTCGCTCTCTCGGCGCAACTTCCTGCCAGCCTGGCCGACGCGGGGAGGGCCGCGGTACGCCTAGAGACACCCAGCGTGTGTTGCCCTTCTTAGTCTCCTATGGTGGAGCAAAGAGCCCGCTCTGCCGCTCTCTTTCCACTCCAAAGGGAAGAGGCAGGTTAAGCGTATATAATGACTTTAAAAAGCAGTGCCCATACTGACGCTTATCAACTTAACGAGCTTTGCTGAAAGGTGCACCTCAATGGGGGTGGGAGGTTCCTTTCCCCGGGACACAAAGCAGGAAGTAGGAGCTGCCAAGACAGATAGATGTGGGTTTCAGGCACGTCTCGCCTCAGACACTTCTGCCTGCAATTAAAGGGACGTTGGGCATATTGTCTACGTTCGTATCACACTGTAATTGAAGCAATGAAGTGGTAACTGGGGTTGTAATCTTATGCACGGATCAGGGAGCAAGCCTTCTCAGCAAACAGGAGCAAACATGAGTAGGACTGACTGGCAGAATGTGTCACACATACACATGTCGGGATGCATTGTATCCGGGAGCCGGAATGCGCTGGTACACAAGACACGGCACAGACCTTGTCGCGTTCTGGAGCAAAAGCAATTGCCTTGCCTATTCAGGCTGGAAAGCCCCTTCTGAAAGCCAGTGTCGCGGGTGGAGAGGCGCGTTAGGCAGGGCTTCAAAGGCCTGGCCTCAAAACCTTCCATGTGCACAGAGCTTAATAGGTGCATTAGCCGGTCACTGGCAGACTGCCATCTCCTATTTAAATGGACGGTAGGGATAAACGAGGTAATTCCCTGCACGTTGTGCTAAGGCCCTACGACAAAAGTTGATCTGCAAATGCCATTAAAAAACGAAAGATATTCTGGCTCCTTCAGAGCCTCTTTTCGAGCCTGAGAATGACCAATGCCCGTCCCCAACATGTAGCTCTGGAAAATGGCTTCCCGGTCCCGCGTGTTGCCAAAGTCAAAGAAAGCCCGTTTGTTTGGGAGGCAGGAGAGTCGGTGCCCAGCCTGCTGATCAGCAGACGGCCTGGAAGGAGCCGGTACAGAGGTATGGATACAACCCTGTGCTGTGCACAACCCTGGAAAAGTTTGTGGTCAACACATTCAACGTTCTCCAAGAAGGCTGCCAAACAAAGAAATGGACACTGCACCAAACTTTTAATTCGTTTGTTTTTTTTTAACTGATGGGACAAATAACCAGCCACTTCTAGCCCTGGCCCAGCAGAGGACCAGGTAACACCCAAGTTAAGCCCCCCCCCCCCCGATAGGCTCCTGTTCTCTTTCATCTGACCACAGGCTCTTTTCCTACCATACTCCAATGACCCCCCGTTTCCAGACCTCTGCAACTAAATAAGCTTCTCAAGACCCCCGGAAGCCATGCTGGACTTGGACTGATCAGGACAGAAGCAGAAGAAAAGCTCAGGCCCTCTTAAACTGAAGAGCAGAGGCCACTGGGTAGGCTGAGAATGCCAACTGTGCCCAGAAAAGGGACTCTGCCAAGGCACCGCTGCACAGACGCTTTGATCACAGATTGTTCTGCAGCTGGTAGCCATGAGATGGGGATGGGTGAGTTTCTCTTGGCTCTTTTCAGTGAGAACTTCAGAGTAGGGACAACTCCCACATTTCTTCATAAGCAGGAAGTAAAGAACTTGAAAAACCAAAACTTTTTTTAGGCATTATTCACCCTAACCCTAACCCTCTGAGATAAACAAAAAACTGATTTTTTTTTTCTTAAAATAAATCAGGAGAGGTGAACGCACTGAACCTGGGGTCCCTTCTGAATTCTCAAGCATGAGGAGGGAGGTCTCCAACCCTCAAGTAGCATTTCACATCTTTCAGTCCTTGATGCCCACTCCCACAGTATGCTTGCAAGAGGGTGACTCTGGAAACGGCCGGTCCTGCCTCCCCGTGCTGAGGCTTGCTACCACGTCAACTCTCAACATGCATGGAAAAGCAGCAAGCACTTTCTCCAACCTCCATGAAGCTGCAGGATGCCACGAGGCCAGCTGGCTGCTGCTTGAGAGGCTACATCACTTCATGCTGAAAGGTCCTGAGAACAGCTCCTTAACCTAGAAATGCCCATCCTTTGTGCTGCTACCAAAAGACACATAGGCAGCTGACTTTAACCCACGTGGTGAACTTACTGAAGACCAGCTGGACTGCCAAAGGTCTGACAGCAGCAGAACAGAAGAAATGGTGGTTGGTACTTGAGCAAGCGTGAAAAACGGCCCAACCAGTTTTGATGGGGCATCCAAGGACAGAAAAAAGAGTCCGGGTGACATCCTGAACTCTTTTTTCATCTGAAACCTTTTAGTCTGGCCTGAAAAATGCGCCCCCTTCCCGCCCGCGTGGGCCTGCAATCCCAGCAAGAGTCACATGAAAACAAACCGAAATCAGACACGGTAATAACAGCAGTAGATATTCTACTGGGAGAGAGGAGATCTGTGGAGCCAGAGTTTTTGCCAAACTTCCTCTTCCCATGCTGGAATTTGACTGGGATTTGGATTTCCCTCCCTTTCCCCACAACACACATTGGAAGTTCAGCTTTTGGAAGACAACCTTTTGGCTGCCTTCATGAGCCAGGATAGCCTGAGGACACGGGAAGTGAGAGCTCATGTGGGCTCTCTGCATGAAGACAATCACAGACATGAAAGCCTGGGATCCCGGGGGCCCTGCTCTCTGGCTTGGTGGGGTTCCATCACACCTGTGATCACAAAGCCACTAGTCAGTTCCAGCTTCTTCCAGAAAACTGTAGCTGAGATATCCTCTAAGGCCAGCAACTCTCAATCTGGTGCCCTCCTGACACTCTGGAATTCAGCTTCTAGAAACCAACCCCAGTATGGGGCAGGGCACCTGGCTGGGGAAGGCTGCACCCCCAGGTAATTTGCTGGCCCAGACACCAGAGTTGAGATGTTTGAGAAACGGGATTTTTGCAAAACTCAACGTGAGCTGTCCCGATCTATTCTTCCAAAACTATTGTCTGGATCAGAAGACAGCTATTTCTTAGCTTTCACACATCTCTGAACATGACAATAACCAAACATCTGCTTCGACATGCATATTCTGCAAGTACAAATGTGTTGTGGTGGTTTCTTTTCTTAATTCAACAACTGAATGGAGGAGAAAAATGAATCAGACAGAGTGAGCAAGAATGGAGTGAGGGGGGCATCAACGGGATGATTTTGCTTCCTCACCCCAACCTGGCCCCCCATGGCATCATTGGATTCAAGGCAATGCAGTGTCTTCCCAATGCCCACAATTTCTTGCCATTGATGCTCAAGCTTGATGAATCACCATTCAGAGCATGTGAAGGGTGCAGGAGTTGGTTCAAAAGTAACACTAAGCTGTGTGCTGCTGCTGAAATAGCTTTCCATTCCCAGAATTCAGTAAGGATGTTACCTACGTTGGAAAGGGATTTGGGAGAGAACCCCAGTACATCTGGAGGGCACCAGGTTGGAGACATTCTTCTCCTTCTATGCTCAGTCATTTGCGGGATCAGGACCAGATCCTGCAACCACCATTATAACCATGAGAAACACTGGCTGCTTTACCTGAAGCATATTCCTGAGCAAATAAGTTAACAAGAGGAGCTACTGTACATTTTCCTTTCTAGAAGGAAAAAGAAAGAAAGCCCACACGTGGAACACGATCCTAAATGTCATTGCAAACGCAATTTAGAAGCACTTGTGCTATTAGAGAATTCCTAGTTCACCTCTTTAGCCCCTGCAACACACCTCTTGCTTTGCAAAAATGAGGAGCACTAAGTGGTTTAATTTTTAAGAGGTGGCCTTTTGCAGAAATAATGCACTGTTCAGTTTCCTCAAAAAAGCTAAGAATGTCTTTGAACAAGATCCACCATTATAGAAACACTTGACAAAGCCACTCTGGTCCACCATTTGCACCACAAGCCTGTTGGAACCACAGTCTTAACCAACTTTCAGAAGGCAAGAGGGAGGCTCAACAGGGTCTTCCACCAAGAAGACATGTCTTCAAGCCCCCACTCACTTCCCTACATGGAGGGGGAATCCTCAGCAACCCAGACTTGTAGTGCTGGGGGACTTCAACCTGCCTTCTCTGGGGGTGGAGTCTGGGGCAGCTCAGGAGTACAGGGGCACCATGACTGCCATAGATGTGACCCAGGTCAATGAGGGTCTGACACATAACAGTGGTCATACGCTGGATCTTGTTTTATGTTGGGGTAGCGACAGAGTGATCTGAAGTCAGGGGGACTTATCAATGCTCCCGTTATGGTCAAATCCCTTTCTGGTTGCCCTGGAGAGAACCCAGTAGAGTCCATCAGTCTCCTGGGGAGAACTGGCTGAATAGGTCTAGCAGCAGGGAGCTAGACCTATTCAGCCGGTTCTCCCCAGGAGACTGAGTTCCACTACTGGGTTCCAGAGGCAGGTTGGGGTTGTCCCTGAAGATCTGGGGCACAGTTCAGCAAGAGTGTTAGTTACTGCCTGGAATGAAAAGGCGGGGGGGGGGGGTTTGGACTGGATTGCCTCTATGCGGCCTCTCCTCTCTCTGGTTGACAAAGGAGACGAAGGAAATGACATGGTGGAAGAGACACCCAGGGTGCTGCTGAAGACTACGAGGAGCAAACCCAACTGAGCACAAGCTACAGCCATTGCTAAGGCCTATCACATGGCAATAAGGGCAGCAAAACAATATTTCTCCACCCCTAGAGCATCCATGGAAGCCACCCACCACCCTGTTTAAAGTGACTCAGATTCTCCTGGAGAAAATGGAGCTGGAGGTTCACTTGTAGGGTCACTGTGAGGAATATGTTAGGCATCTGTTGGATAAGTTGCTCAGTTGTGCTCCAAGCTGGATTCTAGCCTTGAGGCAGGTCTCATGGAGGCGATTGAGACTCAATCTGGCTTGGTTATCTGAGAGGAGTTTGATCCTGACTCCTGAGGAAGTGGCCAGGATTCTTAGAACCGCGAGCTCAGTCATCTGTATCGTGGATGCACGTCCGTCCTGGCTAGCTAAAGGTTCCCAGGAGGTGACATGCGGTTGGATCCTGGCAGTGGTGGATTCTTCTCTGAGAGAGTGGATAATTTTCCCCCTCCTTAAGAAACCATCACTGGACCGGATCATGTTAGGCAACATTCATCTTGTTTCCAACCTTCCCTTGTCAGAGAAAGTGGTTGAGAAGGTGGTTTTGCTGCAGCTTCAGATAACTGGAGGAAGCAGATTATCTGGACCTCTTTCAGTTGGGTTTCAGGACAGGGTGCACTGATTGCACTTGTGGATGACCTCTGCCAGGAGCAGGATGTAGACAGGGCGGTGTGTCTACCCTTGCTCTCCTTGACCTCTCAGTAGCCTTCCATACCATTGATTATGGCATCCTTCAGGGCTGGCTTTGGGGGTTGGGAGTGGGAGGGATTGTGTTGTGCTGATTCTTCTCCTTCCTCCAGGGTCAGTGCCTGGGGTGGGGAGAAGACTAACCCACAGGCCCTACTTTGCAGGGTGCCTTGGGGCTTGCCCACTCCTCTTTAATATCTGCATGAAGCCACTGGATAAGGTCATTCATGGGCATGGGGTGAGGTATCATCAATATGCTGATGAAGTCCAGTTTTACATTTTCACCCACAGCTGACCAAGTGATGCGATGGAGGTTCTGTCTCGGTTTCTGGAGGCTGTGGGGGCCTGGATGGAGATGAACAGGCTTCAGCTCAACCCTGGGAAGACTGAGTGGGTTTTAAGTCCTCCTGGATCCAAGGATTTTCCATCTCTAGTTCTGAATGGGGTTGCACCACCCCAGACAGAACTGATGTGCAACTTGGGGGTCCTCCTGAACTTGTGGCTCCTGTTTGAGGAGCAGGTGTGCCAGTTGCACCCATTCCTGGACCAGGAGGTTCTGCTTAGGATCACGCATGACTTAGTCACCTCCCAAGTGAATTATCGCAAGGCGCTCCACACGGGGCTGCCCTTGAGCATCTGAAAGCCACAGATGGTGCAAAATGCAGTGGTACGGAGAGTTATGAATGTGCCTTGGTGTGCATTTTACACCTCTGCTCTGCGAGCTGCATTGGCTGCCAGTGTTTTTCCAGGTGCAATTCAAGGTGCCAGCCATCACCTACAAAGCCCTCCATGGCATGGGCCCAGGTTATGTGCAGGGCCGCTGCGCCCCGGTTGTTTCTTCCTGTCCCATTCGATCCTGCAGGAGAGACGTGCTATTGGCCCTGCCAGATGACAGGCCCGGCCACCTTGCGGGACCCAGGAAGTGTTTTTTTCCTGTAACTGCACCTGCCCTTCGGAACACCGTCTCCCCCAAGGTCAGATTGCCCCTGCCAGCTTTTTGGAAAGCTCTTAAGGCATAGATATGTTCCCAGGCCTGGGGGCTGGAGCGTTAGTGAGAGCCCGTCACGTGGTTGTCATTTGGCCAGATTGTCCTGCTCCTCGGCTGTGGCTTATGTTTTCTATTACGTTGTTGTATTGTTTTTAAACGTTGTAAGCCCAGAATCTCTCTTGTGAGATGGGTGGCTGTGAACATTGATTGACTGATTGATTGATTGAATGAATGAATGAATGAATGAATGAATGAATGAATGAATCTGCTGTTGCGGTGGGCTAGATCTGGACAGGGAAGACAGCCCCAAAGATACATGGGGGTTGTACACAGTGGGTTTTATAGGTCACTTTTGAATTGGACCTAGAAACTTTATGGATTGCATTGCATTTGCTATTTCTTTTTTTTTTTTTTTTTTTAAATTTTTAAATTTTAAAAAAGGAAAAGTCAGAGACTAAAGAGACGAACAGTTGCCACAAATGTTCATTTTGGTAAAGATGCTTTGTAAAACAATATGTCCAATATTGTGAAACAACGGTTTCTGAAAGATTCTTACATAACTGAACAATTAAAAGCCAGTGATTTTTATGCAACCTGGGTCTGCAAGCAACAATATTTGCAACAGGTACAACGGCAACTGCATTTCCTCCGCTTTTAGTGGCAAATGAAGCAATTCCATGATTTGACCTCCTTTGGGTAATGGGCTGTGAGAATAACCTTCAAGAACAGGAGGAGGAGTTGCAACCAAGGGTCAGATAAATGAAATCCGAGTCCAAAACAAGAACGGAATTTGAGAAAATGTCTCAAGCTTGACCCTCCCTGATTCTCTTTGTAGATCAAGCGGGGGGGGGGGGGACTTTCAGACTTGCAAGATTCTGTGGCTGTAACCGTATAATAAAAGTAGTTTTAGTATTGGTAACTTTGGTTTCCTGCTCTGGTCCACCTCGAAGGGCTGACACTTTGCTAAACTCTGCTTCGTTTTTTCAAGGACAGCCAGCACTGCCTCTTGCTGTGACACACACAAACACGCACACAGGCAGAAACCTCTAAATCAAGTATGTACGAAAATGCAGAAGCAACCCCCTCCCCAAGTCAGAGGAGATTCCACAGGCCCCGATGGTCGCTGCCGCTCCTGGGCACAAAGCCTCTGTACGTTTGCTGGGCTCTGCTCCTTCAATCTCAGTCTTTTTGCCGCCAAGGAGGAGAGGGGGGGCGGGGGGGGTAAAGACTCTTCCTCCCTCCCACCCCAGGTTCTTTGTGCTAAGTACACCAGTGGCTTGCCGGCTCCCAACCAGCGAGCCCCACTTCTGGTCCGGGGCCACAATCGCTTCCTGGCCGAGCCGTTGATAAGGGACAGCTTGCCACCTGCCCGAGTGACCGTCACGCCTGTCTCTCCAGCAGCCGCGAGAGCAAAGGAAAGGCAGTTTCAATTTATAACCCCAGGATTCCCTGGCCTCCCTCCCCAGTGAAGCAGAGAGAGGCCGGGGTGGGGCGGGGCGGGGGGGGGGCTTCATGTTTTTCTTCCCTTTTCCTTTTTTGATCTGCAATGAGTTATAAACTTTTGAAGATTTCAGGGCCCCTTGCCCCCTTCCCCCCTCCATTCCTTTCCTGCCTCCCTTCAGAATTTGACAGGACCATTAGAAATCTTATTCCCTCTGGCTCAACCCTTTCAGACCATATTAATCAGGCAATCCATTAAAGCCGGGCGCATTCTTTCACTAATGCTCTTCTGCAAAATTCAAAGGAGGGGGAAGTGTTCATCAAAGTGGTCCACATCACCTTTGATGAGTTCCTGTAATTGCCCCTCTCAGCCAGCCAAGGAGAGGCCAACCAGGCTGCAAGCGAAGGGGAGGGAGGGGAGGGGAGGGGAGGGGAGGGGCCTTTGGTTCCTCCGACACCGCAAGCGGAGGGTGGGTATCAGGGATGTCAGACCCGGGCGGTTGTTATGGGAACCTGTTGTTGCTTTCCACTGTTTGTTCACCGAGCTGTGGCACCAAATGAGCAGAAGGACGAAGGGAAGGAAGGGCGGTTCAGGATTTATAGCAGAAGCAGAAAGACTCCCTCCGGGAAGGGGTGGTTGGACCCTGGGACGTTTCTTGCTGGCAGAAGCAGGAGGAGGCCCTTTCACACTGGCCCCTGCTCCCTGCGCTTGCCCACACTCCGCTGCCAGCTGCTCGGCTGCACCATCCTTCAGGGGAGCAGAAATTAAGCACTGCCAGAGGAACACCCAAACGAGCGGGTCCTGTGCCCCCCAGTGAAACCACAGAATAACCGCTGCCACACGCAGAGGGGCTGGTAGGCCCTCAACAGCTCCAGCTCCTGGGTGCAGATGTGAGGCCCGTGGGCACACGATTTGCATATGCGAATGGCAACTGAGATGCAAAGGTAGGCCCAGAAGGGGAAATGCAAACCTGGCCTGACTGAGCTCGGAGGTGCCAAGAGCCTGTTCGGGGCTCAGCGTGTGGATCGGGCCCTGTGCTGCCAGTGGAAGCGTTCCTGGGCCCTGCAGGGGCGACCTCTACACCTTGCAAAGGTGCTGGGAAGCCTCAGGAGCCTCGCGTGCATCTTACTCACTAACCACCACCCCTCCCAACCACATCCAAGGCTTCTGTCCCCAATGGGCCCCGAGATTCCTGAGCTGTTTCTAATTTCAGACGGGTCTTCGAGGCAGGCAGTAGCCCCTTCCTGGCACATTTCCTCCTTTCCTTCCCAGGACAGTTGGTCCGACTGCTGGCTGCTGGGTGCAGGGGAGCCCCCTCCTGCGGCACAGGATGGGAGGAATGGGGTTGCCCGCTTTGGTCTCTCCGGAGGGTGGAGAAGGGCTTTCCCCAGCGGAGCAGAGCAGAGCAAGGAACGCCAAGAGTCCCAGGTCCCAGCAGGTCCCTCTACTCTCCCCAAGACAGCTTCGCCTCCCACCTCACCAGCAGTCAGGCGCTGCCTCCGCCACCGCTCGCAGCCTCGGACCCTGGCACCCTTCCTGATGCAACGTTTGTGCAGACAAACAGTTCCTACTTCTAAACCAGCAACAAACCCCTGGATTGCTCCAGACTCCTCGAAGCCCCTTCACTGTTCCCATCTCTTAGAAGGGTGCTGAAAATCAGTCTGAAAAGCAAGAAAGACATTAAAGCATGCTGGGTATACTAAAAGCAAGGAATAGCAAGCAATATGCCTTGCTGTGACTTATTTAGTTTTCTTCCTCTCCCCTTTCCTGAAACATGGATCCTACTTTGGCTTTAGCTGCTGAGAAATGTGGAGGGCAGCCCAGAGTCCACCTGTAATGGGCCTTCTGCTTTCCAGGTGCAGGAAGGGACGGCTTTCAGACGGAAGAGGTCGCGGTGAGTGGTGAAAGGCTCAAAAGAGGGAGCTGTCACAAAGGATGACAAGAAGCAACGATGGGGAAGAAAATGGGACATGGAATTTTGCTTACAGAAATGATGACGACAATCAAAGGAAGTTCCATTTTTTTACAGTATATGTGCCCAGAGAGATGTTGGGGGGGGGGTCACTATAAAATATAGAAGAACCAGCTCAATGGATCCAATTATTTCCCCATTTGATTATGACAGAATTCAGCCAGAAGCCTCTGAAACAAATTGGATACAACAGACAGAACGCTTCTTGGGGTACCTCCTCCTCCTCTACCCTTTCAAGCCATGCCCAAACCTGATGACCATGAACACACCCACATGGTGGTCCAGGGAGCCACTGTGTTCTGGCGAGATAGCCTTCTCTTGCCCAGGCAAGCCGACAGCCCAGGGTTTTCCTGAATTTCTGGACGGCCCTCAATGCAGGTACTAAGTACAACATCACTCCATGTTTTGAGGTCCACCAACGTTTTAGCTAGTTGGTGCCACCCAGCTGGGTTGTAATCACTAGCCAATGATCAGTGTGCAGGAAGAGTGGCCTGCTTTGCACCCCTGCCTGCCTGCCTGCCTGCCTGCCCGCCAGCCCCTAGCCTTCAGACAGGCCTCTGAAACACCCTCTGAGACCTTAACGTTCTGGCTTGGCAGATGGTGAGCGACATCCCCTTCAAGTCACGCCTGACTCCTGCCGGCTTCATGCACACATTTATGGCAACAGTATGGAAGTGATTTCCCTTCGTCTTCCTCCCAAAAGTTCTTCTGGCATGCCTACTTAACCCACACCCCTAGAATTTCCCAGGTAGTCTCCTATCCAAACCCACTCCAGCTTAGTTTTTCAGGATTGTCCTAAATTAATACATATCCTCTCCTAAATTAATATATTCACCAACAATGGCACTTTGGAAGCTGAGCACACCACTGGGCTGTGCAGTCCAACGTGAGCTTCTGGGATGAGCTGCAGGGTCTCTGAGCAACGTCTAGCACTCCTGCCACCCTGCTCAGTTGGAGGCTGCGATTAAGGGTTGAACGCTACATGCAAAGCACCAGGCGCTGCAGCACATCCCTAAGAATTGGAGATAGGATGCCTGACGGGTACCCCAGATGGGAAACCCACACCACTGGTTCTGGAACACAGCCCTGCATGGAGCTGGAGCTGGAGCAGGAGCTTGGAAGATGCACTAGAGGGTTTTTGTTTCTTTCTTTCTTTTAGGGTGATTTCAAAGAGGAAAGCAAGGGGTGTGGCTCTCCAACATCTGTAAACCTTCCTGACACAGGAGGAAACAAAGATCTTCATGGGATGGCTGATGCAGCCTTTCCAAAGCAGGGCCTTGCAAATGTGCTGGGCTTGGGATGATGGGAGCTGGAACCCAAAATACCTGGAGAGCCCTACTGGCCTTGGGTTTCTGATGGGTCAACACGTTCCTGGGCTTCGGACAACGAAACGATTCTCGTGGCATCCTGCTCCATGAATTAAGATTAGAGATACAAGTGCTTGGAGAAAATTGATTTGTAAACTTGAGGACTTGACTCTTGCCAAGTCCATCCACCGTTAAAATGGGGGCAGGGGAGAACCCTTCCAAAGCATCAAGGGCCCCTGATCACTCCTCTCATTCCAACCACGTTTGTCCAAAGCTCCCACCACTCTCCTGGTAAAGATTTGCCTCTTCCCACGGGGTCCAGTACAGGATGTGGCTGATCAAATCCCATCTCCAGAACATGGCGCACGTGTGAGAAGCTCAGTCCTCCAACAAGGAGAACGGAGGCAGGGAAAGGAATAGCTGATGATGAGCGGGGCTGGAGCTGGAACACCGTGGTGTGAGAGAAGGCTGCTTTCAAGCCCATGGATAGGAAATGGATGAGGAGGTAGAAAGGAAACAACAGACTCCTCTGCCCCTTCTCTTGATGCTGAGATCAGGGCCTGGAGCTTCCCACATGCTGCCAGGCAGAAAAGCCCTTTGTTCTTCCTCTGAAGGCACCTTCAGAAGCATCTGACTTAGATTCTCATGGCTCTGCATCAGATGGGTTTTAGGCGAAAACCTCTCACTTACGACCACTGAGTTACACCAGGGTTCCTGGGAGCAGTGGAGTCACGAAGCAGCGTCTGCAAAATCAGAGCCAGGACACGTGTCTAGAAAGCAGCAGGTGATGCTGGGGAGAACCTCAGACGTGGCTCCACTTGAGTCCAATTCAACTGTCTCTGTAGCAATCCACTAATTTGACACCACTTTGCCAGCAGGGCACTGAACAAATTTGGCAGTCATGAGAATTGAGAGAAGTTTCTTTTCATGGGCCAGAATCAGGTTAAGGGACAGAAAGTCAAGCAGAGGAATACCTGGACAGTTCTTCAAGGAAAGGGAGAACCTGCTGGTTCCCCTGGGGATCAGCTCTGGGACTTGCTCTTTTGAATAAGTTAATAAGTGAACTGGAGTCACAGTGAGCAGGGCGGTGGACAGACTTGCTAATGACACTAAAGATGGCAGGTGGCCAGAATCGACAGGGACAGCAAACAGGGCTCAAAATCTCCCTTAAACGGGAAGAAAAGAACAGCAAACACCACATAAGCAAACATTAATTGGGTCCAAAACATTCCTAAGAATCTATATAGGCAGATAAGAGTGAATTAGCGAAGGCTTTCCAGGAAGAGAGTTTCTGACCTGTAAAACAGATGACAACATTGGACCAAAGTGATTTCCATGTTAGAGATTTTCTTTTCTTTTTTTTAAAGATGGAAAATAAACTTGCCAATATTGTGATGAACTTGTAGAATCTACGACATAGTTTTGGTTGCTACACCTCAAAGAAATGCTTGCAGACTTCGAAATGGTGCCAACCCAATGACATTCTCTGAGTCTTCTCTGGGGAGGGAAAGTTACAATGTTGAGGGCTATTTTGCTGGCACAGGCAATATTAGAAGCCAGCTCACTCCCAAAAAGTGAGGTAGGGAGTTTGGAAGAGATCCAAGGAAGGTCTTCCCTCTTTGCCCTCTCAAACCATGGACTTCATTACCACCAGCTGTAGAATTGTAACATATCTGCAAAAGTACGGTTATTAACAACTGCCAATCAAGGTGACAGTCAAGACCTCCAGCCATATGAGAGCCCTCCTCAGTTGCAACGTGACCAGTGGATCCTCTGGCCTCCATATCCCACTTGGGAGTTTCCCATTTTGGTCCCTGTGGGAACAGAGGATGGGGCTATGGGAGTTGGGGGCTTAATGTGGGACCCATCTTAGACCCAGGACGGCCCCAGGACCTTCTCATCCCCGCACAGCACCCAACTGATTGCAGGATCCTCTGCTAGAGGTGGTTAGGGAGAGGGCTTTAAAAACGGGGGACAGACATTCCTGGCCAGGAGGGCTGTCGGGCATGACAGCAGCTAAGATCCTGCTGCCGGGATCAGAGGCAACGACAGACCGTGAGTGTGAGTTGCCAGGGCAAAAACAGGAAATGCCAAAGTGCCTGGTTGGCTCCTGTGAGAAGCAGATGCTTTATCTAACCTAGCTTCGAGACAGCTTCTTCCTCCTGGTCCAGGCAGTGTCCATCAGACAAAAGCTCCTGAATAGTCCAGGCGTTGGGTCCACAGAGCCCGTTCTGAGTTTTGGAGGAAGGGAAGGGTAAAAAGCAAAGAGCAGATCCCTTGGTTTTCTACTACCCAGCTGAAATCTCAGACTTGCTAATCTGGACAAGTGTCCTAAATAAGCATCTGCTTTAGAAATAAACCAATTAATCTATAAAAAGCTCTAATCAGGCCAGCTGTTAGCGCATTAAAACCAACTGTCAGGGCAATATGTAATACTGATACAAATCCGCATTAGTTTGCATGCTGCTGTTAAAAGTTTGGAAGGGGAGCTTCACAATTTATTAATCCCAAACCCCCCTCTCTTATGGAAATATCTGCATGGATGCACCCCCCAGTGCATACAGTCCCCTTCATTAATGAGATATAATGCACGCATACATACATGTGCCTGTTTTCATTCCCGTTTCTGCACATAGGGATGTTGTGCTTTTGGAGGAGCAATGCCCTGGGAGGGACAAGAGCACATAAGCGCCGTTGCAGCTCACGCGGCAGCTGCTAAACTACAGCTACGGAGCCTCGTGGTTCAGTTACAGCCCATTTGCCCCCTAGCTCAGAAGCAGCCCTAAGGGAGAGCCTTCAAACCCTGGACGGACTGGATGGCCCTGTCCAGAGCCACTCAGGTGGCCCGTAAGGAGGTCTCCGAGGGGGTCCCACTCCGCCGGCTGCTTTGAAGTTTCTGACCGCTTTGCAGTGATTTCTCAGGCTGCTACACCTGTCTCCCTGCCAGATATGTCGGATGGTCTGGGCTGGCTGGGGATCCTGGGAGTTGAAATCCAACGCAGCGGGAAGACTCCAAGCTGGTGAAGCATCACATGGCCACTCATGGGAGCGTTAAACCAAACGGTTGGTTTCTACCACACAGCTCCAATTGCACCGTCTTGGCTGCCATCTTGACCTTCTGGCCATCTGTTGTGGACACCCTGGTTGGTTTCCAGGGCAGCATCATCATCATCATCATCAAGCAATTCAGTCCTCAGGAGGAGGACATCGGTTTCCGCCTTGTTTCGTCTGCACATGTTGCTCAGAGTGCGGGATTACTAGCTAGGGCAGTGCGCCCTGCCCGATGTTCATCTGCCTCTCTGCCCCTCTTCAGTCCTCCCTCCTCCAGCCTAACAGGGCCAGCTCCTTCAGGCCCTCCTCGGGTGCCTTTCATATCCACCCCCCCTTGTCACCTTCCTGTTGCATCTTCCTCTTCCAGAGTCTGGGCGAGTGGAGAAATGTGGAGATAACCTTGGTGAGGGGGCGCGGGAACACTGGAGGGAGGTGAAACGACAGACAAGCCAGAAGCTCAAAGTAACTTGCCTCGATCAAGGGGGCCAAGGGAAACTTGGGGAGGCCTTCAAGATGCTGTTCTTATACCCCACAGTGATGAAGTTGAGCTCCAGCAGTCCTTGCAGGGTTTGCTTCTGGCCTGGCCTACTTCGAAGGGCTGAGAGGACGTAGCTCTAAGCAGCTTCAGCGAAGCGAGCTGGAGAAACGCAGTCCAAACCCCAGAAGAGTTGGGGAGCTGCCAGGGGGTGTCCATGGGTGAATCTTCTACAGCTCTGCCAACTACCCCGATCAACCTCTGATGCTTGGTAAACTAGCTAACCCTTTAGCACCACGGGGCTGGTGGTGTTTCAACGGGGATCAGCTGAAAGGCAAAAGGCACCGATACGCTGATTCTGTGCTCAAAGCACATGACACATCCAGAGCCTAGGAAGAAAGTCACTGAGTCCATGTGGCTTAGCAGACTGCCATTTAGGATACTGCGAGATGCTCTATTGCCAACCCAAGCTATGTTTGATAGCTAAATAGCTGCAAATGTTGCTGAAGTCTGAGGTTGTGAAGAGCGCGCGCACGTGCATCCATCATGAAGGAGGCTTGGCTCAGAGGCTCTGATCCAGCGTGCCAAACAACCTCCATTCCCATAAAACCCTTTTTATATGGAGAATGAAAATGTGTGCCATGCACAGATGTCTGTTTATTGGGCTTAGTGCGACATTATGAAAATGTAGTTAAATCTCTATGAGTTTCCCTGGGAGCACTATGAAGAGGCCCACACATCCAAACTGGCAAAGTCTGCAGAAACTTTGGTTGGTACAAAATGTAGTTGCCACTTGCCCGCAGGCGCGATCTGCTTCAGGAGTGCAACGTCTCTTTTTCAGGTGTGCGATGCAATGGCTGCGCCCAAGTTTCTGAGCCCAACTTCAAGTGCTGATCTTAACCTATAAAACCCTACATGGCTTGGCTCCCTCTTACCTTCTGGACTTTTTGAGCAGAATTTGCCCACCCTGGAGAAGATGCTTTGTCTCTCTCTCTCTCACACACACACACCCCATGAGAGGCGAGGAGGTGGGAGCCCAGAGACAGGACTTCTCTGGATCTGTCGCATCCTCATAGAGAGCTCACCCCTGGAGGTCCAGATGACTCCCACAGTATGAATTTAGGAAGGAGATGAAAACAGTCTTGTTCTACCAAGAGTCTGGAGTTCCATCTTGGAACTAGGAGTTCCACCTTGGGCTGTCTCACTGCTGGGAGCTCTGGACTGTTTAAATTTGAATTTTAATACCTTTACTTTATTTTAATTACTAGTTATAGAGCTCTAGTTTGCTGTTTTATGGGGATTTATTGTGTTTTATTTAATATTTTTATGGACTGTTAACTGCTCAAGGTCTCGGGAAGCTGGGTGAGATAGAAATCCTGTAATACCCAAGTAAATATTCAGCATCTCCATGAGATTGAGCCCTCTGAATCAGAAGTATTTTGTGCGAGGGTCACAAACACGGGCTTGTTGGAAGAAGACAAACTATATGACAGGGTTTCTTAGCACAGGGATTTTATGGCAAATTTACTCTTGGATAAGTGCTTCCACAGCGTTTAGGTATCTTAATGGAGCAGAGATAGCTTATAATTGAAAACAAAACCAGAGATTTCACCCCGTTTGAGGTTCTTTTCCCTGGTAAGCGCCAAGGAGACAGTGGAGGTGTTCAGAAGTGCAGCAAAAGTGGACTGCCAGAAACACCTCGGTTCCTCTCTGGAAACGTCCATCCAGAGGAAACGCCCTTTACGCCTCTCCAAGCCAAGGAAATACGGACAGCAGCTACTTTTCTTCTCAACAGAGCAGGGACTGCCAGATCTGAAAAGGGGCTAGCTAGGCCAGTGCTTTTCAAACCTGGCAACTTTAAGATGTGCGACTTCAACTCCAGCCAGCCCATCTTGAAGTTGCCAAGTTTAAACAACACTGGGCTAGGCTAATCCTACCATTTGGCGTGGGGTTCTCTATCTCTATCTTATGGGCCTAATAAATATGTAGTATTACTAGCACGCAAACCACTTCTGTTGAATGGAAAGTGGGGAAAAAAGTCAGACAGGAACTCTTTTTGGTTACGCTGATTCAGCCTCTGTTTGGTGGGCATCTCTGTGTTCGGGGGCATTTCGCAGACTCTTTCAAGCACAAGCAAAAGTGGGCGAGCCAGTAAGACTAGAAGGCAAAAACTCAACTCTTGGCAAAGCCTTCTTTTGTACCACCACTAAGAAACTGGACTTTGGAAAAATTTATAAAATGGCTGTTGCCTCACTCGAGGCCCAAATGGCCAGGGTCAAATTATCCTGCTGCAGGCACATTATGCGAAGGCCCAGCTCTCTGGAGAAGGCTCCGATGCTGGGAAGGGCAGAAGGAAAGAGAAGAGGAGGGCCACCGGCAGCCAGGTGGAGGGACTCAGTGACGGGGCAATGGGAGCACCACTGGAAGACCAGGTTAGGACCAGGTTAGGTTAGGGACGATCGTCATGGAGAAAATCTATCTAGGTGGTTGCTAGGAGCTGAAAACGACTTGATGGCACTCACTCAATCACCCTCTACTATCTGCTTTACGCTTTTTCCAGCTCCAGGCGAAGGCTCCTCTCTGCATCCTTGCAGGGTCCTTATGCCAGGGCGGAACTCTTTCCACCCCACCAGCGCCACGAAGAGCTAAGCACCCCGGAGGGCTGCAGGTCCAAACGAAACGCGAGGGGAGCTCTCTGCCAAGCTGGCAACCCTTGATGCTGCCTTACTGTGGCCTCCGTTTCCTGCTTCGGTATTCCACCAGCCGGGGGAAACAGAGCGCTCCAGACACATGCGCGCCACCCAGGCGCCACGCGGCGAGCACGAGCCAGACAGTCCTTGTGGCTGGAAAGGGGTGCCGCGACTGAGACGGCCATTTCTGCAAGGCACCTTTTAAAATTCTGATACTGATCTGCTTATGGCCATCCCTTCTGCAGTCGCTTCCAGCTTAGATAATTTATATATCAAAGTGCACAGATCTTTTGTTTAATAGGAAAAAAGATGATTCTCTATTCCCTTCTTAAAACATTCCTTCCCTCCTACTATATATCTAGCACAGCTATATTTCTTTGGGAGGGTTTCTGACAACTGGAATGATCATCCAGAACTATCTGCAGCTCTCTCCTTTTTCTTCAGGACAGGACGAAGACGTTGTCTTCAAGTGGACCTTGGCAAGTGCACCAGGGTCCAGTAATCCGAGGAGACAAGGTGGGTCACCGAGGGCACCCCGTTGATATAAAATGGGAGATGAGATGAGATGACATTTACTTTACTTTGTCACAGAAGTCTACAGATTGGTATTGGCATCCAGAGGCCTCGCGGGCTTTTCAGGAGCCACAGATGGTCCTGACATTCTTGTGGTACCTTCAGAAAGCCAGACAATTTCCTTGCTGAAAATGGAAAAAAACGAATTGGTGACTTATGGATTTGTTGATTAAAAAGGGTTGAATATGGGAAGAGGGGAACCATGTTGTAATTTTTAAGAGAGAGGAGAATAATACGTTTGTTGGTAACTGCTATAAAGAAGATCGGAAGCCGCTTCTTTATATATCTTTTCTACCTGCACTCTTTCTTCTACTTTTTCTCTTATCTCTTATCTTTTTTCCTTTCTTAATTTCACTCTGTATAATTTTATGTTTATATTTTACTTAATTTTAAATAAAAATTATATATA
The DNA here is from genome assembly GCF_059951505.1 of Python bivittatus. Taxonomy (NCBI): domain Eukaryota; kingdom Metazoa; phylum Chordata; class Lepidosauria; order Squamata; family Pythonidae; genus Python; species Python bivittatus. The sequence continues at coordinate 24,190,221 of NW_028277097.1, read as the reverse complement.
TCTAGAAAAAGAAAGTCAGACAATTTCCAGCTTGCACAGACCGGGCAAGGGAATATGCAAAATACACATGACTAAACACCACCAGTTTGAAATTCAGCAGAGGGCAGAATAAAACTCAAGAGCCCTTGGCAGAAAAACCCATGCAAACGCGGAGCCAAGTGTGACCAGCCAAAGCTGCTTTCAGGGTCCCCAGAGAGGGAGCAAAAAAGTCAAGATGGTGGCCCCAGCCATGCAATTGAAGCTCTGCCCCTTTTTATGTGTGGGGCAGGGAAATGCTTGTGAGCCAAGGGGGCAGAATTATCTAGAAGAGACCCCAAAGGACAGCTGTCAAATCAGAGAGTAAGAGCCCAGTCCTCTTGCGGATTTCACTTCTGAAAGTGCTAGAAGCCAGGCTAAAGCTCTCTTGGTGCTCAAGGAGGTCTACAGGGGAGTAGGAACTCCTCAAAGAATGAAAGGCTAGATGCAGAGGGCTCAATTTCTGGATCTCACCGCATTAATCGTCTCTTCTCATGGTGAAGAGCGAGAAAAGCGCATACATGTCTGAAAAGAGTTCTTGAATGTCGCCCCTTCATGCCACTTCCCTCTATTATGCAACCCTCTTAAAATGCTACAAGCATCTCTGCACCAGTGCACCTGGGGACCTCTTCATCCTACATGCTAGTTAACTTCTCTTGCTGAATTATTTCAGCAAGAACTTAGCCCAGTTCCTTCTTGACCCTGGAATCTGCAGTGATCAACATTTACGTTTCCATAGGCTATTAATCCAAGTGCTGTTCCATTATGTTTGATGATATGGCTGGTTGGACAGATGTGTGTTTTCTGGAACAAATCTTGCTTTTCTAATTCCTCTCACTGAACAGGTTGCTCAGAATTCTTGCCACATACAACCTCTTGTGAGAAACATAAATTATGTGATGTTAGAAACGATACAGAGAGAGATTCAATGCCTTGATAAATATCTTTTGGAAACTAAGATGCCCAAAGGTGAACATGCAGCTCCAGGAGGCATTTTATGGGGGATTAAGAAGAACTTCTATTTTCGATCTCCATGGAAAACCAAGGCTGCGCATACTTGATCTAATTAACCATATATTGGGCACGAGCTACTGGGAGTTCTTCAAAAGAAGGAAGCTCTACCACATTTGTGCTGCTGAGCCAGCTCCATTCATCCTAATGAAGCTTTTGCTGAAAAAACGACGGCCGTATTTTCCTTGTGCTTTTCCATTGCCTTTCCAAAGACAGAGAAGGAAAAGGAGAGATAATGTTCCTTTGAATGTATTCCAACTTTGAAGCATCTGCAAAGCTGGTCTGGAAACTTTCTGGGAACAAATGGCCTCCAAAGACTTATGACACTTCCTCTCTTTCTGAATTGCATCTGGAAATGTTGCACAACCGGGAAACCCAGTTCATCATGGACACAGAGACTGCAGCTATGAAAATCTGGATTGGGTACAAATCCAGGCCAGCTCCCTTGGTCCTTTCTGACAGCTGTATAGCTTACCTCATCTCAGATAGCCACCCTAGCACATCTGTCTTTCTAACATCTGCAAAAAACACCATTCCCCGCCCCTCAGTGTGACCCTTTCCAACCTTAGAGGTCAAGGCTTCAGCCTGACTGCAGAGGCACCACAATTCAGAGCAACCATTCTCCAGGATGGAGCTGAGAACTAACCAGCGGTTTCAAAAAATGACCAAGTTCCTAGTCAACCAGATGTCTTTGGCTATCTAGGAAATTGAGAAGTTAATTCACTCCAATGTGCTTCCTTATTTAAAAAGCCCAGCGTTGTTAAGCTTGGAGTCTGGGAGCCATACATTGAAAGAGGCCCAAATGTTCCTGACCGTTCCACCTGGGCACAAGGTTCAGGCTAAGCTGGCCTTTCCCTGATCCAAGAAACTGAGTGAGAGTTTCCAAAAGTTTCAAGCACAAGGACTGCAGGGTGCAAGAGAAGCCCATTTAAGCCCAGACTTGCCCAGGCTCGTGGCCTCCAGATGTGCTGGTTCTGTGGGCTGGGAATTCTGGGAGTTTTAGTCCCAAGACCTCTATAGAGCGCAGCTTGGGTAAGGCTGGTCTAGGCTTTGCCAGAGACTGCAGGACCAAGGAAGACTGGGAGGTTGCAGCCTTGCCCTCCAAGAAGAACAAACAAGGCCAACCAGGTCCAATTTGGGTCAAAGGAGGAAGACCTGATGGCCATTTCTGATAAACTGCCTTGGAGATCATTCCATTGACAGTTAAGATGGAAGCAAGCAAACAGAATATTTGCTGGGTTGGCTAAAAATAACTGAGGCAGTGACCATCACTTCCAGGGGGAGAGGGTTCTGTAAATTAGGTCTGGGGTTGTAAAAAAGCCTGTCTTCTCTTTTTTTGAGCCAAACATCCACCAGGGCCATTGGGGGCCTCCACCTGTCCTACAAGAACCTGGGCCTGCCCAGAAAAGATTGGTTTGGCATTTTGTAGCGAGGCTCAAGATGTGGAAGTGGGCCATCGGTCTTGGCATCTGCGTGGCTCTCACGCTTGGTATCTTTTCTGCGTCTGTGTGCTCACATGTACACTGACTTTCTCCAAATATAGAAAACAGCCCTCCTCTGGTGGGAAATTCTTTTTTTTCCCCCCTTGGATTTGTTAGAAATATACATAATGGAAAAAGAGTCCATTTGCTTCCTCCCAAACTCACCCAAGCAATTTTTCACCTGGGTTTACTAGCAGCGAGGGCCTTTTCCCAGGCTCTTAAGATCCAGTCCTGGTCACCTGCGAAACTGGAAATCAGGAATGGATTGCTTTCTCTCGGCAGCTCCTGCAGCCAGCCAAAAACTAGTGGCAGCGATGGAGGGAGAGGAAGGAGCTTGCAGAGATGCGGAGGAGGGAAGATTTCGGAGGCTTCAATAGTCCCCGTGGCCCCTGGCCTGGAGAAGCCTCCAGAGATTGCCCCTCAAGCATCTGTTATGCCAAGAAAGCTACTTTGCCCACCTCCGTATCAACTCCTCTCATCAAATTCTTTAAAGAAACCAGTTAATACAGAGCTAATCCTCATTTCTCAAATTATTCAATATTTCAAAATGAACAAAATCAATTTTAATCTAAAGAGGTATATTTTTCTCTTCCTGAGTTCAAAGCTGAGGAGAAAAATCACTGCACTCAATGGATTTACACCTGTTTTTCACCACTTAGCTGACAGCCTGGCTTCCTTTTCCATTTACTTTTGATCTCCCTCCTACAATTTGGAAACTACCTAACATCTCCACTGATCCTGGCAAATCGGAGGGCAGCAGATCTGCCACGGCTGCAGGCGAGAAGGTCAGAATGGTCTCAAGGCTTGGGAGACATTTAGGATGGCCCCCATAGATGGCTTGTCCTCAAAAGAAACCCCACCTCCAAACCTAGATATCGAAGGAGGAGAGCCGTGTTAGTCTATGGTGGCAGAACATCAGGAGTCTGCTAGCACTTTTCCCGACTAACTAATTTTATTAAAAGGCAGGAGTTTTCGTGAGCTGCAGCTCACAAAAGCTCCTGCCTCTTAATAAAATTAGTTAGTCGGGAAAAGTGCTAGCAGACTCCTCCAAGCTGAGGAGTGTCTTAGCCGTGCTGCATCGAAGGGGATGGAGTGTTACAGAAGAGCCACCATCTTCTGCTCAAACCAACTTCCAGTCCCACCAAAGTCTGTAATTATTTGGCTCCCAACAGTGGCACCTGTAGCAAACTATGAGGACGCCAAGCCGAGGACCTGTATGGGGGGAGGTCATTGCTCCAATGTCACTCCAATGTTTCCATACTTCAGGCAGACTGATGTCCACATTCCCAACATGAAACACTGTCCCACGGGTAATGCCCACATGTGCTATGGATTGGGTGAGGATGCCCCTTTCTTCTCTGGTTGGCAGCTCTAAGTAAATGGGGAGGAGCAAAGCAGCTGCCCAGGAGCTGTGCCCCAGGTACTGGACGCAGGCGGGGGCTCCTGTATCTGGCACTGAGGGAAGGATCAATTTTGGCTTCCGCTTGAAGGTGTCCTGCGAGGGGAACCCTCCACTGTGCTTGTGGGTTCTAGTGGGTCCCACCTTCTTGCTCATGTTTTGAAAACAAAATGACTAAAAAAAAACAACAACGCAAAAAACATGATTCCTGTTATTAGATCCACACCTTTACTGTACTAATTTTCTCCCTAAACAAAAAGTCTCAATCAGGGTTGCCCAAGGAAACAAGGAGAACAGAAGTCACCGAGAAGGCCTCCTCAGGGCAACCACAAAATGGTGTTCTGCTGGTCTTGGATGTCTGTGGTTCTTGGGACATCATCCTCTGTGACTTTACAGTGCACAAGTTCCACAACAGCAAAGGTGGCCCATCGGGTATCTTGTTCCACATTGTTTGGGGCTTTAAAGGTCAAAAGCAAAGTCTTGAGCTTGGCTTACTGGCTAGTTGGCTGATCAGCTTTCAGAGAGGTGGAGGATGTAGATGGACAGGTGTCCCATTCAACAACAAGGCTGCTGCACTCTACTCCAGCTAAGCTTCTGGAGCAGGTATGATGACAGCTGCACATCGTGTCACTGTCAACGAAACCTGAGGTTGCCAGTCCCTGACCATTTCTCCACCCGTGACCGGTTTTGTCTTCTATATAAAGCTGTCCTCATTCTAAGATATCGGTACAACAGTTACTTCTGGTCATTCAAAATCATTAATGGGAAACAGGAAATCTGTCTAAGAAAAGTTGCTAGTGCGGATCTACCGAAGCCGGCTTTTGGCCACAGAGGTCCCTTGAACCTCTAATAATACCGATGACTCTAGGAAAACGCCCCATCTATATAACTTTGAGGGAGGGAGTGCAATCCAATCCTTCTGAGAACAGTTAAAGTCCTCCCCTTCCCATTCCAAGGAATCCCCCACCATCCACAAAGTCTCCATCTTCTTAGGATTTAAGCACAGTTCATTGGCCCTGATCCACCTCATTAAGGGATGACGACACGGGTTCAGAACATGCACCGTCTCTCCCAACTCAGATTTTGTGGAGATGTAGAACACAGCATCACCGGTAGACTGATGTCAACACCCGCCCCCCGCCGACCACTTCATAAAGATATCAAATAGCATCGGGGATAAAATCCATGGAACAATATTGGATTTTCTCTACACCACGTATGCCTCCTGCCAACATGTCTGTTCTCCAAATAAAATAATTTGAAACGTAATAACCGTTCTTTGCAGGGAAGCTGCTCCCGTACCTTAATCACACCTGTCATCATTTCCTGCATTTACCTGGGTCTGTCATATCTTTTGGGAGGTCAAGCCAAGCCTTTTCCAGTGCTTCCTATGCCTCCCTCCCACCACCACCCTCCCTAAATCTTGCTAATTCTGAACAATTCCCTCCCCATAATGGAATCCCACGGAGGTTTCATCACATCAACCTACATTTGAAGGTTAGTGGAAAAAAGCACCAGAAGATTGCCCTGAAAGTATTTTGAAGAAGTCTGTGGTCAAGCGCTGGAGTGTTTTAATTTTTAATCTTCTTTTCAAGCAAGGGAACAGAAATGAAGTGGGAGGGGGAGTGCAGGTGTATTGGGGGCCAATTACCAATCACCCAATCCTACATCTCCCTGGAAATTAACCACTGCCGCGTCCCTGGGTTCAACGGCATTTACTCTCAAGAGTAAGATCTGTGCCAAATATTTGTTTTATTAAATTTATAAGCTGCCCATTGCTATTCTGGGTGGTGTACAACATACAAATGTATGAAGATACTGTTTTGTTAGGGTTTATTTTTCATTTTCTTATAGCATCCTTATTCTCTATTGTACGGTGCCTTATTTTGGCCGCTGCCTAGAGCTTTGGAGGGAGGTGGTTTGTAACACTTGAAAATAAGTTAAAGTGTGACTCAAGGGCTCGATGCTCGCTGAGCGCGGCTGTGGATTTGCGTGAGAGAGCACATCCATGCACCAAATGTCTACGCAGGTTCTGCAAGCCTCCTCACTCTCTGCTCACTCCGCTTTCTGCCAGGCAGGGTTTCTCACCCTTGGTGATCACAAGCTGGTAGTCCCTTTGAACAGCAACCAAGGGTGCCCTGCACCCTTCCGTGCCTCCAGACTGCAAGCAGATGTGAGTGTCAGTAATCTGCTACTACAGCTGAACTGTAGTAATCTTGGGCACCAAAGTGATTCCAAAGAGCCGGAGGGAAGGAAATAAGTAGAACAAGGAGGAGAAGCTGGAAGGGACAACGTGTCTCCACGGGGGAAAGCAAGTCGGGCTCCCTGTGAGGGTGTCTGGCTTCCCCGAGAGAAAATAAATCACACACCGGCCCTCCCGGTCCCCTTAAAACTTCCCCAGCCTTCTGCACAGCCTGTATTTGGGCTCACGAGTTTCCCACACAACCTGTTTTGCTTCAGCAGCACCCTCAAGGTTAGGGAACGTGAAATCTCTCACGTTTCCAGTCCTGAAGCAAGTTGGGTTTTCTCAGGGCACCTGGTACATTTGCACATCGTCTGCTGCGGCTCACAGGGACGTCTGCGAGCACTCTTCACGGCTGCCTGGGTGCCTGCAGAAGGAAGCCAGCCTTGGCAGCGTCCGCAGCAGGCGGCCAAGTCGTGAGAAAGGGGGCAGGTCCCCGGAGCAGCCGGTTTCAAGCCTTCTTCTCACAGCTCCAACAATCTCAGCTTTTGCGGCTACCTGGAGGGAGGGGAGCATCTCAGCTCCCCCCACGTAACAGTCAAAGGAGGAGGAACAGGAACTCTGGTCTGATAAATCCGGACAGCGTATGTTGCGAGGCTTCTCCACAACACGGAGTCTCTGCTTACTGGGAAATGCAGCACTTTCCCCAGCCTGTGCATCTGCTCTGCAGTGCAAAGGGCCAGCGAAACAGGAAAAGCGGCACCCGGGGACAAGTGGAGGAACTCTTTCAAGGCCAATGAGCATAGCTCTCAAGCAACCTCTGCTTCTACATGGCAACGTTCAGGTAGTTGCACATTTTTAGGCAGAAGTCTCAAGTGAAATCCCGCCTCTCTCTAAGCAGCGAGCAAGAAGTGGCGCATTGGATGGCTTGGCCCAGGCAGACGTCATTCCAGCAAGTTCTTTGAGGCTCAGCCTCAAGTCCTCCCAATCTCCAAAGGTCACCAGGGAATACAAACCTGTTTAGATACTTCCCCACTTCAGATTCTCCGCCGTAGAAGAGATGCAAGAATTCCCTGCCTGCCCTTATGGTGAGTTCTAAGGATATGGGAAGTTTCTTTCGGGACACAGTTGGAAAGGCACCCCTCTCCCTTAGGAGCGACCGGCTCCGATCTCGGGCAGCTCCCGCTCAAGCCACAGAGTCTGCATGCAAGGCAAACAGCTATGAGCAGCGAGGTATTATGGCGGCTTGCAAGGCGATCTTTGCCTGACCCAGACGGTGCCACGAAGATTAGGCCAGAAGACCCCCCCAACGCCCAGCTCTCAAACGAGGCAGGGGCTCAGGAGAGTTCAAAAACCAGCCGGGACCTGGGGGGTCCCTTGGCTTAATTGGCCCCAGATGGTTTCCCTTTCTCTCTCAGAAATGCCCCTTCGGGCTGCGGCTTTAGGCCAAAGGGCTCCCGGATGATGGCTGTGAATCAGAGGCATTGCAAAGGGGGCCTTTCCTGAACGCACCACACCAAGGGGCAAAGACACGCACGCCACACGCCACCGCTCTCCCGGAGGTGGGCCAGCCCTGCCAGGAGAGACCCAGGAGACCACTGCCCCGCAGGATCACCTAATCCCAGGAAGTTTTCCGCGGCCATCCAGGTTCGGACACGATCGCAGACAACGCTGCCCTGTGGCCAGCAACGGTCCCCAGGCACAGGTTCCGTTAAAAGGCCCGGTGACACCTCACTCGTTCCTCTGATATGGCCACCCACCTGGCAAATGCAACTCTGGGCACTGACGACATGTGACAACCAACCAACCAACCAACCAACCAACCAACCAACCAGCCACACACAGTATTAACAAAGAACAAACACCTACCGTGGTCACCAAGGGTAAACCCAGATAAAACAATCAACAACGGGCATCTCTCCGTGGGGCGTCTAGCCTCTCAGCCCCCAAGCCTCGGAGTACATCCTGGTCTTCAGTGCTTCAAGGCAGGCCAGAGGGTCGGGGCCAGTCTGATCGTGGGGGTGTGGGGGTGCTGGTGCTCTGGAGGGCAGGCACTGTGACAGGAAAGGCACGCTTCCAGGGCCCCGTAAGGTGGGATCCTCTCACTGAAGAGACCCAGAACCCAGAGTGTGCCCCTCCTGCCAGACCCAGTGGGACAGGGAGAAACCACCGGGGAGAGGCGGTCCCTCAGATAAGCCAGCTGCTGGCCATGGAGGGCTGTACAGGTGACCGCCTGCACCTTGAATTCCGCCCACCGCAGCGGTGTGGGCAGAGGGGAACATGGGCGCACGAGGTGCGCCTGCAACTGCCCGCACCGCTGCATTCTGGGCCAGTTGAAGCTTCTGGGGGGGGGTCCTCAAGGGCAGCCCCACGTAGAGCGGGTTGCAGTAATCTACTCGGGAGGTGATTAAGGCACGAGTGACTGTGAGCAGACCCTGCCAGTCCAGGAAAGGGGGCAACCGGCACACAAAACAAGGTTGTGCAAACACCTTCCTGGCCACAGCTGCCACCTGCTCTGTGGCCAGGAGCTGCGAGTTCAGGAGGCCCCCAAGTTGCGCACTGGTCTGTTTGGGGCAGTGCAAAAAGATGGAAAAGCCCCTGACCCAGGGGGCCCTAAGACCCCCAGCCGCTCAGCCTTGCCGAGGTTGAGCTGAAGGCTGCTCTTCCCCATGCAGACCCGCACAGTCTCCGGACACTGAGGCAGAACCTCCACAGCATCGCTTGGCCAGCCTGCGGTGGAGATGTAAACCTCACCCCGAGCCAGTTGGTGACCTCATGCAGTGACCCAGGTAGACGTTAAACAGGAGCAGAGAGAAATGCCCTGCACAGGGGAGTTTCGCCTGAGGCGCCTTCTTCTCCAAATGAGCCATAAACCAGAGCTTGTCTTGTCTCCAGATCCTGGCTTGAGAAGATTATAAAGCAAACAAACCACAGACTGCCATCCTGGCAGCTTCAGCAGGAAGAGCCAAGCAGGAGGGAGGGAGCAGTTGCAGTCGCAGTTACCTTTTGGGGGGTTGGGGGTGGCTTTGCACTCGTGGGCATTTGTCTTGTCATTCTTCTTCACACCTGTGTTTATTCTGTGCCATGTATTTAGGACAGGGCTTCTCAGCCTTGGCCACTTGAAGATGGGTGGACTTCAACTCCCAGAATTCCCCAGCCAGCCATATACATGGCACAAAATATCACAGGTGTGAAGAAGAATGACAAGACAAATGCCCACGAGTGCAAAGCCACCCCCAACCCCCCCAAAGCCACTCCCTCTACCCAAGAGGCGTTTGAGCTCAGCTGAAGTTAGGAAGACTCTGCCGCTTTGCATCGGTGCAGTATCATTCTTACCGGAAGGTCTGCCCTCCAGCTGGGGGGTTCCCACACGCAGACAGCCCAGCTCGCTTGCAATCCCCTCTTCTACGGCAGATGCAAAACTGCGTGACTCCAAGAGAAAACAGCTGTTAGAAATCTGCACAACTTGCCTGGCCGGGTTGCCCTTGACAGGGAGGAGACCACCGAGGCCAGGTGAGGGCACAGACCTGGCGGTCAGGCCGTGACTCTCTCCAAAGACTTTGGCTGCTTCTCCTCCAACACAAACATTGCAGGAGCAAACAGAAGCCTGTTCAGCTGGTAGCTCGTTCATGGAAAGCGCGCGTCTCCAAAAAACAAACGGTGAAAATTTGGGGACCCTAAAGATGTCTGGTTTTTGAAGGGCCCTTCCCAAAGGTCAGAACCTCAAGAGGCAACCTGTGGAAGGCCTTCCCTGGGGGATCCGGGCGGCTTTTCTGACCGCTCCCTTGTGGCTTTGCCCCCGCCCGCTGGATTACGGTTGGTCTTCCACCAGAGTTACAATCCCAGTGCCATGGTTTTCACGTGAAGACGCTCAAAAGGATTTGTAGGCAGAAGAAGAGGGATTTTGGTTTTCACCTTTTAACACAAAAAAGTCAAGAACGAAACAAAAGGAGACCCACAGGCCCCTTTCTGCAATTTCACATCTGGCAGAATTTGGCAGGCAAGAACTAGTTTCGTCCCTAAACACACCAGAGACAGCAGGATTGAGCTGCCTTGCAAGGGGCTGGCATAACAGACAAGGGCTTTGTTAATAGTTGGCAGGATGTTTCCAAAACGTACTTGAGGCCCTAAACTACAATGTTATAAAAGCTCACTATGGAATTGGATGCCCTTACATCCAAATGTGATAGGTAGATAAACAAACAAATAAAATGAGAAGGGTTTCATTCACCTTTCAAAGTCCCACCAGCTTTCTCCCATCAGGTGCCTTCCAGAAAGGCTGGACTGCAACATCCAGTGGGGATGTGGCCAGCCGGGGACGATGGGAATGATAATGCTCCCAGACATCTGAAAGGTGCCAACCTGAAGATAAGTAATCTACATGCAACTTCGCATTAAACACAGGAGACTTTATTCCCTTCCCAGAACCAGAGATGTTCACCATGTGCAGAGGTGGAACCAAAATGTCCCCCCAACAAAAGTGGGACCCAAGTCCTCTGTTCTGTCTCCCTGAAGCGGGCAAAGATTCATCCCAAAAGACTGTGACCCCTGAGCTTTAGCAAACAAGAGGACCTGCTCAGAGAAAGAGGTGGTCGTGAGGTGCTATCAACTTTTGCCACTTCACTGATGTTTTGATTGCAGATCCTGCTCGGAAATGGCCCCCCAGCTCAGCACACACACGTAGACAGTCGTCCCACGCCCATTACCCTCTTTGCTCCCTCTCTTGCTAACTGACAAAAGCCACCTTCTTGGGCTACAACCAGCCTTTTGGAAGCCTGAACTCTTGAGGGCCCGCCTGGACATCCATTAATTAGATCAGTGTTTCTCAGCCTTGGCCACTTCAAGCTGTGTGGACTTCAACTCCCAGAATTCCCCAGCCAGCATGGACACAGTGAGCAGCTCCTGGAGAAGAAAACTAATAGCAACTGTGGAGGAGAGTGTGAGGAAGAGGTTAACTCCCCTCCCCAGGAAGATTACTCCTGGAAAATGGATTAGGAGGAAGCCTCCGTGCCACGGCTGTTTTTGCAAAAGTAATCTCCATGCAACGAAAATTATATCTACTGTACTTCAGCTCTGAACTTGTGAGCCTTGACCAATGTGCTCCGGTAGGAGTTTTACCCCGCCAAGAGTTTGGAGTCAGCAGTTCAGCTCCGAGGCATTAGGGTTGCCTCTCTCTGGAATGGGATGGACAGGCAGTCTTTTGGGGAGGAGCCCAGTGCCAAGGAGGGTGACCCCTCCCCCTCTATTCCTCCCTCCCTCCCTCCCTCCCTCTCACCATTCTGGGGGAAGTAGGTCACCTAGAGGTGAAGGCCCCAGGCTAGAAACCAGGAGACGGTGAACTCTTGTCCCACCTGAGACATGAAAGCTGGTTGGGTGACTCTGGGCCAGTCCCTCTCTCTCAGCCCAACCCACCTCACAGGGTTCTTGTTGTGGGGAAAATAGGAGGAGGAAGAAGGAGCATCAGGTTTGTTTGCTGCCTTGAGTTATTCATTAAGAATAATAAAAGCAAGATTAAAAACATCTAAACAATTAAAAAATATGTCCAGGGCCCCAATCCCTTTGCTCTTCCCTGTGGCCAGTCTCAGCTTAGTGGTGGAACGTGAAAAGATTTAATGAGAAATTGTGGACTCCTCAAGGATAGCCAGAGGTCACCGACAAGCAAGTTATGAATTTTAGATGGGGAAAAAATGTTGCTTGAGAGTCCTGGAAATAAAAAAGGCGGAAAACTTTTATCAAATCTCCCACTGGGCCAGTGCAAGCCTGTTCCTTGCTTTCTAATGCATTGCCCAGTCCAGAGATCTGCAAGAGTATTAAGTTTTCCTCTGGAAATTGCTACATGTCCAATAAAATTCAGCTTCTTTTGATAGAACTTGGCATCCACAGCCTGTTTTGTTCCGGGGGGTGGGGGGGGGGGAAGCAGGGGGAGGAAAAAGAGGGGAAACCCTGCTTGCAGTGTGACCTGCTGGCTGCAATTTCCCTGGGCGAGTGGGCAAGTCAGCAGAACCCCCGGCCAACGGAGAGCTCAGGAGAGGCACAACCCTTGGTTAGCTCTTCCTAACAGACAGATGCCCGTGCTTGCAAGAGGGGAGAGGCCATGACTGCTCTTGGCAGCTTGCTCTGTTGCACAACTTCTCTTGAGAAGAATAATCAAAACGCAGTGCTCAGCTGGAACTCCCTGCAGACATCCAGCAACGCGCCACTCAGGGACCCTCTCTGTGGGGAAGAAACACCCCGACTCCTCGGCCGGATGCCACCCTTTCCCAGCAGCAGGGAAAATGAACTGCCCTGGCGTGGGACTTGCATTCACAGCTCTGCTCCTCCCCGCCTTCCCATTTCACACGAAGGAAGGAATTCTGTTGGCACAGCCTGTTTCATCAAGTCACTTCTCCATAATTTGCAAAGCTTTGTCAATGGTACACCTGGTCAGTTCTCTCGGATTTAGCTTGCTGTAGCCCACAAACCATTTGACTGGCTTAATATTCGAGGCTCTGTGCAACCCTAGTAGCCATCCTGACTTTTTTGACCCCGTTCAGATCCCCTGCTCTCACCCATGCTCCCATTCAACCTTTGCCCCCACTTTGAACCAGTGTTTTTCAAACTTGGCAACCCAAAGATGTGTGGACTTCAACTCCCAGAATTCCCCAGCCAGCACGGGGAAAACACTGCTCTAAACTTAAGTACTGAATCTTTGTAGAGCTATTTGGGGGAGGATGGCCCTCTTGGATTGCCTCCCCCGCCCCCAATATTCTTTGGCCTGTTGCATCTGAGGGTTTGGGCGAGCCTGCAAACGCAACTTTCTATGGCGGAAACACCCCTGCTCTGAGTTTCTAACGGAGGCACCCATTTCAGGCAGGCCTCTGAAATAATATATATCAGCCTTCCCCAGCTTGGCATATTTAATTGGACTACAATTGTGGACTACAGTTCCCAAGAACCACGGTGGTTGGATCTGTGGACGTGAAAGCTGGCGCGCCTGTGGGTTGAAGAAGGGTAGACTGTAGGCGAACTGCTTCATCCTGGCAGCCACCTGCACCGAGCCCCTGAAACGAAAGGCACCTGTGGAAGAGCACATCTGGAGCGTGCCTCCAAAAAACTGAGGCGCTGCAGCAAGTCGCTGCCGGCTCTTTTCTAAATTCGCTCTCACGTAGAAACTCGGAGTAGCCAAAATTCTTCCATCTCCTACTTTCTTCCTCCACGCGTGAAAGAAAAATACTTCACAGTTGCCCCCGATTTATTTTAGACAGTTACTTTCTGCGTAGCTCCCTTGTTTAATAAAGACACCATTTCAAATTTAATTATGGCTTACTTTGCATTGTGAAATTTCTGGCAGATCCTTTCATTGAAACAGAAGAGGAGCTGCACCTCCAGAAGGCAAAAGAGAGGGAGGGGAAACCAAAAAACATTCTCCCTGTATTTCTTAAGAGCTGGATGAGAAACACATCCTACGGTACACTGCAAACTTGGGATGTGGCAAAATACCAACAGACATTTCCTAAGTTGCAAAGTTGGACATTAGGTTGTAGCCGAGTTTACAAACAAGCCTTGCTGATTGTAGGTTTTGAATGTCAAGTCAAACAACCCTCCGCGGAGGCCAACTATCTCAGATTTAACCACACAGTTGAACTTATTTTACTGCTGGAGATGACTCTTTCTGCACCATTTGTGCTTGAATTGTTCCTGGCATCAAATGGCCACCGGAACAACATCCTTCCTTCAGTCCAATCCAAACAGCCCCTACAGAAGTCCTTTGTTCTGGTTCCAAATGCAAACCCAACAGCAGCTGAAATGCCCAGTTTCAGGTGCCAGGTGGGGAAGGCTGATAGGGAGATGGTATCAGAAATGTTTCTTCCAAGCCTCAGCTAAGCTCCAGAACTTAACACTCACTCAGCCTGGGAGGATGAAATAATCCAGCCCTTGAGAAAAGGACACTTTTCTGACATTCAAGCCATTGCTACCAACCACACTGAAATGCCAGAGGTTCTGATGATCAGATTCCAGGGAAGGAGCAGACCAACTCTGAGCATTAAAAAACGCCACGTTGGGCATGCTGCTTCTCTCTCTTCCAGCAACAAGCCTCCAGGACTGTTCCTCTCTTCAAATCCCATCTCCTGACTTTTATTCTGATCAATTCCACATGGAAGGATTGCAGTCCCTGCAAACAACCCGATGAGAAACCAGGATGAGCTTCCTGGGGGGCGGGGTGGGGAGTGTCTCCGAAGCACCTCTTCCTCAGGTTGCCTCGCAGGAATTTAAATTTTGGCAGCTTCATCAGGACTTGGTGAAACATGTCTTCTCACAAGCTCCAAGAGAGGTGACAAATATGAAGCATGTCAACAGGTTCTTGGTGTTTAAACAAGATCTAGGCTACCTCGTTAGAAGCTGGATTATTAAAATGTAACCTAGATACGTTCAGCCTTTCCTGACCTCTGCCTCACCTATGGATTGGACCACAGAGGCGTACGGAGGCCCCAAAGTCCCTTTCCCTAACTCCCAGCTCCACATTTGTTTTATTTACTTCATATATCCTTATTTTCCTCCAGGAGCTCAAGGCAGCTTACATGAATCACCCACTGTTTTATACCACCCCGGGGGCTGAGCTGAGAGACAGCAGCTGGCCAAAAGCCATCCAGGAGCTTCCATGGCCAAAGGGATTCTTGAACCACGTCTCTCCTGCCCTGGTCCAGCGCCCCCATCCTGTGCCTGAACGGGAGCTTCAGATCTTCTGCACGGGCCCTAAGAAGGACCAAGGCATGCCACGGGCGTGCCAGCACGGTGGTTTCCACATGCATCCGACCATCTTAAGGATCTGCACTGCCCTTCCTCATCGCCTCTTCTCCTTTTCCAGCTAAAGCCTCCTCCTCCTCCTCCCCGGTGACCTTCGTTGGCTAAATAAAGCCTTCCTTGAAGGCCACCCATAATAACCACAGCAAGGAAAATTGACATTCCTCCTGCTTCCCATCAGCCCTTGTGCGATTTATTTGGCCGCCCTGCAGCACTATTGATCCCCTTCCACGGGCAATGGCAAAGACGTATTAATGAGCCGAGGACAGAGGGGCGCTAACCAGCTTGCGACATGTCCAGAGTTCAGCGCAGGGACCGGAGCAGCTACCTGAGGTGTGCAGAGGGAGGTGGCCCAAGCAATTCTGGAGCCAATGGGCTCAGCGGTTCCAGGTTTAACACCTGCAGTCTGCAAAGGAAAGTCCCTCCAAGAATGTGAAAGCTTTTCTTTGCTTTACCCTTCCCCAAAATTAAAAAGAAATTGCTGACTGTACTGGGAAAGCCCAATGGCTGCAAAGCAGAGGCTGAAAATAGCCTGTCCCAGTTTGAAGGGTGTCTCTTCTGGGAATGCAGTAGGTAGCTTGAAGGACAGTCTCATAAGAGGATGACAATAAATTCTTCTCTCTCCAGATGCCCTCCAGATACATGGACTTCCACTCCCAGAATTCTCAGAAACAGTCATGCTGGCTGGGGAATTCTGGAAGTAGCAAGCCACACATTTGGATGGCCCCCTGGTTGGGGAAGACTGGCCTACAAGGTTCCTGTGGCACAAGAGCTCCTGATCCCACCTGGCATCTTCCAGATGCGCTGGACACGGTAAAAGTGAGGACCTATCCTGTGCCGGACAGAACGCCCCCAAATCCCAGGACAACTGGGATGGGACTCGGACTGGTGGGGAAGGGTGGATTTTAATGTCACACATGAAAAATGCTGGAAGGCCTAAATAGCGCTGTTGCCTGAGGTGACCGGCTGCTAGACGTTTTCCACTCTGCCCATGCGATGACATGTGAGGGTAGCCTTGGAAGACGGGGGAAGAGATGCCATGCCGCTGAGGGAGCGATCAGGTAGAAGAGAACGGCGTCCGCAGCAGAGTAACAGCCAAAGAAACTTAGGATGGACCCGCCTAACTACTCAGGTGTAGACAGGGAGGGCGGGAGATTTGGGCTTTCAGACCTGCAGGATTCTGTTAATGCAGCCTCACAAGAAAGTAGAATTAGCTCATCCTGGCTTGTTTCCCGTCTGGTTTATGTGGGAGGGTTAGGAAGAGCCCCAGCTATTTCTCCACAGCCTCGGATTCAGACCCCCGATCCTACGCTGAAAGGAAGAAGGTGAGGACGACACAATTCAGAACCCCCGAAGGGCACCATCTAATTTCTGTCATCCCCTGATTAGTTTCCACATTGTTGGATGCCTTCTGGGGAAGCTGGGCACGCTGGTGGTGGTTGGAGCGTTGCCAGATTCATCTTGAATTCCTGCTCGAATTTCTGTCTAATCCAGAACCGTTTAGGGCGAGGTGACTTCAGGACTACCTCTTGAACGTGCGTCTGGCTGCGAAAAAAGGGCTATCAAGCAGCTTGTTTGGTTTTGATTTAACATGTTGTGTGAACCCAACCCATTGTGGTGTTCTCAGTAAACCACGGTTTTAGCAAGATGTATGGACTCGGCACGGGGAAAACACACCATCGTGACTGGCTGGAGTAAGAAGGAAACTCTGCCTTTGTAGAGGATGAGGGTCTCGGCAGAGGACAGAGAAAATGGCCTTGAGGGACAGGAGGAAGACCCACCGAGGACTGAGTCCACAGCAGGAACGTAACATGAGTAGATGTCTCAGGCAAGCCTCTCCCTAATTCTCAGGGAGATAAAGAGAGGGGGGAAGCGCATTCCCACTTGCAAGATTCTGTTATTATAACCTTACAATAAGAGTAGCATTAGTGTGCATGACTTTGGTTTCCTAGCCTTCGAGGTCCACCTTGAAGGGCTGACAGTCTCTAAACAGACCCGGGCGCTCTGCTCGTGGGGCTGCACCATAGAAAACAGGTGGGATTTGCAGGTAAAGGATTCTACCCAGGAGACCAACCCCTCAGCAAGATGCCGGGGAGAGAAGTCTGGGGTACAGATCCTTGCCTTAACAATGCAAAATGGGGAAGGCGCTGATGTAATGCGCTCCTCATTCTGTGGCTGTGAAGCAGGGTGTGCAAGGCGCACCTCTCCGGGCATGCCACAATTCCGTCCAGTTTGTGTGGTGATGCAGTGGGCTGTGAGATAACCTTGGGAGGGGGACAGGAGGAAGAGCCGCAGTCCAGACAGCGGTCTGAGAGGAGAAATCTGAGCCCACAGCAGGAGAGAGGGCAGAGGAGGCGCCTCAGAATGGACCCTCCCTCGCTCTCTGGAACATAAAGGTGGGGGGGGGAGTGCTTTCAGAAGTGCAAGATCCTGTTCCCGTGACCTTACAATAAAGGCAGCATTAGTACTCGTGAGGTTGGTTTCCTGTCTGGACCACCTCGAAGGGCGGACAGGCTCTTTCCACAGCTCTTTCTCCTGGGCTCACGTTCTCTCCTCCGGTTACGCTTCTCTTCTGATTCACCTCTCCTACCCACTAGGAAGCAGGGAATGATGGCTAGCCAGATGTCCTACCTGCTCAACACGCTCAACTTCCCACACCCTCTCTGGCCGCTGCGATGGATCAGCCTCCGCAGCCACTGCAAACGCCAACACTTGATTCCTCACCAGATTGTGAATTCACAAGTAAATGTAACCCAACAACGCCTGCAACTGGGCTCACACCTCTGCTTCAAATTACCACTGGACTCTCGTAAGACTGGTTCAGAAATCAGACCATGGTTTAGGTAGACAAACCATGGTGTGGCATGTAGTTCTGTCAATGTTTGGTGGAACCCAATAGCCTTGTGTTTCAAACTGATACCATTTAAAAGCAGGAAACGCCACAGAACGGATCTATGCGACGATTTCTCTGTCATTTCAACAGAGGAGACCCCGTTGAGGCCAGACGTGACTTTGCAGCACCCCGGAGGGACAAAGGGGCCTAAACTGTACCCAACCGCACAGTCTGTTTCTTTAGGTTTTGTTTGAAGTTTGCAGCAAACGCTCCTAGAGGAACTGGAGTCTCGGGCGCTCTGCTCCCGAGGCTGCACATATGTTGCAAGTTATTTATTTCCTCCCATTTTGATAAAAACCCTCTGTCTGAATTTTTGATCTTTTGCTTTTCCTTTTCCAAAGCGACTTTGCTGCGTTAAGGCCACAAAGGGGAAAGATGGCTGAACTACGTGACCCATTGCCTGCAGTTTTCGAGCAACTGCTGACATGGATTTAAAAAGAATGGTTATGAGGTACCTTTACTGGAAATTGCTAGGAAGGCAATGGAGAAATTGCTAACTCGCTTTCCTCAAAGCAAGATGCTTGCAACGAAATGTTAAGTGGAGAACAACTGAGAATAGGAAAAATAAATTATCTGGAGCTGTACAGAAGTAAAAATTAGTGACTATATGAAAGGGAAACCTCACAGAAATGCAAGGAGGCTCCTAACGAGCTCTAGCTGTTTCTCAGTATTGCAATAAAGTGGGGCGGAAAATTCTGGGGGGGGGGGAGTTGTAGGGCTGTATTATTATGCAAACTGAAATGGGTATTGAGGGTACTATTAAGATGCAGAAATATTGTTTAGGCTTAGAAATAATTTCCATTACACTATATTCTTACTTTTAGCCAGTATGTTTTGAATTATCAGGGTTAAGCTAATTTATCAAACTTCATGAATATTTATTTACTGGAATGTGTCACTTTAATGAGTCGTTTCTGGAGTTCATTGTGTGAGCTCAAATGTAAAGAGTCATCGTTAGGGTCAACAACGGACGTCATCTTTGGGAATCCTCATGAGGCTCCACAAGGGTTGGGAAAACCTGGGAGACTGACAACCTTCCCAGCTTTCAGGTGATGGAGAAAGACGCCCAACTGTTATAAAAGATGTTAAATTCCCGATGCCTTGAATCCCTTTATGTTCACGACGTGCTATTTTGAATGGACCCTACACACACCCACCGTCCACAGCTACGAGAAGCTCAAAGCCAAGGCAAGCACGAAGAGGCAAGGCTGCAGGGGGCTCATGCTGCCGCCCCCCCCAGGAGCCACTGCATCGGGTGGTGGCGGGGCAAACTGAAAGCAAGCCCCCTTCGCAACGGAGAAGGACCAGCCATGTCCTGACCTTTCCTTTTCTGTCAACTGGGAAGAAGACCCAAGGCAGACAGCTGCTCCTCTACGCCGTGTTCGTCTCACGGTTTTGCCCACTTCAGTGCCGCAGACGAGCCTTATGGGCACCCTCCCACCACAGCCACGGACATGATAAGAATGTCAGCTTCTGCCTTTGCAGGAACGATGGGCACTGGCTTCCACACCAGGGCTAAACCTTGTGCGCTTGCACACGCAGCGGTTTTCCTCCCTGTGCCCCTTACTCTGGACAGGGAAGCTGATCTCGCCCAAGCTAAACCTGGCTGGGGAGAGGATGTCACTTCACAGAACTGGCTCCCGAGCACCCACGCTTTCACTTTCCCTTCCCTTCCCTTCCCTTCCCTTCCCTTCCCTTCCCTTCCCTTCCCTTCCCTTCCCTTCCCTCCCCATTCCATTTTCTTTCTCTGTTTGGTTATTTTAGGACCTATGTTAATTGATCTGTAAGCGATTAAGTTCAGCTGATCTTGAAAAAGCTAAGGAGGGCTTAGCCTGGTTTGTGCTTGGATGGAAGACAACCAGGAAATCACAGGGCTACCCAGAAGAAAAAAATGGCAGACCCTTTCCGTACAATTGCCCACAAAAGTACACAGTCGTGCCCATATAGGCACCAGGAACTGAGCCTGACTCAAAAAAAAGGCTTCGCTTCTGAGCCGTCCTGGGAGCCTCAACAGCCAAGGCTCTAGCTGTGATGGATGAATAGGCGGACAGAAAGGCCGACCTATTCTCCTCCTACAACGGCAACCGGTTAAACTTCCAAACGTCTTAGATTCTGCAACCCAGTGTCAGATCCTGGTGGGCTCTCCACCTCCGGAGCTTTTTAAGAAGAGAGTAGAGAGTCACCTCTTCAGGGGGCTGTCACTGGTTTCCCTCCACGCTGCAGAGAGCTGACCTAAACGTTCCTTGTGGCCCCGTCTGATCTACCATTCTGTGATCCGATTCCACGAAGCCCGCAGTGATATTGTATCTGAAACGTATTCTGTGCTGAATCACACAATCCCTCGTTTCCATCCTTGGCAGATGGTGCTTCTGCATCGTCGTCTTTCTCCCAAAGGTCTCCTCTTACACGATTAAGTACTCTGAGTTTAAATAAAAATGTGAGCTGCGAAGAAGAGCAATGGGGCTCTAGAATTGGCACTCCCCTCCTGACACTGTGAAACTAGTCTAGCTGCGGCTTTTTCACGGGCTGTTTTAACTCAGGAGCGTCTGAGTCTTTCTGAGCTGGGCAAAAGGAGAGGAATGGGAGGTATTTGGCACACGGATCGTCCACTTGGCCACTGAACTGCAGGTCCTTCCTTTCTAATGTTCTTCTCACGAGCAAGGACACACGTCTCTGTCTTCATTTCTTCTGGAAATGGTATTACCATGAGAAGGACATAGAGGACGCTTCTCAAAATAAAAAAAAGAAAAAGAGAGAGAGAAAAGATTGGTCTGATACATGAGAGTTTCTCTGCAATCTTTCAAGTTTCAGATTCTGATAGTTGCCCATTTTTTTGGTAATCTATTAAGAGTCGATGGGTCTGGAAAAAAAAGAATGGCATTAAAAAGAATAATTCCTTCCTCACGTCTAGATTTCTGACAATGTTTTGGGGACAAGGAAGCCATAGGTGTTTCTGTAGGCATTTTCCCCTGGGATGTAAAACTTCCAAATAAATCCTGTCTACTCATCAATAAACTTGCATAGGAAGCTACCCACAGAATCTTTAGGAGAAAAAATGTAAAAATGACCTCAAACCCCCATTCATAACCAATATTGATTGGCTGAAGTGTGAATCTAGGCACTTGCATAAATTACATAATAAAATCAATAACATTTTACACTTTTTCTATTGAAGTGTATTATGAAAAGATCCCTCTGAAATTATAAATACTTGACTATGGACACCCTGCCAATTGATAACTACAAGTCATTTTTTTCTCTTGTTCGTAAGATCTACTGCAAGAGAATCGGTCCTTTAAATCAAGTTAACAATTACCTTCGCACAGCCTGGATTACTCTGTACTCTGCTCATAACCAAGTTAATATTTCTAGTTACCCTGGAAAGCTGCCCTAGAACATTTGGTCCCTGAACAGATCAGAGGGGAATCAACCCTGGACTTGGTCCTATCTGACGGTTGTTCAACTGCTTTAAAACTCTGAGCATATTATCAGAGTTATGAGCATGTGGACAATTGCCAAGGAAGTCTGAAAGAAAAACACATCCGACTTCAGAAAAGGAAACTTCTCAAAACTGAGGATTAGTAGAAAGGAAGTTGAAAGGGAAAATCAAGGAGGGAGTCACGTTTCTCCAGGTTGCCTGGAGGGATATTTAGAACTACCATAAGGGAGATTCTGCTAAGGTGAATCCTCTGGGTCAAGAAAGATCCCATCACATCCACGAGATCAACAGTGTGGCAAGCAAGCGGTCTTTTTTAAAAAGGGAAGAGAGAAAAGGTGGCTTTCTTCAGCATCTGGAAATCTTGCTCAAACAAAAGAAAAGGGTTAGGGTTTGACAAGAGAGAAGAAAGGATTCAAAAATGTATTTTCAGGTGCAACCTTTCAATCAGTGTTCCTCAACCTTGGCCGCTTGAAGATGGGTGGACTTCAACTCCCAGAATTCCCTGGCCAGGCATGCCTGGCTGGGGAATTCTGGGAGTTGAAGTCCACCCATCTTCAAGCGGCCAAGGTTGAGGAACACTGATTGAAAGGAACCAGGACTGTGGACTGAGAAGGAAGCAAACGGACAGTAAGGAGATGGTGCCGTTAAGTATTTGCATCAGCTTCTCTGCCAAAAATATCAGGGAGATACCCCTTCTGGAAATGGACTTTGCAGCCCGCAGGATATCGTCAAAAAAGTCATGATGCCAGTCCTAACGGTGCCATCAAAGCTCTGCACCCAAAAATTCATAAAGAACTAAGAAGTGTGATTTCTGGAATTATAGGAAAAAAGCATTTAAGAAAAAAATTGTGGGAAAACACCCCTCCCATCAGCTGCTGTACCAAACAACAGAGTGTCTGATCTAATGCCAGTTAGATTAAAAAACATATGGGCTATAAAGCATACAAATAAAAGCAGTACAATTAAAGCAGAAATTAAAATCAATCACTAGCCGTTACAGCCTGGGGGATGGAGAGGGGTTTTGCCAGTTTCCTAAATGCGGGCAGAGCAGGGGCACTGCATGGCCTGGGAGCCACCGGGGGCCGGACCACTGAGCTTCTGGCCGTGGGGACATCTGGAAAGGGCCTCTCCTGCTAGCCCCGTTCATCGCGGGAGAGGCGGCACGGAAGACGGTCAGCCCCTAAGCTCTTTTTGCCTTCCAAGGTCAGCACTGGCCTGTTGAACGGTGGCCCAGGAAGGCAGCTGGTGGCCCGTGGAGAACTTTCAGCCCAGACATGCTAGGATCCCATCCCTCGTGCCCGGAATTGGAATCAGTTTCCAGACAATTTTCAAGGTTAGCTGCGTAAAGCCCGCTGTAGTTAGTCAAGACAAGTTGCAGACAAATCAACGCAGGGCCATTGGTACCATTATTTTAGGAGATTTTTATTTCTACCGTTCTTCTTCAGGGTTCCCCCAACCCGAAGACGAACTTTCCCAGAAGGCAACTGAGCTCACGTCCTGGCTTTGGACTTTCCCTTGGAGGCCTCTGGACCAGAGGGCTGGGGGCCAGATCCACCACCGCTCCTCTTGGGTTCCAGAAGGCAGGCTCAGCGTCACCCCACAAAAACGGTTTCCTGCTTGGCAAAGGCAGAAGTCGAGGCCCCTGGAAGACCAGACCCGCTGCCCCCTCCATTAAAATGCGCCCCCGTAAGTAAAGAGCACAGCACTGGGCGCCAAGGGGCTCTGCGTGCCAGGCCACCAGAGCGCCAAGGACTTCCGAGCGCCCCGGGGCGTTTCTCCCCTATGGCGCTTCTGAAGTGCCTGGATTAAGCCGGACAGAGGAGGCGGAACGAACGAGGGAGCGAACAGGCTTACCCTCGCTCATCAGCACCCGCAGCTGCAATTTACTTTATTGAAGTAATTTTGGACAGACAACTTCTAAGATAAACATGACAATGTTTGAGACAGGAAAATCGCTGACTCTAATGCTCGAGAAAGACTTGAAAATAAGCTTAATAACAAATTAAAGAAGAATGACAGGAAAATAAAGCTTAACAAAATCAGGTACTTCTGAATTCTCTCTCCAGCTACATTTCTTTTTAGTGCAAACTCAGAAATTCCCACTAAAGATAAATTTTGCAGCAGTTCTTGAAATGAAACAGATAAATGTTTAAACTAAACCAGCAATTACTGACTTGACACGTTCATTTATCTGCAGGAAGTCACTGCAAAAACATGTGCCTGAAGTATTAAGGGTCCCACCTATTCACCTTCCGAAGTGGCTCAGGGTCTTTTTCTCTGGTCTGTAGCACGACTCTCTCTCCCCCCAGAGGTGCAAAAGCCCAGCTTCTGGCTCCCGCTGGAACACCCAAACGGCCCTACAGGCATTGGGCGGGGGGCATGGCAGGACCTGGTGGCCAGGCCGGGGGGAAGGACCTCGGGAGACGGGCCCAGAGACGCTGCCCAGGGAGCGGTCAGATAAGAGACGGCACAGCCCGCAGCTGGACGGCAGAGTTCCTCGAGGATCGGAGGCCATTCCTGAAATTCCTCTCTTGGAAGAGAGTATGAGACCTGCACGAGTGATGTCGGCCTCCCGGGGTAAACCAGATAGGAATCACGACCAGATGAGCTAATTCTACTTTATTGTAAAGCTACGCTGACAGAACCTTGCAAAGTACAGTTCTTCTTCACCCACCCGCCCCCACTTTCCTTTGCAGCCTGAGAAACTAGGGAGGGTCCCATCTGAGGCTCTTGCCCCACCCATTATCCAGCTGCGGGCTACCCCCCGACTTACCTGACCACTCCCTTGGCAGCGTCTCTTGGCCCAGTCTCCCAAGGTCTTTCCCATATACCACTACTCTGACGGTGATTAGCAGCCAAACCAAGATAGTTTTATTTATTTATCTATTTTTAAATCTCACCTACCAAACCATTATGTTTCACACTTCTGATACTGTTGGGTTTTGGACAACAGAGAGACCCTGGAAACCCCCCAGTAGCCTGGCCTTTGGAAAGAACAGACAGATGCAAGTCCCTGGTTTGCGGTAGTCTTTTAAAGCTTGTGAACGAATGCTCTGACAGGCCATCTGCAACCTGGTGCCCTCTGGAAGTGCTGAGATTACAAGTGCTTGGGATTTGAGAATTACAGAAGCGCCCCGTTGGATGGCATCTCCTGATCTCCCTCCTGCAGGGACGGAGCTGCCGTTGATATGTCAGGTCTGAAACCTCCTCGTCAGCAATGCGATGACACTCTGACAGCTCTTCTCTTAGCAGTGTCAGCTCCAGTAGCTGCCCTCTCGTTATGGGGGGCCGACCAGCATTCTGCAAAGACCTGCTGGCAGTGGGCAGGGGCAACCAATCTTAAATAATACCACTGGGAAGGGCAGCTGAGGGCAACGTCCTCCTGTCCTGCTTGCTGGCAGTCTCAGGCTGATCCCTGGCGAAACAAGAGGCTCAACCTGCAGTGAAGGCATCTCAGAGGCTTCCAGCTCTGAGAGTGGCGTAAGGGACAACCCCCCTCCAGTCAACGGGAAGGTTATGATCTGCCAGCAAGATCCTCGGGGCTGATCATCCTTTTGGTCAGTCTCACCCTCCGCTCAATACAAAGGACTCCTTTGTTGAGCAATATCAATCATTTTCACAACTCTGGAGAAAAAGGAAGAAAAGAGGAGGAGGCGGTGGCGGCCAAAACAGAAACCTAGGGAAGTCCCAAAGTGACTCGCACTTGTGGGAGGGAGGAAAACAGACGGGGCAAAGAGAAGACCCAAAAGGAAATCAGATGCAGCCAGGAGGCCGCGTCTGGAGAGGAGAAGTATCTGCTGGCAGAAACAGAGTTAGAGAAAAAATGCTTTTTCTCAGCCCTTAAGAGTTACGCCCTCTGATAGAGCATCAGTGCCTTCCTAACCCCCACCTTTCCCCAACACAGGACTACAACTCCTGCGTATGCTGTTTAAAGAAACCTTTAGCACGATCATACACTATCACCAGCCCTCGACTTAGCAGGGTACTCTCATCAACATGCCTGCGGCACACTGAGCGTGGTTCGCCCTGCGCAAAGAAATGCACAACCACAGCAAAGGGGACGACCCTGGACCAAACTTGGAATGAGAACATAGCGGGTTGCAAGAGCATCAACAAGATCTTCCCACGTGCAGGCGTGAAGTAATTTGAGAGAAGAATCAAGTGGAGATTTATAAGGACACCCTTATAGCTGCTTCGCAAGGTATCCCAAAGCTCCTTTCGGATGTCTTCCGCCACCCTCCCAGACGCGGCAAATTACTGGCAGAAGCTGGACTAGAACCCCCTTTCTCCATCATCTTTGCACATCCAATCTCTAGCACTCACCTTCAGAAACCGTGACCACAACCTGCTCCCTGTCCGCCCAAGCACCCCCCCCCCCCCCAGTGCTCTTCATGCGGGAGAGACTTGGTGGAGAGGCCAACCGCCGGAAGAACACATCTAGGATTCCCCATCTGGGGAGAACCTTGGCCAACATCCATGGGATTCCAGCAGCAAAGTGGGGAAGCCTCTCCTGCCACTTCTATGGGGTCTGGGAACACCTGAGATGATACAACGGCCTTGCACGCTCAGAAACATTTCAAACATCTCACCGTAGGGCATTACAAGGAGGAATTTCTGCAAAATTTGGGGCAAATGCGTTCTTCACTTACGTGTTCCTTTTCCTGCCTTTCTATGGCAGCTAATGTTCCTCTTCTCTCCCCTTCATTTATATTTATTTATGTATGTTTGCTTATGGTTGCATGACATTACTCCTCCTTTCTAAACCAGTCCCTTGGGCTCCACAGCCTGGGTTGGGAACAGCTGTGCATCTTGCAAAGAATGAAGCTAGGACGGTTACGGCTTTTTCTGCCTATGACCTCCCAGGCACGCTTGTTCACATTTATAACATCATTTGTATTCCCCAGTAATCTACATATTTTTCACAATAATCAACCTAGCTTAGTCTCTTACATTTTTAACCAATTAGGTAAATTCACATGCTAAAACTCCCCAGTGAGGGTGACTTTTTTCTGCGATGTGGAAAAAAATAAGAGAATGTTCTGAGTCAGGTTTTAGGAGGCTGCAAGGCTGTCTTTTCTCAGCTTCCCCGGGACCATCCTCCAAGCCACCCGGCTACCTCCCACCCCAGCTGAAACTGTGCCAACAGGGCTGGTCCTGAAAACACTCCTGAACACTCTCCTCCAAGTGTGTCCAGCATGTCCTGATGCTGCCGGTCAGGATCTCCCCAAAGGTCTTCTGGAACCTCCTCAACCAGAACTGCCCACCTTTCCTGCCACAAACCTGTCACCGGCTGGGCACCCCCTTTCCTTCGATGGCCTCACCCTGGGAAATTGCCAGGTGCAGACAAAAGGTACCCAACTGTCTCCAGGTGGGGTGTGTCCCGAGAGTAGCTGGGTCACGCGACTTCTTTAACTAGGTTAAAGACCTCTATAGGAATGGCCTGCTCTGCTTGTGGGTTCGGTTTAGCTAGTTTATAGCTGGTTTGCTCATGATTCAAAGTAGAGCAGAAAACTAGAACACAGGCTAAACCATGAACCAAATTAAATGCGATATGCAAACGCAGCTCTTCAGAAGTTAATACAGGTCTGCACACGTGAGGTGTGCTTCTGGTTGGACTATCAGCTGCACTGATGTCGGGGTGGGGAGGGGAGGAGAATATCAGCTGCTCCTTGCCCCGGCTCTTCTTCTCAGCCTGGGACAAGCAAAACCAACTGCCTGCAACTGGTATGGAATTTAAAGGCACTTCCTTGTGGGCTCTTTTCAGCACTCTGGAAACAGCTGGGGCCTTTGCGTCCCTATGGCCTGGCACGGCTTGGGCAGCTGACCTGATTTATTTCTGGCTCACATCCCGTGTCACCCACTTGCAATGCTTAAGCTCTGCAGAGCTTCTGAGTGAACGCCTTCCTCGTGGGTGGGAACTCCTGCCTCCTGTTCACAGGCCCTGGAAAGGGAAAGGTGGCGTGACAGCCTTCGTCCACCTCCCATAACAATTGCTCGGATTTTTGAGAATTCAACAGACAAGTGCAGATCACCCTGCAGGATCCACCCTAGAACACAGACTGTGTCGATCTGAGTTGCTTCCACTGTTTTCAGGTTTACAGAGGCTCTCACCGGCCCAGGAAGCCAGGCCAAGATAGCAGAGGTGAGACTGACTGGAGCTGTCCCTGCGTCCCCTTCTCTTCTGCTGCAGCTTGGGAAAAACCTTGATGGGTGAAGGGGCTGTGAGTCTTTTCTGGAGCCCCAACACTATGCAATTAACTCCTTTTGACTCTGCAAGGAGACAAATGACTATAATTTACAAATAGATTTTATCTGAAAACAAGTGTCTTGCCTGACACCTATTGATTTCCCCCCCTTCTTCAGGGGCTAACCTGCAATTAAATTGTCACATACTTAATACTCAAGGAAAAGCCAACCTAGTAGATCAAGAGAGTGGGGGAACAGAGAGATCTGATAGGAAGCCACGTATTTATGTGCTCAAAGGCACCAGATGGGTGCCTCCAAACGCTGGAAGGACATAGCTTGTCTAGAAGCAGGAGGACCTTCTCAGGGAGCAGATCAGCAAGAAGTGCCTTGTTGGCATAACTTCTCTCAGGGGCCAACTGGGTGAAAGGCAGCAGCTGCACACCTGCTGGTGTCAAAATCCCAAAGGGAGATTTTGGTGCCAGTCTACCTGCCACGATGAACGGTGAAGCTGTGGGCAAGGAAAAGAAGGACAGCTCCTGGTGGGCGTGGTCTGGACCCGGAAGCTAATTTGGATTGGGGCCAGTTAGTGCTTGGAGGGGGGATCTCTCTGGGAAATCCCAGGGCTGTAGGCTATGCTGGGAAGCGGGTTGGGGGACAACCATTTCGGAAGATGGCAATGGCGAACCACCTCCATACCGTGGCTAGGAAAACGCATGGAGAGGCCCAGGGAGGAACTAGATTTGTCTTAAATACAATCAATCCATCCTTCCAGGCCCGGAATTTTCACTGTCTAAAAGTTATGGGGGGCGGGGGGGTGAATATACACCTGCCAAGTAAATATCAGAAGGGAACCTGTTCAGGTAGTAGTAGCCAACCACCCTCTCTCCACGGGTGGCAAGGGGGATGACATCACGGGTGACGACATCATGATCGGGGTGCCTCGGCTTCCTTCTTTCATGCTCGGAGGGCTACGCTTCAGGTTTTAGCCCAACGTGGGAGGCAGACATTTCAACGCCACCATGACCTAACTGAGCGTGACACCTATTTCTACGCTCGCAAAAGCACGCAAATGACTCTTTCTGCCACTTCTGCATCTCGGGCTGAGGAAGGCACGAAAGGGCGTTCAGAGCCCCAGCACTTTCAGCAAGGCTGATCCCTGGAGGCTGAGCCGGGCAGGATTACGATGGGGTATCAGGAGCTCGGCAGACCTTTAGGCGATCCAGGCGTAATTACACCCCAAAGCCCCCCGACGATGGACGAACGGGTGGCGACGAAGAGGACAGGCCTGCCCCCCATCGCTTGAGCTCAACCAGGGACAGTTTCTCTACCCCCACCCTCGGCTGAAGGCGGGCTCGTAACGCCGCTTGCAGGACCCCAACTCAAGACCAGGAGGGAGGTGAGAGAAGCCACCCGCTTGGTTCCCCAGATGCCAACGGTCAGGGCTGCTCCATCTGGGGAGCACATCAGCCCTTGTCCAGTTTACAGCAGCACCCTGGGTCAATTCTCTAAGAAATCCCCTGGGCACACTCTGTCTCTGGCACTGAGAGACCGGAATGGGTGTTTCTTGGTAGGAAGGCGAGGTGGTGAGGCCACGTGGCTGCCGTCCGTCTGGGGATCCCCGACTCATAAAACAGTTGGCTGCGCTGGTGTCATTTTCCTTTTGTGGTGACTCACACATGCAAACACCCTGTACTTGGCGCTGGGGGGTAATTATATCTGGCCATACGTTCAGCAAGCAAAACCATGCCTCCTTCAGGCACGTGGTGCGGGTGGGCGATGAACCAGAAGAAGCACCTCGGCTTGGCCGGGTGGAGGGGAGCGGACAGCCCCCAGCTGCCTCGTCTCGTGGGCGTTCGTTCCTCAAGGTTCCCACCCACGTGCGGGAGCAGCCAAGACCCAGCTTTCAAGGGGCAGCTATATTTAAGCCTCATTCACCTGCATGCAAGGATGGCCCACAAGACCCAGGGAGGGAACTGCCTGGGGGCAGGGGGCGGAAGGCTACCAATAAAGGAACGGTGACCACTCTGAGGGTCACCCCGAGCAACTTACAGGCAGAAACTCGGGATATAAATTACTTTTAAAAATGAAACGGCCATCTCTACAAAATAAAAGCAGTGTAACATGACCCCCTTCCTCTTCTTGCCCTAAAAATGAATTTCAGAAACTTGGCGGAGGGAGTCGCGGGACGGGCATCTTCCTGGTCCGTCATCAGAACCCTTCGTGCAGGGGGCGGGGGGAGATGGGCCGTCTCATCCCACGCAGAAACCGCACCCGAGACTTCTGCAGAGGTCCAGGGAAGGACAGCTTCCCGGGAGCCCCGAAGCCACGCCATGCCACGCCACGCCACGCTGCTGCATGGCTCCCTCACCCAGGCCGACAAGCGCGATCCCGCTACCACCTGCAAACCCAAGGCCGGCGTCTCTAAGCATCTGTCTCGGATCTCCCTCCCTTCCTTCCTTCCTTCCTTCCTTCCTTTTTTCCACAAGAACTGTTAACTCGGCATTCTGATCCCTGCATTACTTTCTTCAATTCCTCACAGCAATTAACATTCATTATATGATTATACATTCATTCAGAAACCCTTTAATTTAATACACTGCTGTTTGCCAAATTTGCCATTTCTCCCTTAACGTTATTTTATCATCAATTTTGGTAGCACTTTCCTGTTTACAAAATGCTCACAGGTCATCTTTTATGCCTCCACACGATCCTCTTATTAAGTGTTTTTTATCTGCCTGCCTGGCTCTGAGTTAAGTGGTTTTTTAATAGGTACCTCTTGCTAATGATCAGCAGTTTTATATTTTAATATTCAGGGCTGCTGCTGGCTGACTGTTCGGCTGCTCCAAGAACCTTTCAAGGCTGAAGGGCGGGAAATAAATATACAGTATTAAACAAACAACAAGGAGTGAAAAGGGCTAACCAGAGGGTTGGCATCCATGAAAGGGGTGCCAGTCGAACAAGAACGGGCAGAGGCCACACACGGACAAAAAAGAAAGGGGCGCTACAGGTGTGGGTGGCACTGACTCCCCTCTCCCCCTAATACCTGGATGGGCGCAAAGCAAAACCCCACCACTCAGCAAAGGAGTTTTACCCAGAAAGCAAAATTCAGAAGGTGCGCTCAAGCCTCCTCTGCCCCCCGTTTCCAGCCCTGGAGCTTCTGAAAGTCCGAGTCCAAGCCCTGGCTGTCCCAAGGCAGGAAACCTGGTGCCCGCCGGCTGTCTTGGACAACCTCTGGCTTATGATTACGGGGACTCAGTCCGAAACACGTGAAGGCACCAGACTGCCTCCCTCTGCTCTCAATGCCACACTCAGAACAGTTGCAAGCAAAGGTTAGCAAGGCACCACGTCTACACTGGATATTTCATGCCACAGTGGGCATCTGCCCTGATCTCCCAGACTACATGCCAGCCTTTGGCTGGCTCAGCTCCATGGTTTCTCCAACATCACCCGGATCTGCCCTTCAGCCATTCCTGAACATCTGTTTTTTCATTAAAGAAACATCCCTGCACCCAAACTGGCACATAACACCCCATACGTACCAGGAGGACTAGAAAAACAGATGCCCAGCCGTGCCCGGTGTGTTTATTAACCAGGGTGTAGAAGGTGTCCATTTGTAGCACTCCTATGGGCAGGAGAACTGGGCCCTGCCCCAGCCCGCTTACAATCCAAATCTCAGCAATGAGAGAGACTTCAAAGGGAGGAGAACGAAGGAGTTAAAGCAGTGTTTCTCAACCTTGGCAACTTTAAGAGATGTGGACTTCAGCTCCCAGAACTCCGCAGTCAGCATGGCTGGCTGGGGAATTCTGGGAGTTGAAGTCCACATCTCTTAAAGTTGCCAAGGTTGAGAGGCACTGAGTTAAGGGGTTGGGTAAACAGGGACCAAAAGCATTGCAGACATCTAGAACCTACTTCAGCTCAAGATTAAATACAAAAGGAGAATTACTGCTGCCTTCGTGGGAATGAGCTCTCTCAACACGCTGCCCTTACTTCCGAGTATACTTCTACCAGGGGAGACACTTCATGGCTTCCTAGGGTGCCAGGGAGGGAATCAGCCCAGAGCCACCCAGTGGCTTCCGCGCCTAAGGCAGGACTGGAACTCAGGTTTCTCCACTTCTAGCCCAATGCTTTAACCGCTAGACCAAACTGCCTCTCCAACATATTTTGGTGCCTTCCAGTCAGTTTGGACTCCTGGGGACTACATGGACAAGTCCCTGCTGTTTTCTAGGCAGTGTTTTTGGAACCGGCTTTCCCTGGCCTCCTTCTTCCCACGGATGGGCTGGCCCAAGGTCACCCCGCTGGCTTTGTGCTCAAGGCAGAACTCGAACCCACGGTTTCCTGGTTTCTAGTGCGGTGCCTTTAACCACACCACCAAACAGGCTCTCCTGTACGTGTTTACCCAGAAGTAAAGGCCAAGGTCTTATGGATTATTAGACCAACTGCTCGCCTTCCTCCCACCAGCTCAAGGCAGCGCATTCCACTCCTCTTTTTAACCACAACAACCCAGCAGGGTAGGTGGGCAGGCCCAAAGAAGGGACTACAGCCCAGGATTTCCCAGTCCTGGCCCAACACTTTTACCACTACACCACACAGTACCTTCCGTGCGGATCTCAGTTATCTGGGATGATCTGGACTGGGAGAGATTGCAAATTTCAATATTTTGCAGAATACATTGTGGTCCCTTTGAGTTCTTCAAGGATGAAGATTTCTGCAAAATATTGAAATCTTCAGTGTGTTTGTTTGTGAGCAGGATGGCGCCCCTTCCAGCGGGAGGGGGGCACTGTCTTGCCAGCCAGGGGTTAACCTACTGTTGCATTTGCCACATACGAAAGACGCTCCTCCAGAGACGGCCTCAAACTCTGCACAACTGGCACGTTCCCTGTCTGTTTCACTCAAGGCGGAACGAGCAGGAATCTTGAGTAACGTCCGCATAAAACACACATCTTCACTTTCTTAAAAGGGAGAGGCTGACTCCCGTTCCAGAAATAACTATTTATGCTGCTAGAAAGTCAATTTATTGCAACTGCTTTCTCTTCCAGCCTCCTCACTTTTTAGCATTTATTATTTCTGATCACGGATGATTGGCAACCTGGCTAAAAACTGCCTGTGCGTGGCCTTCTGCCAAAGGAGATAAGCATCTTTTCAGGACGGAATAGAAACTTGTGCCAAATGTTGATTTTTCGGGGGGACTCTGCATCCAATCAGAATTATGCTCAACCATGTGACATCCAAATGTGATCATTTACTTCTCCCACTCGCTGAAAAGCCGACTCTTGGAATGAAGCAAACTAAAATCACAATTTATTGCAGGAATGAGCAAGCCCTTTTGGCTGGCCCGAAGGACCACGCAGGGGCCAAAGCAGGGGCCCACCCGCTGGTGGCCCTTTCTTGAACCATACGTAGGAAACGCGTCCCTCTCTCTCCCATCCCGTATCCTCCGGACAACCCACGGCAGACGGGGACCAGAACGCTCCTGGGTCTGCTGTCGCAGAGGGCTGCAGGCAGCCAGCAATCGCCCCCAGCTGGTTAGCTGATTGTGCAAGGAAGCGTCACGTGTAGATGACGAGGAACCAGCGTTTTTATTTCCTTAGACGTGTTGCCTGAAAGAATGTTGTCCAGAGGCTGGGACTTGAGGTCCGGCCCTGCTGAGCTTTCCCGCGATTTGGCGGCAAAGATAAAGGTCCAGCAGGTCCAGCGATGCCCCTGTGAAACTACCAGGTGGAAGCCACCCCACCCCAGCCCGGCCCGGCCCCACCACACCCCAGAAATCAGGGGAGAGCCTGACGGTAGCGACCCAGCTGAGAGACCCAACAAGAATAAAATTACCAGGGCCTGAGGAATACATGTGATTACAATCTAGGTAATGGCTTAGATCAGGGTTTGTGAACCTCAGCAAGTTTAAGATGGGTGGGCGTCAACTCCCAGAATTCCCCAGCCAGCCATGGCTGGCTGGGGAATTCTGGGAGTTGACGCCCACCCATCTTAAAGATGCTGAGGTTCAGAAGCATTGGCTTAAACATCGCCACAATTAAGGGATACAGATGCAAAATCCCTGAATTTCCACACCAATGTTCACTAACACATTTAGCAAGTTCCGTTAAAGACTTCACAACGATCGGCATCTGGTGCGATGCAGGATGGCTTCATCTGCGCCATGCCCTCCTGCAAAAGATGCGAACGGTTCACATCGCTTGCACAAGGGCAGGGTGGCATGCACAGCAGAGGAGCACCCCCAATCTCCTCCTTGGCAGGCCTCCACCTTAGCAACTCCACTCACAGAACATGCTAAACTCTATATTAACCATAGTTAGGCTTTGGGTGGCATAGTCTGTTTCGGTTTAACGTTCCGGGCAAAGCCAGAAAATGGAGTAATTCAGTCGTCATGTTAAATCAATGTATTTTCACTGCCCCCTCCCCATTTCCAGAGATGTTCCACCTTCTGCCATGTTTTGACCTGGAACAGGCACCCCATAGCCCCCCCCCCAGCATCCGAGAGGCACTTTGAACCCAACGGTGCCCCTTCCCAGGGTCTCTCTGCTTCTCGTCCTTTCGTTGCTTCTGCCTTGCTTCCTTCGGCTGGGGGGGGGTGTCAAAGGCAAGACTGGGGCTGGGGGGGATATTAAGTGACAGCTCAAGGGGGGGCAGCCAAGGCACCATGCAGATGGACCAATGGGCTCCAATGCCAGTGGCCTCCCGTTACAAAAGCGAGAGGGGGAGGGGGATGCCGGGGCTGGGGCTGGCTGGACCAGAAGCCAAAAGGTGCCCACGGAGCTACGCAGGGGGCAGAACGGAAGGATCGCACAGGCAGGATGTTGGGGAGGCTCCATCTGCGCGGACGAATTTTAACGATATTTTCCACTTGGAGTTTGCCTTGCCTCTCCTGCTCACCCCCCGCCCCCTGCCACCTTAGGGCTCTTCTGAAGCGCCCCGCCGGCTTTCCTGGCCTATTCAACTTTTTAAAAATCCTTTTAAAGGGAACCTGTCTGCTGCAAGGCAAAAAGGCAGCCCCGTGGTCTCTGGGCCCCCCATCCAGAGCTCCCCAGAGGACGGAGGCCGAGCGGTTGCAGCTCCGAAAATGCCCCTCCCTGCCTGGACAAATGTCCCAGGGAAAGGGGGGCAGGGAAAAAGCGGAGAGCACCCTCGGCCGCTTGCCTTCAAACAAATGCGCGTTCGGTGAAGGGCAGTGCCCCCGGGCTGGCGTTCTGTGAGCTTGCCCACAACAGATGTTGACAGAGCAAATGCCACGACCTACCCGTGGCCCTACCGGTCCGGCTGCCAGCCCACCCCCCACGTTTGCTCCTTCGCTGGACCCCAGTCGGCTTCCCCAACTCGAGCGGGTGGGCTGCTGAATGCACCCGTGCTTCTCCCTGGCTGCGCAGACTGGAGGTGACGGGGCGGGGCGGGGCGGGGGGGGCGACTGAAGAGGAAGCACGTTGGGGGACCAGGAACTTCCCTCCTGATTTACTGACTCAGAGGAGATGGCAGGGGCTCCCCACAGAGCCGGGGTTTCGTCCTGGAGGTTATGGCTCCCAAGACTTTTCTGAGCGGGGCTGAAAGCAGGGGAGAAGGGACGGGCAGCCAGCCCGGGGCAACCGAGGTTCCGCTGCGCCCTGCCAGGCTGGCGGCAGCCTCGCCCCTTCCCGGTGCCCTCAAACGGCAGAGACGTCGTCGTCGTCGTCGTCGGGAAGAAGCGCGGCCTTCCTCCGGCAGGCCGGCCTCCGTGACCGTGCGCATGGGAGTGGGAGCGCGCGAGGAATCGGAAAGCGGGCTGGGCTGTCACCAAAGACATTTCTGCACCAGCTGTTCTTCCTGCAACAACTGGGGAAGGAGGAGAAGGAAGCGCATCTGTTCAGAACCGGCCTGTCCTTTTGCGGGAGCATGTGGGACTTTCTCGTCTCATGCTTCTTCGTTCCTAAGCTTGGCGCAGCTGCTGAAGCACGCACAACGCTCCTGAAGCGCAGGAGCCCTGCAATCTTATCAAGGGTCCCGCGCACAAAATCCCCTCCTGTGGCTTTGCTCTGTTGCCATCGTCAACTGGGGGGAGGCACCGTTTTCCAGGCTACCCCTAGTCTTTGAGTGACCTGGGGGAACACCTGCCACAGATTAGGTGGAACGAGGCAGAGATCGGAGGCGCTGGGCAAGGAGGAGACTGGCTTTCATTTCATTGAAACGTAATCCAAATTAAGCCCGAATAATGACTCCGGGTGCAGTTTTGTAGAAAGAAGGACTCCTTTACAGTTTTTGTGGGGTTCAGGGGTTGCATGCCTGGTTTCTGGGGCCACACATGGGGCCCTGAGGCTGCAAGATGTAGCCTCCATTCTGAGCAAGAGGCCCTCGAGCCATGCAGGTGTGTTCCTGGGGCACGACAGAGGCACGACCTGTACAAATTTTGAGCCCTTGGGCCGTTCCAGATCACAGCCGGAGAGTCACCTGCTCTTCCACGTGACAGGAGGGCGACAGGTGCCCTTCTGCAACAAACTCTCGGCCTACGTGCAGGGGAGCTTCCTGTGCAAGAGGCCTCTGGCCACATCCCGGTCTGCCGCTTGCGTGGTTTGGGGGTTTTGAGATATGTACCGCAAGAAAACGCCTGTTAGGGAGATCCCTGAACTGACACAGGCCGATCCTGAAAAGCTAAACAGAGTCAGGGGTGGTTACCACCTGGAGAGGACACCGCCAGGAAATCACAGGGTTGTAGGCTGGGAAATTTAACAAACATGGGAAAAGGCAAAAACTAGCCATTCCGCAACTGCTGCCAAGAAAACTGCAGGGACACATCTGTGAGAGTGACATTAGGTTAGGTACCAAAACAAGGACTGAGCCGTCCCCCCATCACGGCAGCCCCATTCCAGCCGGCATTTTCCGAAGAAAAAGTAAAGGGGGCAGGAGGAAGCGCATAACCAGCCCTGCATCGCTTGCTTTGGCCTGAGATGGGGCTCCCGATGAGCTTGCACCCAGATGCGAACAGTGGGGGAGGGGCTCCTGAAATGAATATGCACCCTCCCCGCACCTCCTTCTTCAGAAATGGCTCCCCCAAAGCCACAGGCAGCTCTCCGGAGCCCTTCCCGAGTTTTCTCCAAGCCCAACCGGAGCACGGGTGCTGCAGGCAGGAAGGTGAAAGGTGACGATGCCCACTTGCCCTGCCCTGCCCTGCTGCCTCGAGGAAATGGGAGGGGTGCTTGCTTGCTTCCTCCAGTGGGTGCAGGCAGGATCTGGTCCGAGAGCACCCCCCCATCTTAACTCAGCTTGCACCCAGGTCCTCCCACTGCCTGCTCGCCTTCCCTAGAAACTCTGGGGAGGAAGAGATGGCAGCTGGGCCAGGCGGGCTGGGGAAAAGAGCCGTCCTCTGGAAATGTGCTGCCTGTCGCTTTCAGGAGTTCCTCGGCTCCGAGTATCCCCTGGAAGCCACAGCAGATGCTCCTCCTCCTCCTCCTCCGAAGCATAAAGGATTTGGCTTCCCCCCCTTTGAAAGGCGGGGGGGGGGCGTTGCAGGCATTCTTTTCAAATACTCACAAAAGCCCCTGAGGTTTTGCAAAGACTCAAAGAAAACGCCTGCAGAAACTTGATCGTTTCTACGGGGGGGGGGGGGGGGGCGATTTGCCCATCTCCATTCAGCGGGTCCTGCGCCTCTTAATTTTTTTCTCCCCTGAAGCTTTGCCCAAGACTGCCCCCCACCCGAAGCCCTTCCCTGGGTGCCGGCTCTTGGATGCAGAGCCAAAAGGGAAAAGAGGGGGCAGCCCCACTTCGAGGCTGCCCATGTTCCTCTGCCAATGGGGCCCCTGCTCTCAGGATGCCTGGGCTGGGGCTGTCTTCAGAGGATCAGGAAAGGGAGAACCGTTCCCACTCGCCCCCAGCCCCCGTGCGGCTTCTAACACCCCGCACTTTATGTACTGAGACGACTTCGACTTTGACGCTGCTTCCATTAAAACTCTTTCTGAAGAAGCTCGCTACTGACCGCGTGGAGCCGCGGTGACTGGCCACGGGGTCACCCTCCTCTGCCTCGGCCTCTCCGTCGCCCCGCAGGAGCTTCAGACCGCCTGCAACGCCTCCAGGCCAAGGCCCGGCAGAGTTTGGGGGTGGAGGGGCACCGCTCCTGGACCACTCCGAGTCCCTGTGCAGAGCCTGTGGGCCAAGAAGCTCAGACCCACCCAGTGAACCTAAAGCCATCCATTAAAGGGTTCTGCAGAATCCCAGCCACCCTCAGACGTGCTGGAGAGCCTCTCCAAGCATGGGTGCAGAACGCCAGTTGAGCCCCTGATTCCCATGGGGGGAAGGGGGGTCCTAAGGAGCAGAACGGACTCTCCAAGAAGAAAAGTTCCCGGAGCAGAAAGGAACTCTCCACCTGCCACGCTCTCCAGACCCCCAGCTTGTAACAACACTAATAATGACAATCCCTTCATTAATACAACAACAGCTTTCTGCAACTGTTAAACAGTGCGGTACATAAGACCAGCAACCCCTGTTGAAGGTGACAATATAAATGCTGCCACGTTGATCAGGGCAAGAAACAAGCGTCTCTGCCTGTGGGAAGCTGCTGCCAGTTGGGAGCGAAGCCACCGATACCCAGGAACTGCCAGGCAATTCCTTCCGAGGAGACCCTGAAAGATGCCCTTCAGCAGACTCAAGAGGAGCAAGAGACCCTTCCTGAGATTCAGAAGGCCAAGCACTCAAACTTACTGACCCCCCTTCTTCCTGCCAGACCAGTGTTCGTCCTCCTAGACCAGAAAACCAACTCTGTTGCTTTAACTCCTTTGCACCCGGGACCAATCACCTTCTAGAACAGACTCACAGGGGTTGGAGCCCTGGTGACTTTCGGGACCCTCCACAGAAATGTAAGGACTTGCTTCCTACGGAGTCGGAGGATTGGCCCATCTAGTACTGTCTATGCTGGGGGGGGGGGAATTCTGGGAGCTGAACTCCACTCATCTTAAAGTGGCCAAGTCTAGACTGACCGGCAGGCTTGGCTCTCCGGGGTTTGGGACAAGGAACTGAAGCTGGTACCTTCTGGGTGCATCACAGACAGTTTTTTACCCCTAAGATATAGCACCCCAGGGACAAGTGAGCTGTGTGGAAGAAAATGAAGGAGCCACGCCGAAAGGCCTCTGTTCTGCTTTCTCTAGAGCAACTTGGTATTACTTGCTAGCAGGTGTGCAAACAGGGACTTAGGGCTAATCTTAAGCTCTGGGCACGAACGTTCTGCACCTGCAAACTGACCTGGACTCAGAAATGAAAAGGCAGCCAGTGCAACTCTTAAAAATGCCTGAGTGATATAAAACAACGGAAACAGCAGTTAAAGTATGCTTTTTGGAGTCTGCTCCCTGTTTTCTGTAGACTTTAAAATATTTCAGTTTTTTAAAAAAATCATCTTCTTGGTCCATTTTCTACAACTTAGGTAGGAGGTAGGACTCTTCCAATTTCTGAGGCCATAACACACAAAAAAGCTACTGGACAAGAGGCTTGTTTTCAGTTCCAATTATTTTCTATGTACCCAATCTTGAGCAAAACATCGTGACTAATCCTGCGCTCAGGACAAAACTCTAGAAGATAAGCTTTCTCTGTTTCGAGCCTAAGAAGTTCAAAACACCTCTTCTGAGCTTAGAATTGCAAGCTTGGAAAATTCTGATTGATGATTATGAGCCATCAAGTCGGGGTCAACTCTTGGTGGTCAAACTGCCTTCAACTCCATGTAGAAGGTATTGCAGCATTTTAGGCAGTAGAAGTCCAAATCTCTGGGCATTTTTACTCTTCCGAAGATTCAATACCCTGCACAGAATACTCTCCTTAGGATGGACTCCACATCCCGCATCAGAGAAGCACGCCTTAGATCAAACCCAACGCCACAGCTGTCAATTCCAAAGAGACGGGGGACCTTCTCCTGGGCCAAGCTAATGTTGAAAAGCCTGAATGCTGCAGATCTGCTCCCAAGCAGCCGCAGCAGCAATTAAAAACTAAGAGGAAGGGTGCACGTGATCCAGCTGGTTCAGAAGTTGCCACTTTTTGGCCCTCAGATATTCTCAATGGCATGAGTCACTGATTCAGGCAGCCACGGTCCGTGGAAAATGAAGGAAGGAGTCGAGGTCAGTGGGTGGAAAGCAAACTAAGCAGGAGATTCCCTGGTCTGTCACAGAGAAGATGATGTCAGAACAGAACTGATGTTGGGGATACAGTTGTGTAGGGGGGCAGGGTGTGAAATTACTCCTTCCATAACTTTTCTGTAGTTGTTTCTTAACTGCAGCTTGCTCCTGAACCATGCACCCATTCTGTCTCTCAGGATGACTGATGTGGAACCTGCCCAGAAACTGTCTCTTCCCACCCACAGTTCAGAAATAGTATGGAAGAAAAGAATAATGGGGGCCCTCCGGGGTCCCAGGGGTGGGTCCAAAATTCCCAGGCAGTCTTGGGTTGATCTCTTTGGGGACAATTTGTGCAATCTGACATGGCTGCTGCCTTTCCACCAAACCCTACCCGGGGGGGGGCGGCGGGGGGCTTTTTGGCCCACCGGGACAGTCCAGCACCAAGACAGATCATCTGGGTTCCTGCCTTCGTCATTAATTATTGCGATCAGGCTTTGGGATCAGGGCAAGCAAAGGGCCTGACTGGAGTCGGTTTGATGTCAGAGGAACACCCATTCAGGCAAGTTCCCAAAACCAATGAAGAAACACTGGACAAACCTGGGTGAAAATCCACTGGTCCACAGAGAGATTTTTAGCGGACTAGCCAAGGAGTCGGGAGGGGAGAATTGCAGAAGAGTTCCCTCCAGATGAAGTTCTTCCACAAATCATTTTGCATCCATTGCTAATTATTATAGCAACTGTGTGTGTGTGTGGGTGGGATTTTCCAGCACTGCTTCCAGGCCCTAAATCCCCAAAGTACAAACCAAGAACAGTCCCACAGCCCCGGCTCACTGGGCGCACCTGAGAATCCCAGCGGGTCCATGGAAATCTCCCTTGGCATCCACCAGGCTCCTGGCCCACCTGAGACATTTTTACACATACACCTTATATTTCTCTCTCAATAAGGGAAAATATGGGCAAAATGCAAAGCAAAACGCCAGCACCCCCTTCTTCTCCTGGTCTACCCAAACCCCCCATTTCAAAAAGACTGCACAATTCCCCTATCTTAGCACCAGAACAAGGCAACACTCACAGAATGGCGGGTTAACTTGGTGACTGAATTAACCTGTTTTCTGGATTCACACATAACACTGAATCATGCTTGGAAGCCACCGGAGAGGTGGAGAGCTTTGCTGAAACCAGCATCCTCCAAACCCTTCACATGGCAGAATGAGAAGAAAAGACACATACGGACAATTTCCAAAATGTTCATCCTTCCACAATGGTCTTGCAGACAACTCGAAGGATGGACTGGCATCGGGCTGACTTTAGGACGCCTTTAGGAGCTTAGCTGCACAAAGATGCCTGGTATGGGGGTGAGGGGGTGAGAGGGGAGGAGAAGAGAAGAGAAGAGAAGAGAAGAGAAGAGAAGAGAAGAGAAGAGAAGAGAAGAGAAGAGAAGAGAAGAGAAGAGGGCAGTCTCGCTGAGATCTTTGCTGAGACGCACATGTGGGAACTTGCGCTGGGTGTCAGGAGGGGGCCCGTTTTTTGACAGCTCTCCTGCTTGCTGGCAGGGCCCGAGGCATTTGTTTTGAAGCTGTGTTTACCCGCCTTTGATCAGACATGTTTAACTTTTCAGCTGCATGACAGCAGCAAAACAACTTTGATACGTGGCTAATGAAACACATTTTGTCTGTGCGCCCTTAACAAGGTCTTGCACATCCTCTGTGATGGGGGAGAGAAAAACGGGGGAAGTGCGGGGTGCGGAAACATAATGATGTAGCTGGAGAAAGGAAAAAAGAGAAACAAACATAACCACAAATGCTACAGTCAAACTCGAGATCCACAGCATCTCAGACTGATTTTTTCATACCACTGCCTTTGATCTGACATAGGCAAAAGAGCCAGGAAAAATTCCCATTAATTTCATCTGGGGGATTGGCAGACCATAACAGGAGGTGGGGGGCAGGCACCCATTAATACTCTCTACCTTCAAGCCTTTTATTCCAGGGCAAGCTTGCCAAACTGGCACCTCTGGACCCGGTCCATTGACCTTGCCCATCTTGTCCTGGCCAAACAAACTTGTTGGTGGCGACAAGGTCTGCGGTGCCCAGCTCCGGTTTCAGAAGCCTCAGCGGGGCATATGGGCCACTGACAGCGAAGACTTTTCAGAGCTGCGACCAGCCTTCTCCAACCCGGGCAGATACGAGGACCAACTTCCAGAATTCCCAGCCACGACCGGCTGGCAATTCCAGGAGATGGGGAGGGCACTGCCTTCTCGCCTGGACCCCCGCCACGCCAGACTAGGCGAGAAGCTGCAACAGACGGCCACGAGGACCACGTCGACATGTCCATGAACTGTCCCCAGCTGAGCTCGACTAGAGGGAGTCTCATCCTTGGCCCAAAGTAAATAGCAGCTCCCGGGACCCCCAGCAGAAGACCAAGTTTCTAGCCTGTGTGGTTGCAGAAATGGTCGAGATTGACCGGCAACGGCAAACCCTCCTACTGAAAATGAAAGCTCGTCTCTTCTCCTGGGCAGAATTCTCCAAAATGGGCTTCGTGTTTTCTGGCTGCAGAAGTCTTTCTTAGCGCAGAATTTTAAGCTTGTAAAGACCTCCCCCCCCGCCGCCCCTGAATCCAACTCACAGACAAACGGGGCTTTAACACGTTCTGCTTCTGGAGGAGGCGCGTAATTCACAGCGAAGCCTCTGAGCGTGAAAAAGCCAAGCCCTGCGATCCACAAGGCGATCGAACCGCCCGGCTACAGACAGCAGGCCGTCAGGAGGGCCGGGGCAGAGCCAGCATCCCTCCACAGCTGCTCACGGCTTCACGGCTTCTGTTTGCACGGGCCACCGAAAGGCTTCGGTTGCATCAATGGGAGATTTCCCCGCAGTGCATCTGGGAGCTGTGGGAGGCGGGGGGGGGGGGGGGTTGGATTATAAGTCAGGCAAATGTCACTCAAGGAACTCCACAAACCTCATTTTATCTCCTCTGCAAACAAATTAAGGCCGGCTGGAAAGATGGAGCGGCTTTGCCATTTTAGCAGTGATAATGATTTAACCTTAGTTTAAGGTATCAATGTTTGTCCTTTGCCTTGCATTCGCTCCATTATTTAAATTCATGGAAGGCAGCAGGGATTATGGGTGATTAGGGTTTCCCTTTATTTCCAGCTGGTAAATAAAGGAAGAAGGAAGAGGCGCTGAGAAAGTGAGGAGGACACTTGAACCTCCCTGTGCACAGCCGAGGTCCAAATTTAGCCCCATCGGGTGCCTCCCCCAAATCTGCCACCGGATCATAAATGTTCACGTGGCCAAAGGAGGAATGGATTGAGGCGTAAGGGCGGCATCTGGGGTTAGCCAATGTCACTTTAACTTCACTGAACCTCATTTACTCTTGCTCCTAGAGAGCAGCGTGGGTGCCCATGGGGCGGGTGTGATGTCACAGGCATCATGACATCATTTACGCTTACTTATTTGTTAAACACACTTCTGTCCCGATGCAATAAAAATGACTCTCGGCAGCTTGCATGGAATATAAACAAAACCGTTTAAAACACCCACTGCGCCACAGAAAACAAAGAGAAACGACTAAGGAACAGTAGTAAAAACAATCGGCCAAAACCCCAACAAAAACAACGCGATAAAATGAAAAAGAAAAGATGGCATTACATAAAAATTCAGGGGAAAACTCTCCAAAACTCCTGAGGCTAGCATTGCCAAGTGTTGGCACTGCCACCCAAAAGTACCACCTTCTCGCTTCAGCCCCCAGACTTCACAAAAATGTGGGATTTGCAGCAGTTTCGCCCTAGTTTTTTCTAGGTTGGGCCAGTACTGGTCAGAATGGTATGTCCAGGTAGTCCTTGACTTACAACCACAACAAGGACCAGAAAATTCATCGTTAAGTGGTACAGTCATTAGGTGAGGCATCACGTGACTGTACCTGATTTTATGACCTTTTTTGCCATGGTCGTTAAGCAAATCACTGTGGTCATTAAGCGAGGTATCATGTGATTGCGACTTGCAACCTTCCTTGCTGGCTTCCCCATTGACTTTGTTGGAAGCCGGTTGGGAAGATTGCAAATGGCAATCATGTGACCACAGGACGCTGCAACCATCATAAGTGTGCAACAGTTGCCAAGCACCCAAATTTTCATCAGGTGACTATGGGGATGCTATGATGGTTGTAAGTGTGAGGACTGGTCGTAAGACACTTTTTTTAGTGCCATTGTAATTTCAAATGGTTGCTAAATGAATGGTCGTAAGTTGAGACTACCTGTAGTCATCACAAAGAACACCATGAAGCACATAGTGTTATCTTGGCTTGTTCTAGAGAGCAACAAAGCATGCACAAGCCGAGTGCAACATGCGACATGAAGAAGGCTGTGCACTCACAATATGGGATGAATCATCTTGTGGCTAGCCCTGTAGGGGGGGGAGGGTTGGGGGGGTATTCACCCTCATTCAAGACCTCCTCTGCCCCAAGTCATCATGTGGTCTTGGATGACTCACCCTTGCTGGATTATGATTTAAGACTGCCAGAGGACAAAGAAAGATTTAAATCTGCCTCTCCTGATGTGGTTCCCCTCCAGATACCTTACAGTACAATTCCACTGTCTTATTAGGAAGGAATGGGAAATGGGATCTCCCCAAACACGAGGGCACCCTGGTAGGGCAGACCGTGCTAATCACCACTGCCTTTTAACTTGGCTCATGTGACAGAGGAGAATGGATTTGGGTGTAAAGCGTCTTCATAAATGCACACCACAATGGCTACTGAGGCTGCACAATTTGTTATTTCAGTTATATTCATGA
The DNA here is from genome assembly GCF_059951505.1 of Python bivittatus. Taxonomy (NCBI): domain Eukaryota; kingdom Metazoa; phylum Chordata; class Lepidosauria; order Squamata; family Pythonidae; genus Python; species Python bivittatus. Next base: position 24,145,976 of record NW_028277097.1, on the reverse strand, counting down.
GACTCTTGGCATCTTTTTTCACCCGTGATGATGCCTGGGTGCAGGAAAGGTAGTTGATCCCTGTGATATCCATGATCAACCATGAGCATACATCTGATTCAGCCGAAACCCTGAAGGAATGAACTAATTCAGGAGAGATGTTTGTGGGCTCAAGGCAGCATAAGCAGATGTGAATTCATTCCATTCCACATCTGGACCTGCACAGGCCTCTTCCCAATCCAATGACCTCAGTCTTGCCACAAATGGTGGTGCTCCAGAAGCCATGCCAAAGAGAAAAACTATCATCATCTTCATCACCACCACCACTTAGATAGAGCCCTTCGATAGAGCACTGCAGGGGGAAACGAAACACCATATTCCACGACTGATCTTTCCAATTGGGTCACACCTGGTTACCTGAATCACAGGACTGGTGGGAGGGGATAATTCTTGGGAGCTGAGAGAGAACCTTGGTTTCACCATTTGCTGCTCCACCTCACTCTCGCCCCCAGGATCTTCATCCAAAGATGGTTTGATGGATGGGCCAAGATAATCCCATTTATGGGAGGCTGGGATCAATTCCAATTCTCAACTAATTCCTCACTCGAGAGGTTTCTCTCCTCCAGAGAAAGAGGCTGTCCAACCCAGGCTATGGAAGTTCTGAACCTTGATCCTCCAGAGTCTTCTAAAGCCCAAATGACTTTCTAAATGAAGCAGCAGAGGGTTGTTTTTTTAAAAAGAATTTCTCCCCGATGATACAAACTCATTTGGATCACAGCAGCCAAGACACAGCGGGTGCGTGCATGGTGTACATGTTTCTAAAGTCTGGCCGAACTCCTGGACAACTGATCTGAAACCCTTCCAGTAACAAGCTCCCAATGGAGAGGAACTCGTGTGGTGGAGAAGACCAGACATGGAAACATGGAAGAAGCCAAGGACGGTGGTGGCCAAGAGGAGGGAATGTCATGAAGTTAGAGAGAAAGAAAAACAGCTTCTACTAAGTGAAATGTTTACATTTAGAGTTCCTTTCTTTGTTTCCTCTCCATTTAGCAGCTTGAACATTCAAATCTTCCAAAAAAAAAAAAAAAAATTAAAAGGGCTTTTCTGGAGGTGGGGTCTCTACCTCCCTCAAGCCTACACAGTTAAAGAGGTCCTGTGGAAACTCTTCTTCCTCCTCCCCCAGTGAAGCAGCATTAAAGAGCGAGGAAATTAGCCGAGAATTGGGACTGATCCCAGCCTCCCATTAATGGGATTACCTTGGCCCATTCATCAAGCTCAGCCTTGCGGCAGGATCTTCCGCTGCTAAAAGCATGTTAAATATTTATTGTATGCCCCACAGGTCAGACAGATCCGCAACTGGGGGGCGGGCCCAACAGCTGCTCACCCCCCAAGACTATCTGTCAAAGGTGAGTCCTAAAGCCTTTCCTGGTGGACCAAAGGCAACGGAACCACCAGGTCTCCAGAGCTACGTCCAAACTCTGCTCCCCAAGCGGTGGATCCCGGATCTGGCGGAAACCCTCCCGCCGGGGCCCCCAGGCACAGGAGATGTTGGAGGTTGCTCACTTGGTGCAAGTCCTGCGGGTCTTTGAGGACCCCCCCCCCCGTCAGGCAGCTTCTCCCACAACACGAAAGGGCCTGCTTGGCATGGCCAAAGATGCTGTGGTGATGTGGCGCCACTCGCACAGTGCCTTCCTGAGTACATGGCGTCCCCTGCCCTCCCGGCCGCACAGCCGTTCATCCGACTCATCCATTGTTTCTCTTTCACTTCCCAGCAGGGCAAAAAGGGTCGGAGTCGGCCCAGCAAGGGCGAGCCCCGGAAATGGGTGAGGAGCACGCAGCGACGAGGCTGTTTCCCTCTTAGGAAAAGGCTGGCTGGCTCCACTCTCCTGCCTCGTCTTACAAAGGGAAGCAGATCAGAGGCATCCACGGGGGGTGGGGTGTGTGTGTGTGTGTGTGTGTGTGTCAAAAAAGGCAAGTCAGCAGCCACAACTGCGCGCGTGGCATGTTAAAAAAAGGCAGTGCTTTGACTGTACAGTTGTGGAGGACACGATTTTGACTTTCTTGACCCCCTCAGCAGGCACTCCCTTAAGGAGGAGAGAAAATTTCTTCCAAGGCCTTCTGGATACTTCACCCTGATCCTGCCATGCCCATAATCCACAGCCACGCCACCACCATCCAGGACTTTTCTTTGCCTCCTCTCACAGTTCTTTTGGAGGCTCCAAACACAGAGGGATGCAGGCTCAGAGCAAGGCCCCCAAAGGGACAGGCAGCCCACCGACCTCTTTAAAAATAATAGTAGCGAGTTTTAAGAAAGAGTCAAAATGTTGCGGGAACTGCCACGATTCGGGTCACCCTTTCGAGAGCTAATTTTCCAAAGTTATTTAAATTCCTTTTGGGCTCCAGCAACATCAGCGGGAATCACCCCAGGACGCGTGCCTCCCGCCCCAAAGGCAGTCAGCTCTTCTCCCCTGCCCCGACTTCTCCCTGGCTGCAGGAAGGCTACCCCTGGTTCGGCCACCAGATGTCGCCCTTGCAGGTCCCTCCTTCTGGGCGCGAACCTGGGGGCAGTTCTGGCCGGGGCAGACCCCCACCCAAGGTCTCAGGGAGCATTCAGGAGGGGGCTGAAGCAGAAGGCAGGACTTGCAGAAATCGACTCGGCCAGCCCCAGGGGGCCAGGTCTGGCGCTGCCTGGCAACCGACGCGGGCTTCTCCAAGGCCCGCCTCGTTCCTGGGGTCTCCAGCAGAGCCAGCGGCTGCTTTCTTCCACTCTCTGGACCGCCTGGCAGAAGCAAGGGCTGAAAGGCCTCTTGTAATTTCAAGCTGCGATGCATCCCCTTAAACGTGCCGACATCCCGAGACTCCGAAGCTTTTCGTGATCCAGGCTGCATTTCATCAGGGGGAGCTACGGCCTTCTGCCCGATTGCCTCCGATGCCGCAGGAGGGGGGCAGAAGAGAAGCGAGCTGAACGGGAGGGGAAGGAGGCTGGGGGAGAAGCAGTTGGGTTGCACCGTTGTGGACACGACTGACTTTTTTGACCCCCTCGGCAGCCACTCCATCAAGGAGGGGTGAACATTTCTTCCAAGGCTTTCCAGATACTTCGCCCTGACCCTGCCATGCCCATAACCCACAGCCATGCCTCCATCAGAACTTTTCTTTGCTTCCTCTCACAGTTCTTTAGGAGGACCCAACACGGGGATGCGGCCGCGCACGGAGGCTCAGGGGGGAAACTGCAGGCACCCTTGTGTCATTTGGCTGAGACGTGAGCTCCCCGCCGGACGTCCAGGCAACGGGGCGCCTGAGGCCGGGGCTCCCCGGGTCGGCAGAGCCACCGGAGCACCCCTGAGCAGCCCCAGCCCCGTCCCCGCTTCCTTCGTCCACCGTGGCACCCCCAGCAGCACTCTTCTTCCTGGGGACCCCTCCCCTACTGCCTCCCGGCATCTGCCACATACTTCGGTTCAGCAAGCCCTGCCTCCCCACTCCAGCCTGCTCCCCTGGATGTCCTGGGGCTGCAGGCCGACAAGGAAAAAGGCCAGCCTCCTTGCAAAGATGCCCTGCTGGGTTTCACTCCAGCCAAGGGGCGGGCGGGCTGGGGGGGGGGGGGGCTCTGTAAGCAGGTGTCCCAGGATGGGCATTTGTCCCCAGAACTGAGAATCCATGGGCTAGCTAGCAGGGCAACATCTGCTGGGCCCAAGAATGCATGGCAAAGCGCCTCCCCAACCCCAAGGCCCACAAGGCTGTAGCCTGCATAGTCTAGCCCAGTGTTTCTCAACCGTGGCCACTTCAAGACAGGTGGACTTCAACTCCCAGAAGCTGGCTGGGGCATTCTGGGAGTTGAAGTCCACCTGTCTTGAAGTGGCCACGGTTGAGAAACACTTGCCTCTGCCTACCAGTTGTCATTACCGCACTCTCTTAATTTCTGCCTTTCTCTTCTTCCTCCTCCTCCATCCATCCTGTCCTCACCACGCTCGCCAGTCCTCACCACCGTCGACAAAAGGCAGAGTGATCGGCACAGATTAACCGGGACCATCGGCAGCAGCAAGCAGCGTGCCCAGCTAGGGACTCCGCAGGGCTGGTCCCTGCAGTGGGAGACCCCTGTGGCACTTCCTCTAACGCAGGAACGCTGCTCTCGCCTGAGCAACAAAAGGCCCCCCCACGAAGGGGTTTCTCTGGGGGAAAGGTGCACCCTCCAGCATCTCTTGTGCAGCCCCCAGAGCCTCCTTAAAGTACGTGGGTGCAAAAAGTTGGGTCTTTTTTGTATTTTCATGGGGGGTGGGGAGTTAAGATGCAAAATGGGTGTCTTAAGCTTGCAGAGGCCCCCATTTTGTACCTTAAAATCCCCAAGCCCCCAGTGAATCCTGCCCCCCCCACTCTTGAAGGGTGGGCCTTGCTATGCCCTGCTCTACGCTGGCCTTCCAAGGAGAGGGTGCCAGCCTCCGTGGCCGCTGGCCATGCTGGTATCAGGTGGTTGACTTGGAGGAGCCCTCGGCTCGCCCATGAAGTAACGCTGCAGCTGCCTGACTAAAGATGGCGAAATCTGTCTTGCGCATAACCAGCTGTTCTGAGCAAGGCTCGTTTTCCGGGACAGAAGTCCAGAGGCTGCCCCAGATGGCATACCCACCCGGTCCCAGAGGGCAGAGCTGCTCCGAAGCCCTGCATGCCCACAGCACCTGCCAGACCAAGAAAGTGCTTTGCCCCTGGTTGCTTTTTCCCCCCCTGCCAGTGAAGAGGGGGAGCGAGCTGACCCTTCTCTGAGAAGTGGAAAGAAAGGAGCTGCAAGATACCATTCTCTTCCTTGGGAGAAGCTTTTCAAACCTTTAAATGAGTTTCGTTATAGGGGCTGAACGTGCTTCCCATCTCCTTCCCAAACTTTGAATGTGGAGCGCCTTTTCCCGAAGACCCCTGCTTCCACGCGCACCACCATTCCAGTTCCATCCTGCTTGCCATCTAGATGGGAATCGTGTTACGCCACACAGCACCGAAGATGCGACCCAGCCCGTAACGAAACGTCTGCAAGCCAACCGCCAAGCTCAGAGAGCGCCGAGGGCTCCGCAGTCCAGCCCTGAGCTCCAGAGGGTCTCTCCTACTGGAACCACGTGAATAGGCCCTCATGCCCCCGGCTCTCCGGTCCCAGCCCTCCCCTTCCCCTTTCGCTTCGGCATCCCAGGTTGAATTTGCATCACCCGCTGGCCACACTCGGTCCCGATTAAGCTCTGCCCGTCCTTCGCAGCCACAACGGTTGGGCGAGCCGACTGGCTCCTTTATGATTCTGTGTGCTGTGCGAACCACACGTCGGGCGCATTGTGCAAGCGCAGCCTCTGCGAAGCCGGCTGCAAAAGAGTTGCTCGGCTTGGTTCCACGAGCCTCCGCATCAGTCGCTTCCTAGCAGATTCCTCCTTCTGAAGTTTTCAGCGCTGAGCTTTGAAATTTGCTTCCTTTGTCTAATAACGATTTGCATTTGCCCGCATTTCAATGCCTTTTATTCTCCTGCCTGGCAGACCCTGTCTTCTGCAAAGAGACGTCTTCTGCTCTTAGTTTTGCTCTCAGATCCTACCGGCATCCTCTGGACCTCTTGGTGACTTTCCAAGTCAGCGGCCTGCCTCTCGTTTGAGCTTTTGTTATTGTGGTTTTAAATAAACCTCAGAGCAAATTGAAGAGACTCAACCTTCTTTCTTTTCCTTTTCAATTCTGCTTAAACTCATCTTTTCATTTAGCGGATTCCTCTTCTTGGAAGAAAGTGACGGCCGTCCACCAACCCGTTGGCTGAATTCAATAGCCGAGCTGACTCTGCTGACAAGCAGTTCCTGGCTCTCGCTCACGTCCCCTGCACGCCCTGACATCCGGCACAATTGCTTCTGCATTTCTCAGTCACAACTGTTTTATCATACCTAGAAATGTTGTCTCTGTGTTGTGACTGGAATGTACATTTACCCAGACTACGTGTGACTTTGAACCAGCTTCTTGTCATTACTTTTTCCCCCTCGATGCCCGATTTCCTTCTCCATCTTGAAATCGCTACTAGAATCCTCATGAAGCTGGCAATACCACTGCAGCACCGTATCGCTTTGCCACCCACCACAGAGCGTATTCCGAAACACCACTGCTGATTTTCTCCTCTTTGACATACAGGCGCTCCAGTCTTCCCTACAGAGAAGCCATTCTTAACCAGGATTGCCGATGTTGGTCTGTAGGTCCCACTATTCCAGATCACTGGCCTTGCTGGCTGGCACTCCGAAACAAGGAGGCGGAGGAAGGCAGTTAGTCTATTTGTATCCAGGATTAACATTTTCCCATCAATCTCCTCATTCTACCTCGTTTCTAGTTTGCCTGATGTCATCAGGTTCTCATTTAAGGCCAAACATTCATCCTAGCTTGTTGGCTTCTGGCTTCTCATTTTCTGCATGTATTATTCAAAATCAAGCATTATTTTTCTAGCTGAGCATCCAAGCTTGAGATAAACAGGCCAGCATACAATGTCAAATAATGCCATGCAATCACATTAAAAATTTAGAGCTGTATACAGAGAGGGTCCTTCTCCTAGATGTGCTCTGTGCTTCCATGTGTGCACCTACACAATTTGTTTAACCAGCTTTGATTTGTTTCCATAGATTCATTGTGAGGTTTTATCCCCTCTCAACTTTGAGGGCCTAAAAAATTAACTACTCCCTTCCCCCAGCCTGCCACATCTTCCTTGAGACTTGTAGCTCAAGTTGTGGCTGTTAAACACCAGCTCTGTAATAAGACCACATTCATCTATGATGAAGCTGTGGCAGTTATTACTGAAACCTGACGGGGCAACATCATAACCTCCCCCCTTAGAGATCCGCTCTACTGAGTTTTGGGTCCAGCACCAACTACAACACTGAAGTCGGGCAAAGGAAGGGGCAGGGGGTTCCTCAGAGAGAATCTGGTGGCCAGCACAAGCGTTGTGCCCAAGGTGAGAGGCCTTGAGCGATAAGCTGGGAGTGCTGCTGATATGGCAGAATCCTTTCCCAGATTATTTGATTGCATTACCAGCCAGGATGGCGTTGGAGTTACCCCAGCTGCTAATCCTGGAGGACTTCAATTTCTGGCCCTTGGAGTAGGGTTCAGGAAAGGCTCAGGACTTCATTGCCTGCACGGCATTCATGTTCGTGACCTCAGCGGGCAATGATTCTTAAATCTAACTGTCAAACTTGGAACAATTATTTGAGGATCTGAAGTCAGAGGATGTGGTTCTTAGCCCTCGGCCATGGTCAGACCATTCCCTGGTTTGCCTGACGTTAGTCACTGCCTTGAACCCCTATGGGATGGGAAGACTTATTCAGTTGGTCAACCGCAGGTACTTTATGGACCCAAATGGATTTCAAGAGGCCCTCAGGAACTTTCCCAGCGATCTGGAAAGCAGTTCCCTTGAGCATATAGTTCAGCTCTGGAACATGGAAGCAACCAAAGCTGAACTCTGAATGATGCTTCTGAACAGCATCTCCTGGTGCAGCAATCCCTGAGGAGCTTCAGGAAGGGGAGTAACAGAAGGGACGCCTAGAGCATCTCTGGCATGAAACAAAGACAGAACGTGGGTAAGAGCTCATGCTTAAGGTACACCTTGTTGCATCAGTGGGCTGTGTCCTAGCAACCACAGCCAGGGTGACTCACTCTCTTCCAGGTGGTGAAAGTTGGCAAGATGCGGCAACCAACAGCTGCATAATTTTGGGGCCACAGTTCACGAATAAAATTGTTCCAATTTGCTCAACACCTGGACTCCACAAGGGCAGAACCCATGGAGGTGACAGAGTTGTAATTTTCTGGTATTCTTTCCCCATCATGTAGATCTTGGTGGGACGGATACAGAGCTGGGCAATATGAGTGCAGTCCTATTTACTCCTTTGGAAAGGTGGAGGGATCATTGGCTGGATCAGGGAGGTGGTCGGCACCTTGGTGGGGAAGGGGGTGACGCCCTCGGTTTTGAAAGAGTTGTACCCCCTCTTGAAGACGCCTTCCCTAAATCCAGCCATATTAGACCACTATTGGTCAGTTCCAGTATTGCTCCTTAGGGAAGGCTGAAGAGAGGGGCATCTTGCCTCGTCACACTGGTGGAGGACCATGGCAGGGCCTGGATGCACGGAGGCTCCTTCTTATACGCTTTGACCCCCCAGTGGCCTTCGATCCTATTGTCCTAGTAGCCTTCTGAGCTGCCTGCAAGGGTTGGGGGTCAGGGTCACCGTGCTGCAGCGGATCCTCTCCTTCCTGAGCAATTGTTTCAGCCTGAGTAACTGTGGCAGGGCAGGAGCGATCCACCTGTTGGCTACTTCACGACGAAATGCTGCAGGATTCCTCTCTCCCCTCCTGCTATTTAGCATTTACGTGAAGCTGCTGGGAGAGGACCCCTGTCAGTTCTGGTGAAGTACCCTCCATACGCCGATCAGACGTAAAGTTGCATTTCCATTGCCCAGCTTGGGCTGGTGTGCCACTTGGGGCCCTTCCTCGAGGAGGCCCTGGCAATAGCGACGCGTGTCTTAATCACCCCCCAGTTAGATTACTGCAACACGCTGTACATGGGGCTGCCTTTGAAGGTGACTTGGAAGCTGCACCTGGAGCAAAACACATCAGCCCATCTTCTAGCAAGTTCGAACTTCTATTCGCGCATAATGCTGATGCTATGGACTCTTCGCTGATTGCCAGTAGGCTTCAGGCATGAATCGAAGTGCTGGTTTTCACCCACGGAGCCCTTGTATTTCAAAGATGTCTTGCCTGCCCCATGAGCACATCCCAAGGGCCACTTGCCCACAAGGGATTCAGGGGGGAGCAAGGAACCTGTTTTTCTGTGGCAGCACCAAATCTTTGTGGTGCTCTTCCTCCAGAAATACGGGTGGCACCATCAGGCGTCCCTCAGGAAAGCTGCTAAAACGAAGCTGCTCCAAACAGCCTTCACTTAGGATTTTGACACAGCGTCACCTAACATCTGAACGTGAGAATGAGCGAACAATGCATTCGTTTTAACGAATTTTAAGGTGTGTACCGTTTGGATACTGCCGCACCTTTTTGTTATTATAATCAGTGTTGCGGATATAGCAGCAATCCTCCTCCTCCTCCTCCTCCTCCTCCTCAGCACATGGCGACTGGAAGATGAAGTCCAACCCACCACCCGTCTGGAGACCGCAAGCCCAGTGGGAGTCCAGTCATGACCCCAGCTCTACCTGGAGGCGCAGACACCAACTGGGATGCTCTGACATTCAAAGCCGGTGTGGCGAGCTAAAGACACAACTGTTTTGTCTAGACTTTTTGCAATCAAATGCCACAGATCTCCCCCTGAAGGCCGCTCTGCTCATTCCCCAGTGTACCCCACGCCCCTCTCCCCTGGCGCATGGTGTGTGTGGGCAGCCTCCACAGCTGCTTCAGACAGAAAAGATGGCCCAGCATGACAAGGGAGCCGTCACACGCACACATACCCACAACGCTGAGCTCTCCGCCCATGGCTCAGGGTCACGTGGCCCCGTTCAAAGCCGCCCACCTCCGACAAGAGCCTTTCCACTCCTGCAGCTGCCACGCCAAAGCACTGACAAGAACAAGGGGAGCAGAAACAAATAAACCTGATGCGAGCCAGAAACTTTGATGGAGGGAGTCTGCTGGTGGCTCGGAGATTGCTATTAATGCAGCTATCTCTAATTGCTTTCCTGTAATTGGCGGCTGCTAGGCGGAACTGGGTAATAAATGAAATCCAATTATGTTTTCTCTCCGTATTTATTTTATTAAGTAGAATTCGTCAAGTGAATGAAAGGCCCCCTTCGAGGTAATGGCTTGTGACCGTGGGGGAGGCAGGCGTCCCTTCAGTATGGCCTCCCCCGTGCTGCCCGCACCAGAGGCGACCTTGGCCCTGAGACAGGAAGCCGCGGTCAACCCCAGGCACCTCTCCCTGCCCTGGAAGGAGGACCCTCGGGCACAGAGGCCGCCCACCTTTAGGGCGCCAGCAGAGAGATCTGAAGCATAACTGGGAAGCTGGGTTGAACTCCACAGAAGCTTTACGTCTGCTCTGCGAGAGGTTCTGGGAAAGGCGATTTGCCATAACAGCCAAATGGGATCTTCTTGGCGAGAGGACAATCTAGCTTTGCAAGGCAGCTGCTTGAGGACTGATGGAGAAGGTGGGAGACGTCTGAAAGGAAACAGAGCCCTGGACCACTTGGCCTGATCCTACCAACTTTGGCCCACCTGCTGTATATTTCTGCCAAATTTCTACTTTTTAAAATTGCTGTTTAGATTTCTGTCTGTACTGGCACCTCTGTAAGGGTTCCCATCACCCCCTCCAGCACAAGCTTTGCAACCCAGCACATCTGGAGGTGCCAGGGTGGGGGAAGAGGGGCAGAAATCCCCTGAGCCTTCACCTGCTCCACTGCTCCCTGTCCTGCTGCTGCCAACTCCCCTTCGACGCTTCCAGGGACGCAGAACAGCCCCGGTGCTTTTCCTCCTTCATAATCTGCAGTGCAGGGGTGGATTCATCTGGCGGAGGAAATATCTGGCAAATCGGGAGCCTTTCAATCACTGGTCCATGCAATTGTGCAATCAGTGCGCCTCTCGGGCCTCCTTTTCGCCCAATGCCCAGCTTCCTCTGCTTTTGGGGGAACTACAACAATTTTGCAAGACGGAAAAAGGGGTGCTTCTCTGATCCCTTTGCAGAACCCGGCTGGTGAATTCGGCAGAAATTACAAGGGCTCAAAATAAAAAAACCAAAGGACGTTCATCCTGCCATCTCCTCCTTCAGGTGGGGGCTGGCTGGTTGCCTGGCTGCTGACTGCCCCCCCCCCCGGCGGAGAGCAGGGCACTGGGTTGGGTCTAAGCCCCTCTCCCGGGGGGCGCAGCAGAAGGGCACTGCAAGGTCCGCAGCAAAACTGGGCGTTGGCAGCATCCAGAGGCCCCGGGCAGCAGAAGGCTCCACAGGGGGACTCGGTCCCTTCTGCTGAGGGGTAGCACATCTGGCCCAGGTGTTCCCCACCCCCCGCGAAGCCACCAGGAGGAACAGGACGTGCAGAAAGGGCCCCTCCATGGTGTACCCTCCTGGTCCTCCCCACCCCAAACCCTCCCTATTTGTCAAAAAACAATGACCCCCAAACCCGCTCTATCAGGACTCAAGAGAAGCTGCTTTTGAAAAGGGGCCCGCAGGGGTTCAGGGGCCCCAGCACAGGGCCCGCTTTTAACATTCATTTGGTTTCCATCCTGCCTTTCTGTATATAAAACCTCCGAGGTAGCTTAATAAACAAAGGAATAAAAATGTGAACTATAAAACATAAGCAATAAAAAGAACAAACTATTAAACCTAAGAATAAAATAATACAATTAAATTCAAGGCAAACTTAAAATCAGAATTAATTCAGCTAACAGTTAATTACTGCTATTTTTATTTATTTTACCAGGCTTCTAGGCCACTCCAGTCCCAAACAACCCTAAGCAAGATACTGCATATCCCAACATTCGTACGTCGAGTTAAGGAATACAGTATAATAAGGATCAAAGAGAGGGTCAACTATACGATAACCGAGGTGGGTTTTTGCCGTCTTCCTAAATACCAAAAGAGCAGCGGCTGGGGGGGCGGGGGGCCTGGACTCCCCAGGGAGGAGGCACCACGCAGTACAGGAAAGGGTCACCACCCGACTCTGTGCAGGAGCCACCGAGGCAGGGAACTGGGCCAGCCTCCTTTCCGGCAAGCCTTACCAAGTGCTCCGTTCCGTGTCCCGTCTCAGCGGACCCGGGTTCCCCTGCCCTGGTTCTCCAGCCCCCAACAGCTCTGCTTCCTACCAAACCAAAGTTCTGGGTCAGCTCTGCCAGAAGGAAGAGGGCACAGAGGAGCCACCGCGCCCACGCGGTGGGCCGTCCCCATGTTGCACAGATCAGCCAGGGCTTCCGTGGCATCGTTGGCAGACCGGGCAGGAAACACGACGTCTTCCTTCAAGCTTGGGCTGCAGGACCAGGCGGCCTCCTGGATTTCGGCTCCAAGGAGGATGTCTAAGATGCCTGCTTTGGCTGATTTATTTTTACTTGCTTAGAGCTTCCAGGAGCCACACATCTCTTTTCTAACAAGCACGCTATCGAGACCCCCCAGTTCCCAGGTGTGGCCATCTGTTCCAGCAGAAGGGAGGGGGTGCGTGCGTGCGTGTCACACAAGTGACAACAAGCTGTTGGACCTGAGCCTTGTACAATCACAAATTCTCAGCCAAGCTGGGGACCCCAGGCACCTGTCAACGCGGTTGCTGGGGAGTTTCCTGGAGCTGCCGAAAACTGAGACTGTTACGGATATTTCAGAAACTTGCCGGAAGCCTTGATCCCGCGAAGGGATCTCATAGCTGGGAGCAGCCCTGGAAAAGAGTGATTCCTGTACCGTAAAGGAAGGAAGCAAGATAATGGAGGAACATCTGTAGCTTTGCTAAATTTAAATTTGCTGGATTTACGAAATGCACTAAATTTGATTCCTGTGGCTATAAATACTTATTTACGCTCACGAGGTGGACGCCCAGAGAGAAACTGGGCACGAGGCTCACGAGCTCCAAACAGATAATTAGTCTGCTTTGTAAACTGGATTCCAGCCTCCTCTTTCCCCCGAGGCCCATCCAGTCCAGCAGTGCCAAGGGTATCGCTCTGCCAGCCTCCACAGGGCGCTGTCTCCAGGGCTGCCTCGAAAGCCTCTGGAAGGGGCACACAGATTTCCTGCTTTCCCCTTCTTTCCTGCTCAGCCTGGGAAGCGGGCCTGGCTCCACTGTTCTCCTCGAGGCTCTGTCCGACGGGTGGGCTATAAGCGAGAAGATTTCAGGGCGTCTCCGCTGCCCCAGATGCCCCCAATCAGCTGCAGGGCGCCTCACCGTCATCCCAGCGCCAGGACAGAGAGACCGTACGGGAGAGCTCCCAGGACTGGCCATCTTGGAGCCGGGATCCACGGGAGGATGCTCCAGTGCCCGGGGAGGAAGGCTGGGCTTGAGGGAGGCCCTGCCCCAGCAGCAGCAGGAGGGTCGCAAGGGAAGAAGCCCGGTCCCCTAAGCCGCGCAACACGGCAACGCAGGGCTCCCCGTCAGCGCGGCCTGAAATCCAGGCAGGTCTCTTTTCTTGGAATCCTGCCGCGATCCCTCTTGAACCCTGCCCAGCCCCGCTCTTTCCCAGCACGTCGAGCCCACGAAACAGGAGCCCTTCCCAAAGGCCCCCTGCGGCGCGCTAAGCCGGGTTAGCCTCTGCCGAGCTGGAGAACGTCCAGCTGCCCGGCCCCCGGCTGTCCGTACGCTCGACGATGCTGGCCCTCGAGAGGATCTTCCCGCTCTGCCTGGCGCAGACGGATGGGTCTGCCTGGGTTCCGGGCGGGAGTCGGCCACCCTCCACCCGCCGCCGCCGCCCCTTAACGTTGCTTGCCAGACATGATCGAGCGCCGTCCATCCTGAAGGATGTGACTGATCAGGAAGCGCTGCCTGTTTGCATTAGGAGATGCAACCCAACCAATGAGGGCCCCGTCAGCTCCACCAGGCAGCTGCTTTCAAGACGCTCTCGGGGGAGGCTCCTTCCTTCGCCCCCGGCCGGCCGGCCTTCACGGCCCTCCCCATCAACAGCAGGAAGAAATGGGCCTGGAAACCCGCTCGGCTTAGGAAGCAGGGAAGAGGATTCCGGGGGCTGGATTGGGGCTGGCTTTCCTCTCGAGGAAAGAGGGACAGCTGAGGAAATGCTCCCCGTCTATTCCGCAGGCTTCGCCACGGGCACAAGCACCCTGGCACCCACCACGTTTCCTGGCCGTCTGGCCCTTACATGAAAGGCTCTCTCAGATCTGAAGAGATAAAGAGCAGACTGGCGGGCTGCATCAGAAAGGAGGGCGCTCAACATCCCCTGTATTTCCAAGAATCACTCGGCACCCCGCAGGAGCACTCCAAGAACATTAAAATGCTTGATGGCTGCAGTCAAGGACTTGCTTTCGATGCCCAGAAACCAGATGGGGTCCTGCCAGCATCCGCCTTCTGGTAAATGGAGGTTTGGGGTCTGGCTGTGCTCGGCGTGGAAGCCATTTTGTGTGAGCGCCCACAACATGCCCTCGCCATCCCAAATGTGCCCACCATCCCCCAAAGGTTAGAAGGCCAGCATCTGGGCACCGCCAAGCACCAAGAGCCTCTTTCCGCTTGTGCTACGGCGGATCTGCTGGGCGGGATGGGGAGGGGGACGTCTCCGGGGGCAACCCAGCACCGCGGCCGGTCACAGAGCCACAGCGTGCAGCCACCCCCACCAGGCAGCACGTGGGACTGTGCGTTCCCTCACACCGCGGCACTCTCAGGACGCTCCGCGAAGCGAGCCGCGGCCCTCAGGCCAGAAGCTAAGCAGAGGGACCAGCAACTCGCAACTCCGTCCTCGGGGCCGCTCTGCCATTTGACCAACTCTCTTCCTGAAGCAAGATCCCGCTCTCTGCAGCCCCACGCGTACTGCGGCGCCAAGCAGGGGGCACTTTCTTTCCTCCTGCAAACCAAGGTTAGATGTGTCCCATCTTCCTTATCAACCATTTCCAATTCTGAGCACCGGCAACGATAAGGCGCACGCACAGCGAAGAAGAACCTCGGGAGAATGGCACGCAGTCCGGTTTAGAGCTTCCCTGAAAGGGGAAGCCGGGGCTGATGGGAAACGTAGTGCAACGCTTTCAGGACGGGGGTGGGTGAAGGGCTCCCTTCCTCTCCTCCCCCTAAAACTGAGCATGGCCCCGCGCTGCCAGGAAGGGCATGTGCCTCCTTACCCGCCTTCCGGGGGGATCCTACTTTTTTCGGGCCATTCTGGGGGCAAGGGCACCTGCGCAGCACGGCATGGCACGGCTGCCCTCTCCCACAGGGCCCAAGCAGGGGAAGGGCTGCAGCACATCCGTGTCTGCCACGGACCAGATCATACGCTCTATTAAGCACGGTTTAAATCATCCCTGCGCCCGCCCACCCCAGGGCCCTTTGGTGCGCGTCAGCCATTAAACACACCATTAGCTTGCATTTACGAATCTGCAAAAAGGCTCTGGCCGCCCATCTGAAGGCCACCGCTGGGGGAGGGGGACGGGGGCGCACCTCCTCCTCCGTCTGAGCCTCCAGGCACTCTGGTGGGCTAATCAGCCCCCCTCCCCGCAAAGGCACGCCTGGCAGAACCCAGAACCAGCTCGAGCTTTCCCTCCACCGAAGAGGAAGGGGCTAGCCCACCCATCACAGCTTCGGTTCACCTCAAGCTCCGGGCAGCATCCGAAGGCCAGCTCTGAACATGGAGCGCAGGGGTCCCGCGGTTCTCTGAGCTGGGTTGTTTTCCTACAGGCATTTTGTCGCCAGGCTAGGTAACATCTTCAGTGCGTGGGAAAGTGGTTCTTAAAACGGTTTACGCAGAGCGTGAATACCAACTCCAAAAATGCTAGGGAATTCCTGGAAGCTTGGCATTCAGACAAATCAGCCATCAGTAGACACAGAGAGATGAACCCCATTTTCGTACCGCTTAAAAGATACGTTTTGATGTCTAGGAAGGAAACCAACGGCCTAGAAGACACGCTCTCCAGCAGCTGTCACTCGGATAAACGGGAAGCAGCACCAGTTAAACAGGGAACAGGCAGTAAACCCTAATCAAGGAACCACCACCAAACCTGGCAGGGCAAACTGCTGCGTGTGAACAGGCAGCAAACCCCACATTCCCTCACACTGATGATGTTACCAAGCCTGGCCATGAGGCGCCTGCAGGAAAACGAGCAAGCTCAGGGAACACCAGTGGTCTGAATGATTTTTTTCTTACTCATCCTGGGCTTAACGAACATGGCACGCTAGACTATTTGCTAGTCCACCTACAGCATTTGCTCCTGTTGCACACACCGGTGCATGGAAATAACTTGTGCTCTCCCCTTTCCGCAGACTCTCCTGAACTGGCCCTGAGAGTGGGAGATTCTCAACACATAAATCACATGCTCAGACCCCCCCCCCCAAATTAAATGTTTCTGGATTTTTTTTTTAAACAAGGAATGGATGAAACCTCAAAGCATGAAAAGACCTCACCCAGGGATTCAAAACTTTTGTAAAATGCATGTGATAACACCAAACTGAGAATTCACTGGAATTTCACAAGGTTAAAAAAAAAGGGGGGGGGAACAGACATGAAAAGCCTGTCTGTTCCTGAAATAGCACTTTAAGAACAGCGGGATATGGACCATCAGGGGTTGGTAGGAAACAAGGTAATTCTTGGAGCTACTCTGAAACACAGTCAGAAAGAAACTGTGGGAGACATAAAAGGAAGGATATCTTCACATGGTGGCCATGTTTGACCACAGGTTTAAGCAAGTCATTTGAAGACCAAGAAACAGCCATGCTCCTGACCTGCTAAACTGGGTTTTAAGTTTGGTTAATTTCTCAGAGGGTTAATATGTTGTGGGAACACAGCAAGCTTTGCTTTGTTTTACAGTTCAGCAGATTGTGTGGACCAAAAAAGGGGTTTATTCAGGAACCAGGCTGCTGATGTTATGCAAACCAGCCAGTTGAACTCTGGATCTTTTGTGAGATCAGGGAAAGATAAATCTAAAAGAAGAGGAAACAAAGACTTCCAGGCGCTGTGAGCGTCAACCATTTATTCCAGAAAGAGGAATAACGTCTCTGGTTCCTACCAGTGGGGAACGTGAATGGGAAACTACTCCTGTGTTCATGGGTCACTGGTGGGCCTCCCAAATGACCCGTGCTTAGACTGCTGAATCCAAGGGGGCCTGGATCCAATTTCTTCTGATCTTCTCCCTCATGGCTGGAGCCAATCCACCAACAGAGAAATGCTCAGAGGTGGTATCACCTGCTCCGTAACTGGCTCGATTGGCATGGGCTGAACCATCAGCTGTGGGCAGAAAGGCTCTTGAAGCATTTCCTCCTTCCTTTTTGCTCTGGGCCACGAATCCAGCTGAGCTCCTCCATTTGTGTGAGACTAGACACATGGCTAATTTTGCAACGTTAATTTGCCTTAGCATATTATATGGCTTTCATTTTGTCCCTCTGGATCCTATTATTACTGCTGTTCCTTGCAGGCAACGTGTAACCGTAATGGCTATTGTTAACAGAGTCGTGTGTGCTATGAAAATAGAGGCAGCAAGAAAGACTGGCTTGACCTAATGAAAGGGAAGCTGGGAGGAATCCAGCATAAGCTTGCCACAGGGCGAAATAAAAAGGAAGCAACGGAGAAACCAGGCCTTCACCTGTTTTTTTTTAAACATAAAAGCATAGCTAGGGAGCCAGAGGCACCTCAAAGTTCACCTTAAACTGCCCAGAGAAAGAAGAGACAGGCAAGCTATGAATTCACTCAAAAGGGGGACAGTTGGCATTAATCAAAGGACCTGGTTGGTAGAAGATTCATGAAAGAAGGAAGACATCCATTATCAGCCTGGGGAATCTGCTGTCACGGGATGTAGCCATGGCCAGCAGCTTCACGTCTCAGGCTGCTAAGTCTGGATGCAACAAGAGGGGCCCTTCCCGATCGGCAAGAGACCAAAACCTCAGACCCATTCTGGAAAGCACTAGGAAGCTCCTCTACTTCTGAGGAGGAGAGGGAAAGATCCACAGTCAGCCACGGGGAAGCTCGACTCCAGAGGGGTGGCCACCTTGCCTATGAAGGCTTTCAAGGCCGCTCAGTGGGCTTCCCAGAGGCAGACACTGGACTGCACGGGCTCCTCGTGGCCCACAGCAGCAGCGTTCATCTTTCAATGAGGAGGCTTTCAGAGGAGACATTCATCATGTTCAAATCTTGTCCACCAAATGTGAAATGGGTTCCCCATTTATAAATCTCCCGAGTTTCCCCACCACCTGTTTTTACAAGAAAAATACATTAAGAGGGGATGAGAGAATAGCTGCAGAAAATATTGTCCTTTGAACCATCTGCCTGACATCATCCCAGTGTCACTTCCATAATTTGATTCAACTTTCCCCCCATTGGGCCATGATGGCCGGAGTTGGCAGGAATAATCTAGCGCACGCGGAGGGCGCCCAGTTGGAGAAGGCTAGCCCAGCTTCTGAATCTGGTGTTCTTTTACAGGGGCAGAAAATTCTGCTTTAGTGGCTCATATCCAGCATGGAAAACAGTGAGTGGTTACGTACAGAAGCAGATCCAGGAACCCCAAACCAACACAGCCATACCAATCTCGTGTTAGGAAGACATTCGGCTAGGTGGTGGTGGGCTTCCCTTCGCTAGACGGGTCTGCACAGAGCTTAGAAAATCATCTGTCAGAAACACTCACGGAGATTCCTGCAGGGGATGGACCGCCAGGCCCTCTATCTGCTTACGATGCCCCAGTCCTTGTAATAAGTCTGGAAAGGTCTGTGGGACACCTCTAAGTTAGGGAGCCCTGTTGCTGGCAAGGAGCGCATAAAGCACTGAAAACATCAGCAGCCCCAGGCAAGGAAGCAAGAGGAACCGTGCTAGCAAATGTGGTCAGGACTGCCACGATCGCACAACCACTAGTCTGGATGCCATTGTTTGACCAAGACTAATGAATCTGGTAACATCATTGTTTCAAACCAACACGCTGATCTACCACCTGTCTCTCGAGCAGCCAGGTCCATACAAGTATGCTGGCGAGAGCCAAGCCTTCTTCATAACTGGTCCCCCAGAGATTTCCCCCAGAGATCTCAGCAGCACCCTTTGAAACATGGAAGGAAAGAGCCCTGACCCAGTTGGGGAACAAGGATGCACAAGGGAAGGGGCATCGAGACCCACAGCTGCTGCTTCCATCCTGTCCTCCATCCATCCATCCATCCATCCATCCATCCATCCATCCATCCACCCAGCCGAACGCGAAGACTCCAGCTACAGGAGCTCAGCAGTGAAGATAAGGGCGCATCTGTTTGGCCTCACAGAATTAAGGCCGGAGGCCCTGAGCGGAACTTCCCTGTTCAGCCCGGTGCCGAAGCAAATGGAGACGCGCCCTCCCCATCGCAGGCATCTGTGGCCACGGTGGCATGAAGGCCAGGGTCCACAGCTCCGCCCTTCCATCCTCCCTCTCCCCAACATTTTGATGTCTAGGCAATATGCGCTGGAGAAACAAGGCTTGCGACGCTGGTCCATAAGAAAAGAAAAAGCCAACATCCCTATAGTAAAGCAGTCACCTTATGGCCAAAAAGGCATATACAGTTTCATAACATTTTACGTCATCTCCCACAAGAATGTAAGAAACATACAAAGCTATGCTCTGTTGCTGAAACAAACATCCGATTAATAAATTACTAACAGTCAAAACTGGCAACAGCTAAAGCCTACTTTAGATTGAAACCTGCTTGAAGAAATCATCCGGCCAGTCTGAATCCTGCAACAATAGAATTTCCATCACATCTCCCTAAAATGCTATCCCCCCCCGCCCCCACCATTTCAGAAAACGTGCTTTGAAGAAAGACTCCCTGCCTTGCATTAAGCAGACTTCACGTATACTCCGGCAGGCATTCAAGCATAAAAATAGAACAATCAAATAATACTCAGAATCATGCAAAGTCCATCTGAGAACTTGGGATGAGTCATGATGGCCACGAGACCCCCGGCAGCAATTAGATCAGCACCAGCTGAAATCATCTCCAGGGCCGGAATGATGGCATCGCCATTGTTGCAATGAGTCAGCGGCCCGTGCCATTCATGACGTCACCTGGGATGAGCTAGTCCTCCTGAGATCCCAAAGGAGAGCAAAACGCTATCCGGAACCTGCCCTGATTCAGTTTATGAGAAAAAAGAAGCAAGTATTTGCTATGCCTGTTTTTATAAGGCCAACTCCAAAATCTATGCTTTGTGGGATCTGTCAGGGCAAAAGCCATCCAGAATTCCCTAGGAGCAATAATATTAAATTCTGTCAAGTCCTAGCAATTACTTGCCAGTTACTTGTCTTCTTCACTGGTATTTTTCAAAAGTGCTGGTATACATTTCCCATCCTTTGCAGCACATTTGGAAAAGATGGTTAGAATGACGGAAAATCTGGAAATACTTCATACGGCTAGGAAGAACCTTGTTCTTTGCATCCTACTGAAAAGCCCCATGGGCAGAGAAGAGTTTAAGCATTTAAATGCAGACTTCAGAGGATGGGATGAGCCTCATGCCCTGGCAGCAACTTCTCCAACCTTGGGTGCCCTCAGAGCCATACACTTCAACTTGGTACTCTCAGAAAGGTTCCAGTTGCCCACATGGCATCCAGGTGGAGGGGTCTTGCCAGTAGCAAGTCCCACTCATCAAGGAACAGCCAGAGATTACCCAAACAAAGATCCTCAGGCACAGGTTCTTGAAAGTAAGCCATGATGTAGTCAAAAGACAATCATCAGGTAGCAGCTGGACACTCACCTCTTGGGTGTCCTCAATCGCAGGGAGTGGCTGAAATGGCTTATCCAATTCTTCTCAGCTTCTCCACACTTCGCCTGTTCTTGGTCCTTGTCCTTGTTATTCGGGGCTTTCTATCAAGAGAAATGCGTCTGTCACCTCAGCTGAACTCCTTCAATACCACAGCTATAAACATTTTGCTATATACAATGATTGTGGGCTGTCTATGTAAAAAGATTTAGGAGAAAAAAATAATCGCCTTTGTTCTTTATTCATCTGCCAGAGCTTATAACAGCTTGCACAAGGTTCACTTCCTCCTTTCAATAACCCTGTCAGGTTACTGGGGTTGATATTCAAAACTAGACTTATGGCCGAGCCAGGATTATAATGTGGTTTTCCCACCCAAAGGAGAAAGTGTGAGAAGGCACCAGCACGGTCAGGAGAAATCCAACATACATTCATAGCTATCACACTTTCATCATACTTATTTCTGGGGTAAACAATGTTTTGTAGAGTTCCAAAAAGGAGTAAGAAACAGGAAACCAAAGAATGAAAGATACGAAAAAGCTCAGAAAACCTGGCTAAATCTTATCTATACCAAGAAATTCTCTATCCTTCTCCATATTTTTTGACCTTGCAAATCATCCTCTCTTTCACCATGTCTGCACACCACTTCATACTTTGCCTTTTGTCCTTAACTTCTCATCTTTCTGTTCTTCAGGAGCTTGTCAATCCCACCCAACCACCATTTCCTTGGTCTCCTCTTTCCCTTTGACCCATTGTCTCTTCCTTCACAGAACTGGTCTGTGATTTGATCAACGTTCATTTTTTTCTATATGGCCAAGCCACATCAATGTACTTCCTACATATTGGTTTCTAACATCTGTACTCAATCTACATTTCTTCATACCAGTTTACTTTTGAACTTGTTTCTTCTTCTTTACCTCACAAACTTTGAATACCCCATTTTCCCATCTTTAACAAACATTTTATCAAGGTACACAACACCTAATTCTTTGCCATTTATGCATCACTTGCAGTTCTTCACCATCTTTTCCATGACAAATGCAACTACTTTGGTCTTTTCAAATTCCTACTCCTTAGCGCATGATACAATTATCTAACATTCAATCTGGGTTTTCAGACACCAACATGGCATTCATTCAAAAGTACATGTAAATTCACCTCCCCAACCAGCTCACCTCCAAAGTCTCCCCTCTCCATCTTTATAAATGTATTCACAAATACATTAAATGACCAAGGGAGCATCACACATGCCTGCCTCATGCATGAATAATTTGCTAAGTAGTTTACTTATTTGCATCCATATCTTTCTTCTACCCTTCTTGATTCAGCAACCAAATTTTGACTCTATATTCACCCCAAATATTCCATAATTCAAGCCTATTCTCTTTATCGTGCATTTTCTCTAAATCAACAAACTTATTTTCTCACTTTCAAACATTTCTCAGTGACCTGTTGAAGACCAATAATATATACTCTCCAATCCCCTGGATGGCATAAAATTCCACAGGACTTCCCGAATTCTGTTACTTCCCATGACCCAATTTCACCCAACAC